>NW_024104287.1:4200000-4572708 GCF_003945595.2 Pipra filicauda
ACTTCCCTGGCTGTCATTAGCCCATGGAATTTCCAGCAGTGTTTCCTCTAATATCTTTAGAGGGTATCACCTTTTTCTCTGTAGTGTTTAGATTTAGTACTATATTAACATAGGATTTCTGGGAAGAACTTTCTGTTACACTGGATTCTACTTAGATCAGAAACCTGATTATGGGATCCTCTTGCTAATAAGATGATTATGATAAATTGTTCTCCTTTACTCTGAACCCACTCTTGCAATTCTGATGGTAGGTCAAAGCAAATAAAAATGTTTATTTAGGGAACTCAAAATAGCACAATTATAAAGCTTGAAAAGATGACTAAACAGAAAAGAGATGAAAATTATGCCTCTATTTGACTCACATTAGCACCCCAATTTCCTTTTACAGCACAGAGCTATTTATTAAATCCATTTGGACTTATTTATTTCTTAATCATAATCTAAGATCAGTTTTTACCATTCTGCTAGGTTATGTTCCCTAGTTTTGGAAATCCATATATCCTTTTGGCATAGCCAGATACAGCTACCTGTCTACAGGTAAACAGGATCAGTTTACTGTTATACTAGCTCAAGGCTAAACCCTCATGCAGGAGTGAGGTATAATGCATGAAGTATAATACCTTGCGCTGTTTCCCTGACCATAGGTCCAGTCATGAATTCATGAAGGTCTCTGAGCGCAGATTCATTTTATGAGAACCTGGTTGAGCAGGATCCAGTTGTTTCTGAGGAGCAGCTGCCACTGTGTACCTGACCTTTGTGTAATGCCTCACTCCATTCTGACCCTGCTGTCTTCTGTGTGGGAGAAGCTGGCTGGGCAAGTGTCAATGAACCCTTAGTGGAAACTTTACTTTTCCTGTATAGATTCTGAGGTGTCTGCAGTTTGAGAGGCTTTGAATGATGAGTTTGCCCAGTGACAGCTCTCAGTACAGTCCATTGTGTGTATACATAATTTTGTACAAAGCATTTCAACTGAGGAAAATTTTTTCATCTCTGGAACTGTTGCAGAGTTCTACTTTGTTGTTGTTTGTTTGACCTGTTTTAAAAGGAAAATCTGCAGGGAGAACCTTACTTGATGACTAATTATTTGTTTGCTAATAATCTTTTAATTTTCTTTCATCAGTTAATTCCCTCATGGTTAAAATTTCAAAGCTACATCTACTAGGATCTTCTAGAAACCCCACTCTCTCTTAATTACCATTTATCTTCAAATCCCCACAAAACAGCTGTAAACCTAACTTCTATTGAATGTCCTGGTGTTTGGGGGCTTTTTTGAGTTAAGGTGAATGTATTGACAGTTACTCCTAGTTCTACTTGTGTTTTGAAAAGTTAGCTTCAGATCCTACATGAAATTTACTCTCACAGTTAGCTGCAGAGACGAAATAATCTACTGTAACTTCAGTAGGATATGATTTAAGGTCTTTTGAGGCCAAAGTAACAATTTCCCTTGCACGCTTCTTAGAATCATGAATAAAGTTGCTTATTTCTGATAGATCTGATGTTTTATTGGGAGTAGAACCTTTCATGCTGGTGTGACTTTGCTAATAATGTGGTGTTCTCTCTGTTTTTTTTCTCATTTATATCTTTATTAAATAGCCTATGAAATTACTTAATTACACACCATGAATTCCAGTAGTTGCATATCATGCATGGTCACCACTTGTAGGCAACGCTTTTCTCTAGGGAAGTCTAAAGATGCTTTCAAAGAAACCCAGCCAAAACCAGGGCTTTTTTTTGTGTCCTAGGTTAGTTTAGGTTGATGTTGCTGTCTCAAGCTAACATAGCCAGATGCACATTCATATTGTAGAAAACTTTCTTAGTACCAGTTTATTGCTGTGTATGAACTTAATTTTCTGCAATCACTGTCTCATCATTCCTATACTGATCTATAAAGAGTTGAGAGTAATGTATCTCTTTTTGGAGTTTAGGTATTAATACAGGTGATTCTGTCAGAATTAATAAAGAGTGACCTGGCTAAGTCCAGGAGATTCAGAAAAACCAGCTCTCCTTCATAGGAAGTGTTAATTTCATTTTAATCTGATTTGGTTTTATCACTTTTTTGGTTTTGTTCTGATTTAAAATTTTTTAGAAATAAACCACAAGACAACTCCCTCCAAGCAAGGTTTTGCTACTACTACTTTCTTAGCAATTTTTTAAAAATATAAACTTTTATACCTTACCCATCACCATAGTTTCTCTGAATGCTTTCCAGAGGATGCAAAGTGATGTACATAACATCTGACACATGCAGTTTGTTGTCTTTCTGATTGTCTTCCCAGAAGGAAAATTGTAAGTGCAGTAGTGTCTTTACTTTTGAAGGAGTTTGGGGATAGGAGACAAGTTTGTTTAACCTTTGATTGAAAACCCTGCTACCTTTCTGACCCTTCAGCAATTCTTCCTGAACTAGGGAGCTGGTGGCTGCTATCTTTTGCCGTTAATCCTAGCAGTGGGCACAAAACAATAGCATTTCAGCATTTATTCATGTTTCTTTAAGGAGCCTTAAATGACAACTGACTTCTCTGTTAATGGAGGAGCAGTAAATGAAACAGTGAGATGACAAGAATGCAGCTTTCTCATATTAAATAGTTCACCTTAAGGTACCTACTGTTTATATGAGCTCATAGTTTCTACTATATTTATAGTCACATTGTATGACTGATGCAACACCTGACTTGTTTCCATTGTATGTGCAAGGTATATAGTCCCAGGGCAGGTACACCATGGCTCAGGTGAGCCACTGGCAGGACAAACCTCATATGCAGGCATGTTTCACTTGCATTGCTCACACGTTTTGGTAGCAAAGATAGTTTAACTTACCAGTATGGAACCCATGCATTCAAAATATTTTCTTGTCATTCTAAGATTAAGTCATTGTTTTCAGTGATGGTCTGTCTAGATGCAAGGAGCTGTATATTTTAGCATGATGAATACTCAGCTGTACCTGTTCTGGCATGGCAATGGCATTTCTTGTTGATGATAATAACTTCTCTCTCCCTTCCCACAAAAAACTTTGACCAATAGCTTGGACTCTACCTTTCAGAAAGGTAGGAACAAAAATAAGTCCCAGACAAAGCAAAGGTTAGCAAGTAATTTCTTACTCTGTTTTTAGATTTTCTTTGGTGTTTATGTACATGCTAACTTTCAAACCTGTTAATATTCTTACACAGAGCTTGAATCCTTTTGTCTTTCTCAGTTTTACAAATACTCTGGTATTTGTTACTCTATTGTTTGGTGCAGAACCAGGCTTCAGAGTCCAAGAAGGCCATTTTGCAAACTATTAAAGTAAGAATTAATCTAATTTTTGTAAAACCACATGCATTTATCTGCTTTTCATTTTGTTTCCAAATTCAGCCTTGCAAATGGAGCATTGGGACTGTAATTGCTGAGATTTCTTCCCCCGCACCTGCGCCAAAGGTCGAAGATGAATCATTGTCTTTCCTGGATTAGCCTGGGGCCTGGCAAGCCTAGTGATTCAAAGAGAAGCCTTCACAGACATTATCAGTATTTTTTAAGCACTACTGACACAGGTCTGGGTTGTTTTCTGGAAGGCTGAGCTGCTTAACTGGTCTCTGAATTATGACAGCTGACCAGGAGTTATGGCCTAACTAGAACTACTGATCATGGAGTGGAATCTGGCAGTGAAAAGGGAAGATGAAATCTATGAACAAGAACAGGTTGTGCTTTCTATAAGTGGAGATGCAGAGAGGTGCTGCATGGGAATCAGGGATTAGAGACCATATAGGAAGCATGGAGTTTTAAAGGCAGGGAAAAGGACACATTTATGGAGAGCAAGGGGGTGGTCATAGGATGGCAGTATTAGTCAGAAAAGAGAAGAAGAAATAGTTTGCACAATAAGGAGGAAAACAGAGAGAACAGTCTCAGATATAGGTCACATGTCATGTTGAACTGTGGGAATAGGTTAAATGCCCAATCTGACTTCCAATTTTTAATATATTAGAGAAAGCATATTACAGTTAATTCCTGCTATAAGCATGAAAATGTTCTTGTAGTTGTAGCAGTGTATGTATGGATCTGGGTTCATTTTGTTTTTGTTTAATCCCACCAATATTCTAGGAAGGGCATTCTGGTGTCATACTTCTTACATATGAAAGTCCCTGCAGTCTTCAAAGGTGTCTTCTATCATGAGATGCTTTGGAAGACTTGAGGGACTGAGTAGATCATAAATGTTTACCTGAATTAATGGATTATGTCTTTCTTTTTAAAGAATAAGAGAGCAGTTTGGGCCCCAACACATCCTCAGTGGACTTATTTTACATACACTCTATTGTGAAAGGTCCTAATTTATTCATCTAATGATTGAATTTTATATCCTTTCTATTAAAACTATTCTGCAAGTGATGCAGTCCACTGGATTATGGGATTGAGAGTGCTGAATAGAATTTGTTACAACATACTGTCAGAAAGGAAGAATTTCTTAAATTAAAGCTGATAATCAGATAAACTCCAACAAAATTCTCCTAGGTGTCTCCTTTTAGTACTGTATGCTTATCACTTACCTAGCTCTATGCATGTAGAGCTCTTCTCAAAACAGGCATTTTTTTCTTTAAGGGTTTCATCTGACACTGATTTGTACCCAGTAATACCTTACTGACAATTGGTATCATACAGAAGGTTGACAGACTGCGTTTTAAATTAAGAGGAGAACAAGAAGAGATTGCAGAAAAGAAAGAAAAACTATTAGAAAAAAAAAAGAAAGGCAAAAAGTAGAAGTTAAGATCACACAGTCATTTGGGATTTCAGTCACCTTGAGTTACAAAATGTTCTTTTATTCATACTCGTTTAATTGGAGTGTTAAACAGTTTAACAAGAACAGTTCATGCGTAAGTCTTTTTAAAGAAATGAATTTTGAAAGGCCATGTAATGGCAGAACTTGTAGTGAGAATGCAAAAGAAACTTTATGTGGGACTAGGCAAAGTATTGTGATACACGTAAGTTGCCTTCTAACTGTTGAGGCAGTGGATTTCCTTTTTTTTTTTTTTTTCCTTTTAAACATCTTGTATTATGAATCCTTCTTAGACATCACCATTCAGCTTGCTTTGTGCAATTTCAGGCTTTGGTTCCTGGATCCATCTGTGCTGGTTTCCTACCATCAAAAAATGTTTCTAGATTGGTTAGTTCATTTCTGGTATTTGTATTTGTATCCTAATGGATATGAGTATGCAACTCATGTACATTACTGTCACTTAGCATTGAAAGGACTTAACATATCAGCCCTGAGGCTAGGAATTCTTCTATATGACAGCAATTGTGGGAATCACTGCTCGTTTTGTCACTGTGCTAGATGCCAGCAATCCTAACATAATCCACCTGGGTGGTTTTTAAAGGAATGCTGTTTCTTGCATGTCAATACAATTTACAAGTTAAATCTGTATTTCAAACAAACAAAATTAAATCTTGTGCATATTATATCCACCTCTTTAATACTTTATCCTTCCTTTCTGGATTCTGGTTTCATGTTTATGAATTGCAGGTCTTCCTGATGCCTCCACAGACAGATCTCCACCTGAAAAGCTCTGTTCTCCAGCTGTCTCTTGTGTTTTCACAGTTGGCATACTTGGATCATTGCTTGCTTCTTATTTGCTTAATTATTTGAGGTTCTGAAATATTTCTGATTGTTTATCTTAGAGGACTTGATGCCAACCCATTTTATAATGTCACTGCAGGAAAGCTTTTGCAAAGGGAAGGCCTTGTGTTTCCCTTGGTGAATGAGCTCTGATTTCTGTAGCCAAGGAAGTTCTGCAGTTGAAGACTTTATTGAGTGTCCTATTCCCAACCCAATTAGCTCTACCTTATGTTTAGATGGTTCCAGCAGCCTCTGGATCGTGACACCTAAATATACATGCTGTTTTACCTAAAACCCCCAAACACAAAGCAACCCTGCAAAAGTTTATCTGACCACACCAGAGAACTCTGTTCAGAACATGGTTAGACACAGGCAAATTAATCCCTGGTGTAATCTCACGGTCTCGGAGTTGCAACAGAAGTTAATTTAGGTACATTTTGCTTCCTATAAAAATCAATATGAGGAGAGAAAAGAGGCCACAAAGAGCTTCACAATAGTTATGTTCAAAAAAATATCTACACAGCTAAGGGAGCGGGGAGATGAGGGAATGGGCTATTAGGTAAGAATATTAACTCTGCACCTATTCTTTGCACTGGGATTATTTTACAAGTATGGCCTTCAAAAATCTGATTCCTATGAACATCTTTATAATTTTCTTTTCTTCTGGCCAAAACACTGGGTCTTTGACCATCTGTAATTTTACGCTACCAGATACAGTTAACATTTAAAAGTACCTAGTTTAATGCTGACTAGTGTGTATTCTCAGCTACTATGCTTTTAGCAAGAACAAGATATCTAAGTACAAAACATATAAAACATTTTACAAGAGCTTGGGTTAATGGACGTGATTCCATTGAGGACTTTTTTTTTGTTTTCTTAAATAATACTTTATAAGTGCGGCTTCTATTACTTTGAGTGATCAAATGTAGAGTTTTATTTTCTTAAGATGCCAACCCTGGTACTAGTGAAGAAAGGAACTTAAATAAGGCAAAAAAGATTTCCCTGTGTTTTAATGAGGTGACTTGCAGTAACTGACAGTCTGGTGGTAAATGAAGGATACTCATCACTGAATTAATCTGCTTCCAAGAATGTGCAAGGAACTCCTTACTACCTGATAGTTTCACCTGTTGGCCAGATACTTTTCATCAGTCCTGAGAGAATCTAGTGGACAGGGGCACAAAAAATAAGAAAGAGAGAGAAGCAGACCATGGATGAAATAAACTGGCAACATACCAGCACAATCCTGTAAGCTGACGAGTTCCCACCACTGAAATGACCTTCTTACCCGAGTTTCCTACCTTACTTCCTCGAAGAACCTTTGGTGAGTACTGGGGTTGATGGAAGTGAAAAGTCCAGTAAGTGTGTTAGGACATATTTTATGTTGAAACTTGGGCAACTGTTAGAGAATGAATAACACAGGTGTCCATGGAATACAAAGGTAAGGGAAAAGCTGGATGTGGTATGGGGTATGATTGGTTAAAAGAGGCCAGGACTGGGAGAGCAAGGATGATACATTTGTTTAGTCTGTCCAGTTTAACTCAGAAGAGAATGCTGTC
This sequence comes from Pipra filicauda, assembly GCF_003945595.2. Classification (NCBI taxonomy): domain Eukaryota; kingdom Metazoa; phylum Chordata; class Aves; order Passeriformes; family Pipridae; genus Pipra; species Pipra filicauda. The sequence continues at coordinate 4,207,138 of NW_024104287.1, forward strand.
CATTTTAAATATGCTGTTGAAAAGAAATACTCGTTAGATGAACAATAATCAAAATTAGAGAAATGTTTACCAGTAATATGTAAAGACAGACTGTTAAGAAGAGCTTATTTGGACATAATATTCTAAAATTTTTTCAATTTGTTTGTGGATTCCACAGCTGCCATCATCCCCAGAATTACCTTCAAAGTGAGCAAGCAAGCTAGCTCACTTTTTCAGCAAAAACAGAGCAACCATTGTAAGTATATGGCTGTAATATGACATAAAAGTCATGCCATTTAAAAATGAGAACAGTTTTTAATGATGAAATGAGAAAGGATTGTGGGGTGGAAGGTCAGGGTAGAAAGATCAATCCCCTGAATTTTTATATCTTATCCTTAATGCAGTTGTGAGGTGCCCAGATCTCTTTTCTTGATGCAAAGCAGTAGCTGTTTTGCAAATCAAATACTGAATAATAGTTTGTCCTTTCTGCTAAGAGTAGAAGAGGTCATTATTACTAAACCTTGACTTTAATACAACTTTTTTGTCCTAGTATATGTTTCATCAAATATGTTACATATTCTTGTGCTGGATAAATTGGTGGAGGACTTGAGTTCTGTAACAGTTTTATGAATTGTCTGACTTACTCTGATAAACGTTTTCTTTCCACACACAAGAGTAGCAGAGTGATTTCTATCTGTTTAAGCTAGTCTAAGTTCACATGGCCATGAGAGATGATGGCAATCTTCGGCTTCTCTACCTGTGCTGGTAATAACATCTAGGGTCAAGGAGCTCATTTAATCAAAAGCTAATGGAGTTTTTAATAGGTAGGGGTTGGATGTATTTTATTTTCCCCCCTTCAGAGCTGGTCTTCAGTCAGATCAGTTCAGTTTTTGAATCCAGATGGTAGCATGCCCAAGTTACCATACTGTTGCCAGCGATAGGGAAGCAGTGGGATCATGCAGTCAGGGAAAGTAAAGGCTCATCTTTTCAGCAGCAGCATTACTGTAGTTCATTTTTAACAAATTTTGATGCTGTACATTAAAATATACCAAAACAGATATTTTACATTTCTGCCTAATGCAACGTATGGAGGCAGGAGTACCATTATTTTGATATCTGTCATAAACTTTACTGCATATGGACCAGACCTTAGCTGACATTTCATTACTTTGTACAGCTGTTACATATATTGTACATCCATGATGTATGATTAGAAAAAATCCATTTACTTTATGTATTTCAAGACATTAAAATAAATACACCATATTTTGTACTAAAATGACTATCTGAAGTGACATCAGTACTTTTTGTTCTGTCTGTGAGTACGTAGTGAATTTTTAGAAACTTGGGGGTTTTTTACAGAGAATAAAATATAGTGTGTAGGGAGCTGTAATGACAGTTTCATCAGAAGATTTTGTAATCTTGGGTTTACTTTGCCACCAAAGCCCTAGGAAGGAATTAATTTTGTCTAACTTTCAGTAGTCTCTTTTATTGTTTCCCTGCAGTAAATATGGTTCTCCTTTGTAAATGGATTTTAGACAGATTTCAAGTTCCAAGACATTTGATAAAATATTTACTAGTACATGATTAGAATTATTATAATTATTCTGGACAAAATCCTCCAAACTATTGAAAAAGCAAGACTTGGAGACAATTCACAGAATCACAGAATCAACCAGGTTGGAAAAGACCTCTGAGATCATCGAGTTCAATCCACGACCCAACACGACCCTGTCAACTAGACCATGGCACTAAGTGCCACATCCAGTCTCTTCTTAAACACCTCCAGGGACAGTGACTCCACCACCTCCCTTGGCAGCCCATACCGATGCCTGATCACTCTCTCTGTAAAGAATGTCTTTCTAATGTCTAACCTAAACCTCCCCTGGCACAGCTTAAGACTGTGCCCTCTTGTCCTACTGCTGGTTGCCTGGGAGAAGAGACCAACCCCCACCTGGCTCCAACCTCCATTCAGGTAGTTGTAGAGAGTGATGAGGTCTCCCCTGAACCTCCTCTTCTCCAGGCTAAACAACCCCAGTTCCCTCAGCCTCTCCTCATAGGGCCTGTGCTCCAGTCCCTTCACCAGCCTCATTGCTCTTCTTTGGACAGTCTCCAGCACCTCAATATCCTTCCTGAACTGAGGGACCCAGAACTGGACACAGTACTCCAGGTGTGGCCTAACTAGTGCCGAGTACAGGGGCAGAATCACTGCCCTGGTCCTGCTGGCCACACTATTTTTAATAGAGGCTAGGATGCCACTGGCCTTCTTGGCCAGCTGGACACACTGCTGGATCATGTTCAGCTGGTTGTTGACCAGCACCCCCAGGTCCTTTTCCATTGGGCTCATTTTCCAGCCACTCTTCCCCAAGCCTGCAGCACTGCATGGGGTTGTTGTGACCCAAGTGCAGGACCTGGCACTTGGCCTTGTTGAACCTCATACCATTGGCCTTACCCATAGATCCAGCCTGTCCAGATCCCTCTGAAGAGCCCTCCTACCCTCCAATAGATCAACACTTCCACCCAGTACAGTGAAGGCAACTGTTTTAAACGAGTCTTGATCATCTTATGGAAATTTAAGTGTATAACCAGAAGAGAATGTTTCTGACACAAGAAATTTTTGTTGTAGATCCCTGGTTAATTGACTTTGTTTTCCCTTGGATCTATCTAAGAGAGAGGTTATCTTCCTGGACAGCAAGGTTATCTTCCTTGAAAGGAGTCTGAATAACTGGTTTCTTTGAGGATTTATATGGTATTACTCTTATGCACCAGGGCTTCCTGATGTTTTTCTGTGGATCAGGAGGGATTTTTCCTGTCCCTTTCTCTTCTTACCAGTGAGGCACAGTGCTGTTGCAGTTGGTGGTTGTCTCAAGGCTTGTTTGCCTTCTATTGTCCCTCAGTCAGCTAGAATGGGTGCAACTAGAGAGGAACTGAAATCAGAGTATATGGGTGCTCTTTGTGACACTGTTAAGTATCTGGTTGGTGTGGTTTTGTTTGGACTATCATTGTCTTATTTAGGCTCAGCAGGAAATTTGCTCTGAGAGTGGTATGGCTGTTTATTGTTTGATTTTTGTGAATTTTTTTTTGTTTGGGTTGAGTTTTTTAGCTGATTGGTTTGGGTTTTGCAGTGCTCTGTAATATAAGCCATGAACCTTTTCATGTCTGCTCAAAGTATTATCTAAATAATCCAGTGCCATTTCATGGACCTAAATCTTTTCTACTGTCTTCCTTTGGCACATTAAATTTCTGTGAGGTTTTTGCATGTGTGTGTGCATGTGTGAAATACATTATTTATGATGCTGTGTAGGAAAGATGTTGTGAATAAGATATCTGTAGTACTCTTGCCCGTGATTGTGGGAAGCTAGTCTCAGTGGCCTAACAGGAGATTTTTCTGGCTAAAATTTACCTGCTGTAGACATTGGACTCTACCACCTCTCCTTACACTTGTACAGGAAAAAAAGATGAGCCTCTTCTGCATGGAGTGTGGAGATAAAAAGGTATTTCCTTCCATCACCTGCCTTCCTCCCCACCCTTTGTTAGTCCCTCCAACAGGAGTACTGTTTTTCTGAATCTATTAGGGGAAAAGAGGTAGTAATTTAGAGGCAAATATGGGATCACATCTTTGATTTGATTGTGCAGAGAATTCTTGCAGAAATGAGTACAAAATCATGCTGTTTAATTGTTGAGCGGGTCTCCATGATAGCCATAAGAATCGGAGGTTATGGGGAAGCCTTGGCCTGAGCTCCCTTCTGGGTTGGGTGTTACCTTGGCATCCTTCACAGCACTTTGAGGAAGGCACGGGGAAAGCAAGCTACATGATGATTTTCCCAAACACCTTCCAGCAGTTTTAACTGTGATAGGGGATGATAGGTGGCTGTTAAAGTCTGAATGCAAAAAAAACTCTGGCTGAGATTTGACATCATCTTTCTGAATGAAGGCTAAACAGAGAAATACTAGCTTTGATCTTATAAAAATATGGAGGCTGGAGGCTGGCTTTTAACCAAAGGCATTCAAACTGTATAATTCCCCAATATTGTGTAGCAGACACTTGTCACTTTATAAAAGTGGTAAGTAATCCTATTATGTGCTATAGTTGAATTTATAAAGGCTGAGTTACGGACCTAATTCAAACCTGTTTATTCAGAAAAGCACAAACTGTATTTTGAAATGAAGTCTGCACGAACTGGAATCTGAATCCATAGAAACAGATACTGCATATTGGAGTGAGCAAAGCTTCTGTTGAATCATGCTGTATCATGTACTGAACATAATGTGTTGTATAAGGAGGTGTGTATTCAGTGGTCACCAGTCAGCTTATAGCCCCATCCGGGGCTTCCTAGAGTAAGTGAATTTTATTTAGGAAATTTGTCTTTTTTAGATACAAATTACAGCAAGAATATTGGATTAAATTATAGCATAAAATACATTAAAGGTTGGAAAATATTCTAGTACTTTTTAAAATGTCTAAGCCATTCTTGCTCTGTAAACTGCTTTCCAGTGATTGATGGCAGGTGGTATGGGGCTGTTAGGTGATGGAGGCCTTAAATAGAACACCAGACAACTTCATATATACCTGGCATTGGAAGGCAGGGCTTCTCAGCAGCTCAGTCTTGTTCTCTGGGGAAAGGGCATAAGTAGTATAGTATAGGAAGTACAGATATTAGGAAGTTTCATTTGTTACCTGTGTAATTGTCAGACCTGAACAAACTTTGAACACAGATGGGGAATCCAGTCCCAAATGCCTAAACAGAGGCAAATGATAGTCTAAAATTTTGTGTGTAGTTAAAAATGTCCTGATTATCAAAGGCATGGAGTGCACACAGTATTCATTTACTTACTTCATCAGTACTCAAAAGTGCTTCTGATTTAGGAATTTAAATATGAAATTAAACCACATTTGTTTTGCTAGAATTTATTTTGGGTCATTCTTAGTGCCTTTTTGATTAGTCACACTTTACTTTTTGCTCTGTCTTATATCAAGTTTTCATGCTTTGTTTTGTTTGGTTTTTTTTTTCTTTGGGTGGACCTTCATGCCTTGTGGCTTTTTAATGTCTTGTTAGGCTTACATAGCTGTGTTCTTTTCTCTCAGTTTTCACCTATTGTCTGCCTTGACAGCCACCATTATCCATCTCTTTTCTCTCATGATTCTTTGCTGCACTATGAACAACAGTTTTGACATAATGTGAACTGAAATGGCAACGATGGACAAAAGATAACTTGCTTCTGTATCCAGAACAAACAGCAGGTAGTGCAAGTCATCCATAGTACTTGAGATCAGCACTTGGCCGAAGATATGCTAAGTCCAAAATGCTGTGCACTTTTTCCATTTAAAAAATCCCATACTGTTTTAGTTTGTTTCCTAATGCCCCTTTTATTTAGTTATAGGTTTAATTCAAGTTTTTGGCCTTGCACTTAATTTAAAATTAAGTGGATTTGTAAGGAAAGTCATGAACAGTATCATGATGTCAACTGTATTCCACCTGAAGAATGGAACTGGTAAGTGTTGACGTGGAATATAGTGTTAGAGTACATAGAAACTGTTGTGTTTAAACCCGCATCTCTGTCTGCCTCTCCTGTGATACAGACACAGACATTAACAACAGTGTTAATACTTCACTTACTCCTTAACCTTGTTCATGCCAGTCCAGTGTTCTGACCATGATCAGTTCTTTTCACACATTATAGTTATCCATTGAGGGTCATTCTATTAATAAGCACATCGCCAGTTGGGTTAGATTTTGAGTAAAAACTACTGTGAAGTCTTCTGCTGTGCTTTATAAAGGTGAACAGGTTTCAGTGGTAGAACAACCCCTAAGGTAGAGCCAATTTCTGCATTGTTGTAGCAGAACAGAGCAGTTATTCCTGGGGAGGATACTTTTTGTCTGCTTTCTGCAGTCGGTTGAACAGAGGTCAGATTTGTTGGAAGCTGTTTAATTGTACAGGCAGCACTGCTCAGACCATGAGGCACACTTCATGCTGTTCTCTCAGCTGTCTGCTCCTCCTGCAATGATTGGCTCTGCTTCTTTTCAACTGTGAACATCTCGCTACAGGCCTTCCTGTGATCATGCTGCCTTATGGCTCAAGACCAATGTGTGGGCACTAATCACCATCTGGAGAGAGGATGAGATTCAGGGCCAGCTGAACTTGGCTGTAAGTAGCATTTGAAGTGGGGCATGGGAGGCTGTACACCAGGCCACCATTCTTTTATCCTGAAAAGCTTCATTCTACCGCTGTTCCCTGGCAGGCGGTGGCTCTACAAGTACCTACAGGATCTGTGGGAGCTGCTGCTACTGGGGCAGAAGCAGCTTGTACTGATCAGGCACTCCAGGCAGGGCAGCCCTTCTTGCTTCAGCCAGTTCCTGAGGGTGCTGTGGAGCAAACCGGTGTGGAGTAGGAACAGCCCCTGCACAGACGAGCAAGATACCATAAACCAGCAAGGAGCTTTTGCCTCAGTAGGAGGTCTGCTGGGCTACATTCTACCCCCCCAAGAGACAATGCCCCTGCCAAGTTTGGAATTGTGTTCCCACCTAAAATATACATATCTGTAGACTACAGGTTTCAGGGAATATAATAATGCATGTCAGAGTACCTTAGTGCCTTTGAGTGGAATGGTTAATTTCCCCACTGCTGTTAATTGGAGATGAGGGCCAGTATCACATTCTTGTGATTTCTTTTAATCCTACTTTGCATGCTTCCATAACTTTGAGGGGAAAATACAGTTGTATCTAATATCATACCACTGTTTTCCATTTGTTAAAGGCATACTTGTACATCAGAAATAACTTACTGCCCCATGGCTTGTCTTACAATCTGCCTCTGTTTTCCTTTGCTTAACTGGATCCAAGAGTATTTGCAGGGGAGAGGCAGGAAAGGAATGCAACTGCTAAGCTCCTTATGGTCCACATCACTGCCTGGCAGCATTCTCCAGCTGCTAAGATGGATGTTTTATGTACGTGGAAGTAGAGGTAGATTGTTTTCTCTGTGAGATGTATGGTTTTATTAGAAAATGCATACTCATTGTTATGTGAAGTTCGACGCATTTCTGAATGGAAGCATTTGAATTATGTTCCAACAACCCATCATATATCCTGTTTGTTCTGATTTCAGTTAAGTTGTGATAATCTAATAGGATGTTTTTCTGAGTGCCAGAGTTAAAATATGGCATGATCCATATTTTTGTGCAGCATAGATATGTACCTGAAATGTCGTTTGTTTACAAGAGTTAAGAATGCCTATATCCTTGATAAATCTATCCTGAATAGCAGTGAATAAACTGCAAAAATTTTGGATTAATTCTAATAGGAATGTTTTATCAGAAATATGGACAAGCCTTGCTCCCTTTTGCTTTCTCTCTCTCTCTCTCTTTAAAAAAAAAAGGAAAAAGAAAAAAATTCTTTTGCAAGGTACTTCATTATTACTGCCTAGATTTTCTTCCAAGATCTTAGATGCTATTTCAGAAACAGAATTAAATCACTTGGATGAAAAGTAAGGGTAACTCATATCATCTCTCATGATATTCCAAAATAACTAAGTCTGGGGTACACCAAAACACATCCCTCTGTTTTCCTACATTGGATTTCTTAATTTTTGTAGATTAGGTTCTATATTTGATCTGTTATAGGTAGTACTGCTGGCAAAATCTGTGCTTATGTTTTCTGTAGGAAGATCTGTATTCTAGAATTTTTAATTTTGTGAAATGTGCACCACTCAAGCTCCAATTAGCATAAATTCAGTCTGCCCCAATGTCCCTGAATATGTGCAGTGCCAGGATTACATTGATGGATCAGAACTTCTCCTGCAATTGCTCCTTGCATATATCGGGGATCATACCAAGATAAAAAGTACAGAAGGAAGTAATACATGAGAGCACATTCCCCCTAAAACTTGAGACATTTGGAAAATGCTAGAGTTCTTAATTTTAGCATCCTCTACTACTAGCAAATGGCTATGAAATCTACTTTAGAGGTCTGTCTTCCAAACACCTTTACTACTTGGTCCTCCTGACAAGTAGTGGTACCGTCTCTGTGGTATCATTAATTCAAGCAACAAAAACTGGTACTAAACTATACATAGAGCTCTCACTATTAAGTATTGTTCTGCATAAAGAAATTTATATTTAGAACCCAGGCACTTTCACTGTGATGTCATACATTAAAACAATGCTAATGTTGCAAAACATAGGAAGTCAAAAGTTAAGAAATACTGCAGTCGGTTTTCTCTGCAATCTTAAATTGATATTCATGTGCCTAAACACTATAATGCACTATTTTATTACATGTTTTTTTCCTCCAAAAGGCTCCAGCCTCATTAAGCACATAGAATGAAAGTTGTATAGTTCATTGTTGCAGAAATGAGGTGTGAGGTGAAAGGATGAAGGGTTTATTAAAAGAATGATGTCACAGATAAAGCAAATAAATGCCATTCTTATCCCTTATAGTCTCTTCCTGCATCTGCTAGTGAATAACTTGGGGAAGTTTCTTAAATTTTTATAAGTTGTCACTTATTATAGGTCTTATTTTCTACAAACCTAACTCAGTTCGGTAAAAGTGCTGAGCTCTCACAAGCACAGCTGATGTCTAGTGGAGTTATACTTTGAAATACAAAGTACTTTAAAAGGCTATATAGTCTGATAAATCAAAGTTTGTATTTCAATTTAGGCTATGAATTCTTGTGGTTTTCACTTCTGCTGTACCTTGGTTCCTGTGTCTGAAAAAATAGTGACAGTAATAAAATTGATTGGATGAGCTGAGGTGGTTAGAGGAGAATACTGTAGAAACACCAGGAGAAAATTAGCAACTCTCTAGTCAGCATAGGGAAGACTATTGTGTAATTAAAAAAAACAAGGGCCAAAATTTGAGTAAGCATAACCAAGAAGTTATAACTCACTCTCTGAACTCTGTCTATCCTGAGTGCTGAATGAGACAGGAGTGCAACTGAAAAATTCTATGCATGTAATTAATAACTGTATTATAATCTCCCTGTACAGTGGAGGTGAATTAAGACTTCTGTTATTGTCTGTTCTGAACTCTTGACTCTTCAACTTGATGGCCTTTTTCACTTTATGTGTTTTATTTCCTGTAATGAAAACTTCGTACGTATAAAGTATGAGAATATAGGAGTATGTACGCATCTGGATATAAATTCCCACAAATTTTTGTGGACACCTCTGACATGTTAAGAATATGCAGTGTGAACATATAGATGGTCTTTCTTCCAAAGGAAGTCCCTGTTTGTTACTGTTAATAACCACGTTGCATCCATGAAGAAGGAGCAGATGCAGAGAATCAGGATATTGGAGGTGATGCTTCCCTCTGGGTTGCTACAATGAACTCTTGTTTTGGTGCTTTGATTTAAAGCACTGAAAATCTCCAAAGGAATGTGTCAGGACACCGGAGGACTCTTTTCCATTTGCAGTACAATGGAGAAAATATTCTGAGTCTCTCCAGAGAGATAAGTATGAGATTGCAATACATTAATTGTATTTAAAATGAAAGTGTGTTGAAAGTGCTCTATTGAATATTAAGTAGATCCTATTATAATATACCTCAGATCAGAGCATAGGATTTTCCCTTAATACTCTGCAAGCTACTGCTTATCTTAACTACAGAAGACACTCTATACTAAGGCTTATTTTGGCTATAGATTCAAGGGTCCTGAGACTAATATGGCCTGTAGGATGACTGAGCTGCGGTAGTATTTGCTGAATGATTCATTGAACAGTGTTCACATCATCTTCAAAGAAAAATACTTTTCCTTTCTGCTCAGTGAACAGAAGGAGCTGCTGTGAATATGGGTATTGACAACAGGCTAAAGGAATCAAATGGATAATGGAAGAGAAGGCGGATCCATTATATTCATGCAGTAGGCAAAAAGTAATATTACTGTAATACTTTTCCAAATAATAGTGGTTTACATTAATGTATATTTCATATCCAGATTGAGCTCTAGTTATTTTTTTAATTCGTAGACAGTACAGGATGTGTATATGGAAAATATATACAGCAATATATAGCCAAGTCAGGAACATAGGAAACCCAAATGCCAGAAATGGACTCTGCAAATTTATGTATCATGTAGCGATCAAATGAAGCATGTTTCAAATAATTAAATACGTACTATTTCAGTGAACGATTATGATGCATGACATGCTAATGTAGGGTTTGAATCCAAAGCTTCAGGTCTAGATTTACAACCTTTTTTATTTTGTGTTGATGCAGTTACTATCAGATTGCAACTAGTATTGCTTTCCCTGGCAGTAGCAGCAGTAAATCGTTATTCTATGTGAAGAGTCGTAACGGAGAGCCATACAGCACCACAGCAGGGACACCTATTCTGCAGGTAGTGTAGAGAAGCGTATGGGATTTGGGAACTAGAAAATCAAGCAACTGAGTTTTGAGCCTGCCATGTTAGCATCAGTGGAGGGGAAGCTGAACAGTTTAAGTGGAATGTAGAAAAACCTAAATTCCTTAATAAGAACTTCAGCATATCTAAAACTGTCTGTTTCGTGAGTTTGAATTGGGCCAAATTTGGGCACATTTTAATGGGACCAGAAAATACACAAATTGTTTTCAGGATTGCTAAATGTTAAGTCTGGATCCCTTTCCCCCCATGGCGTGGGGCGGCCCAGTTCTACTTCCATTTCCATCTGAAGAACCATTCCGACATCTTGAAGGATAGGGAAAGGGAACTCCAGCATCAGGGGTTTCTTCAGGCCCTGAGCCTGGAGGGGAGAGGTGCCCTCCCCTTCTCCCCCCATTCACGTGGCTCCATGGCCGGCACAGAGACAGCACACCGGGTGTGGAGAGGAGGCAAGAGAGAGTTTATTGTTGGGGATGTTACACTTATAGGGTTTAGGAGGATTTACAGAGTAACCAATTAGAAGTCTCGAGGGGCTTACAGAAACACCCAATCACAGGAAGGGGTTAACAAGGTCCAATGAGAACACCTTAGGACATCTTCCCAGGACATTCCTGCATGGGAGATAACAGTTGCTGTGGGGGGTGTTGGGAAGAAGAAACGTGTTTGCAAGGAGATCACAAAAAACCATTTTGAAACATGTTTAAACAACAGTTTTCTCATATAATGCAGATTTATTGCCACAGTTAAGGTTCTCTTTTGCCTATATTTCTAGATAGACCGAGTCACTGGCATGTGACTGATGCTTCAGCCTTGAACATTCTGGGGTAGATTCATTAGTCCAGGAACTCCTGCCTGCCATATAGAAGAGAGGTGATATCATTACATCGGTTACAAATAATCTTAACCAATATCAATTTTCCAATAAAGTTTGTGTTGAGTTTTGATTCTTATCCATAGTAGTTCCTTTTCTTCTACTGAGTGGAGATGGGAAAGCTGGAACTTGTATGACCCCCAGCACTACCACCAGCACTCAAATGTACCAGGCCTTTGTCCAGGAATCAGGGCACTTCAGTGTTTCAAGGTTCTGTAACTCTTTTTTTCCTAGATTAGACTTTCACAGCATAGCTGGCTGTCATTCACTAGCCTTCTCTCAGACACACTAATTTTCACCCTTTATAGCAAGGCGTAGTGACCCACTCTGTAGAAGCTCATTCCCTTTATACAGTCTTCCAGTTATTATGCTTGAAGCCAGCAAAGTCAAATGATGTATGTTTCAGGTAGGCATCTAATCAGAGTGATTTGTAGGCACTCTGAGAGTAACCAAAGTCCAACTGGTGCCCCAGTGATAAAAGCCCACTGATTAATCCCAAGGCTACACTTTGCTGTGATTTGCCATTTGTGCAGAATAAATAAAACATGATCCCTTTCATGGTCAACTGCTGGAACACAGTTGCTTGTTAAGTTCTCTCACAAAAATGAGAGAGAGAGAAAGAGAACTTGTCTGGGATTCTACCCTAGCCTTTTTTCCGCAGCTAAGTTTGTTAATGGTTAGGTTTGGTGTCCCAGAAATGTTTTCTAATGAGTATGTGATTTAATATAGTAGATGCTGGTGGATTGATTTAATTTTTTCTAATCGGTTTAGACAGGATTATATATCCATCCATAAATAGCTTTAAATGCATGATAAGCATATCAAAGGCCTGGCTGGCAAAGAGAAAGCAATCTTTCAGGGAGGCCCGAAAACTAAGAAACCCAAAATGTGACCTGCTGCACAAGCTACTGCTTTGTGTCTATGAATGTTTGACTGCTTTGGGGCCTTTCTTTCTTTCTTTTGCCAAAGGAGAAGCAAAATATTTATTCAGATATGATTTAAATTCCTATCTTCTCTCTTGCTAGTTTGTTTATAACCTCACTGTATTATAAGTAGGGCTAGAAAATTGTCTCTTAGGAATAGATGATTTTCTTACATAGTCCCCCTTGCATTGCACAATTTGGCTGTAGTCCTTTGGCCTCAGAATCAGAAGTGATTTTCTCTACCCCATAACTACTCAAGAAAGAGGATAATTTGGGTGGGTAATTGGAGAAAGATACTAGTTTGCATAGCTTTTTCTAATTATTGTGCCTGAACTATACATGAAAATTTTTATATGGATATAAAGGAACAGGACAGTACTTATTGCATCCTGAGTGAGAAATATATTATTGGGGAGAAACAGTCCATTAATTTTTGGTGGGTTTTTATATGCAAACAGTATTTCGCAGAATCTAGTTTGCTAGTAGGCTGCCTTCATGGTTCAGTGAGAGCTGACATCCTGAATCCAGGATGTTGGTGAGAGATTACAGAGCTCTCTCAGGATACCTTTACAGTCAACTATGAGATTTTTCATTGCAAAGATAGCTGGCTTTTCATGAATAGTAGGAGAAGGCAAAAGAACAAAAAGAACTTCTGTGCTTGGCAGCCATGTGACTGGATGATATGAAAGGCAGTGTTATGTTTGGAGGAAAGAGTGCAGAAATGGCATGCCATAAAATGGCTTGAAGTTAGAATAAGGCTCTTTTGCAGAAGACAGGTAGTTATTTTCCCTACCAGGCAGAGCTGGTGATGGGCATCACTGGCCATTGGAACTCTTTAACTGGTGACTGCAAGCCATGACTGGGTGTGCCACAAAGAAAAAAATAAGAAATAGAAAATTATATTTTTCCACTAAGTGATTTAGTAGAAAGGTAGGTGGAGAAAATAAATCAAAATACCGTTATTCTAAGAACTGTAAGCAAATGGGCTTTACTTTTAGCGTACTCTGGATTTTCTGTTTCTGTTATTCTAAGTAGTGCTGTGTTTGAGAAATCGAGGTCTGTAACAATCAGTCATGTATGACGCTCCAGCTAAATGTTGTATCATGAAAGAATTGCTTATTCAAATTCCCAGAGCAGGTGAGGTTTTTCCTCTTGGTTTTCTGGTGTGTATTCTAGCCAGTTTTATTCTGCAACTTTATTAAGGGCACAAAGATTTTGAATCAGTCCTTTTTTTCCTGCCAACAGCACACAACAGAAGAGTCAGAAAGACACACAGCTTGAACTGGAAGGAGTCGTTCTTAATTCTGAAGAGACACTTACTAATGCAAGCATCTCCAGAAGACATGAGCACCTTAGCCTCTAAATCAGCCAAAGGGAGTTCCAGACACTCAGGTTGAAACTGAAAACTAAAAGACCTGAATCAATTTTCATGTCTGAAAAGGTTTGCCTTCTGTGTGCCAGGGCAGACTATAGGATCAATTCAGAACTGTAGGGAACCTTTTGTCTCTCCCATTTTTCTCTCTGCTCCATAGCTAGAACAGTGGGTAACACATCATTCAAAGCTAGCAGCACTGATGCTAATGATGGCATGTCATTTTAGAGGGAAGTAATGCTTTGTTGACAGCGTAGCTTTTTGCTTTATGGTTTGGGTATGTTATGTGCAGCAAGATGTATTTAGTGATGTCAGCTGTGAAGGTGTTGTGAGAGCTTTACATAGGTTTGTGACAGCTGCCAAAATTTGTTGTCAGACTCATACCCATCTTTTATCTTTCTTAAGAGTGGTTCAGTCCAGTCTTTTAGAAATCTTTACATACTTCTCTAAGTTAATACTTCTAAGCTAGGAATTTTGGAAAATGAAAAGCACTAACCCTTTCCCACTCCACAAATCTATACATTCAGCAGTTCATTGTTCCATACAAAGAGGAATATTATGAAAAAAAAAATTAAGATTTCAGGGATTTTGATTTTGGTCATTAAAAAGATGAATCTGATTTTTCAGTTGATTCTTGGGGCTGCTTGGCCACCTGTACACCAAATTACTGTTGCTAAAACAAATTCTATTGAAGACAAATTTTTTGTTGTGTCCTGCAACACAATATTGGTAATACATAACCTCGCTGGAAAAACAGCCTGCCGGTATGAGTTTGGTAAGCATTAGTATCTTCTTTCTGCTTTTCCAGTTGGCTACTGATATTGTGTTTCTTGCAATGGAAGCTGTTCCTCTTCTAATTAGCACTGTGGTTGCAGTCTTTCCAGGATTTCCTTCTAGTGAGCTCAACGCCACTGAACTGTCGAAGAGTGACCAGTCTACCATTGCAGAAGTAGCAAACGCGATTCATTAAGAAAGAAAAAAGCACTTTACCTTTTCCGAACATCCTTCCTATTGGCACAAACAAATGAAACTCTCTGTATAAAGAGGACTGAGAAAATGTGTGTCTGAGCAAGGATATTGAACTTGGCATTAATGTTGTTAGTGGAAAGAACCTCTGAATCCGTGGAAATATTTTCCTTTTTAGTTTGTCCATTTAGACATCGTGTGTAGATGTTTGCTGACTCCCATATTAGAATATGTTAGGTGCTTTTTAAGGCTTATTGTCTCTATTGTTAGCAGCAGTAAACAAACCACTAGAAAGACTAAGCAATGCGGCTGAGCAATTGAGCTTTACAGAATGGTACAGTTAATCCATGGTAATTCTGAATTACTAATTTAATTTGCAAAAATTAGGTGTCTGTATTAGTTTGGCAACTAATTGGCAACTACTTCTGACCAGCATCCCCAAATACATTTTCCTACCTACTAGTGACAGGATTTTGAATGCTTTACTTCACTTTCCCTTTTCCCTCCTCTCATATGTTTCTGCAATTCTCTTGAACCTGGTATTAATGTTTTTAGTGAGAACCTTTGGATCTGTAGAAACATTTTGCTTTTTTGTTTGTCCAAGAAAACATCTTTCTGGATAGCTATTAGCAGGGAAAGTGAACCTGATTAAGTCACTAATTGCACATTCTCTTAAATCTTTTGTAAGGACAAAATCAGACCCAGAAAGAATTCTGATTTCTTACTAAATATAATTTCTGTTAAGTGAAACTACTGATTTACCTGTGTTTTTATTTCTTTTCTGAGCTGCACATCTCTATCTGTGACCGCTCTGCGTGCTTGAAACATGGATTTGCTTTGTCTGGTTCGTACTAACAATGCAAGATGCTTTAGGAAGACTTGTGTTTTTGAGTTTGCCACAGACTGATTAAGGCACCATCTGTTCCAATATGAAGTGTTTCTCCCTAGATGACCAATTGTGTGAAGACATTTTGAGGTAGCTGGGAAGGAGCATCCTGCTCATTCAGCTGGAACTGAAACATCACTGATGACATTCTTGAAGAGTGCACCCATACCTGCTATGTGAGCTCTACTCACACTTCTATTGCATTCAGTCCTCTTGCTGAAACATGAAGTGATGCTGCTTCTGGGAGGTCAGACCTTCAGATCTTCAGTCTTTATTCTTCTTAGGAACTCTGCTATCCGGTAGGTAAATGCTAGGGTGCTACTTGAAATCAGATACAGTATAAATGTACATGTTAGAAAAACACTTGAAGGAATAACATGTGCACTGGAGGGTTTTGTCATGGTGATGTGTCTAATTATATGTTCACTTCTTAACTGCTACTCCCTTTTATAGGATCACAAACTCCATGCTTAATGAACCATGGCTTCAGATAAGCTATCAATACTGCTAGGATAAGAAAGTCCCTGACTTCCAGGATTTGCATTGTGATGCATCCATAATGTGGATACACATGTAGACAGTGCATATCAAAGAAGAACAAGGGCAGGCAAACATTACATATTTTCAATAATTAGCTTTATTCTGAAAGAGCAAAAACTGGATTTTCTATTTTGTAAGAAGTTTTATGTCTTTAAAGTCTGTCTTGTCTCAAAGCAAAAATAAGAATGAAGACTGGGAGGGAAAAAAAGTCTCTGAAATGCCTTCCTCAAACAGTGTCATTATGGAGAAACTAGGTTAATATTAAACCAAATGTAATTTAAATTTTAAATTTGATTTTACTTTGAGTAACTGTTTTAAAAACAGAACTGTTTGCAGCATAATCTGCATATTTTTCCAAATTTGAGTACTACTGTATAAAGTTGAAATTTCTACGAACAGGCATTTTCTAGTGGGAAAAACCCAGCAACACCATACAAACCCTCAGCCAGGAATTTTTAAAAAGCCCTTGTTTTATCCAAGAGACATTCTCTCTTGTAACTTGTTCTATGGCTCCACTAAGGGCTGATTGCAAAATGTCAGCATGAGGAGGTCTGGAATCCCCAGAGCAGCCAGTGGTAAAAGCACACATAAATCACGTGGCTCCTAGGCTGGAGGGGAGGAGAAATGGTATCCCTTGAATTAAAAGTGAGAAATATTAGCTAGCTTAAATAAATGACATCCTAGTTTCTTCCTGTCAATATAATGGAGCAGTCAGGGACAAAAAGAAAGGTCACTTATAGGAAGGTAGAATTTTCTGAAGATTTGCATTAATTCATCGCTATGTTTAAGACTTCCAGCTTGGACTTTTTTTTAAGAGACACCTTTTGTCTTTTGAAGCTCCTCTAGTCTATGCAATAATTTATTTTTTAACACAAGTAGTTGGCCTTTAACTCTTGAGCGAAATCAGATGAGTTTGGTAAGCTGATTTAGAATTTACGCTTTTGGATGCTTCAATTTTATAATTCTCTCAAACTCTACCAGTGTCTGTTTTCTAATGTCTCCTCTTATCTACTTGAATGATCCTCTCCAGTGCTGCTTTATGCAAGCCACAGCACAGCCAAACTCCTTTTAGAGATTGAATGAGTGACAGCACGTATTTTCAAGGTACACTAAATGAGAAATGTGCAATTTAAGTAAAGCATTCACACATTTGAATGAAAGACTGAAACTGTTGAAACTGCAGCTGCTGGCAGGAAATTGATGTACCAGTTGCTATTTACCTAGCAGAAATTAGTTCTCTGTGATAGGTTTTATTAAACTGGATGGAAAAAGTAAGCATTCCCTCAAGAGGGTTAAAAAAAATGTTCCCTTCAAAGTTAAGAGTTAAACGTGCTTCTTCCCCATGTCATTGCTATTTTCTCATCATGTCCCTTGTTGGTTTTTTTCCTGAAAAAATACCACTATAAAATAGACTAATAAGCTTCCCTAGTTGGCATTTAACCCCATCCAGAGCCTCCCCTTGCACTTCAGGATCAGAGAGTCAGTGACAGAAGCTCCACAAGCTTCAGACAGAACATTCTCCTATGGGCATATGTACCAAGGCTCCACCTTTCATTTGCTGAGTGCACAAGCCAGACACCTTGCAGTACAGAATAAAGTTATGTTTGAATCAAAATGTTGTTTTCTATTCCAAACAGGTAACTTCTTCATAAATCAGAGAAGTCCCTAGGGAATCTTGCTGTTATGGAGAGGTTCAATTGGTTTCACACTCAAATGCTTCAGTATTGCTTGTTCTGTCAGAGTTTTCCCTATTGAAAGGCTGTAAATTATTATTGGTTATTAATATAGCACAGCAGTATGCAAGATGCACCACATTTGTTAACTTTGCTACGTGAGTCTGTGTCTCAAAGTATTTGAAGCCTGTTTCTAGAAGGGAGAAGATCTGCATGTGTCAGATACTTTGAACTAGAGAGGATAAAAGAAGCTCTTGAGTCTAAGGCTAGGATAAGGTTTTTAGGAGAGAGCTTTCTAGTAGCACAGATGTGGTGTATAGTTCAAAGTAAGGGCAACCACTCCCTTTCCTATTAAGCAATCAAAGACAGGGGGCTGAGCCACAGTTTTGCTCAATGGGATCAAATGGTCACAGCTCTTCCTAATTTTGTGGAGGCTCTCATACACATGAGGGTAGATATGTGATACGTAAATGATAAAAAGTGCTTCATATTACTATGAAATATCAGAGTGGATCTGTGTTAAGGCCAAGATTTCTATTAACTGGGAGATGTTCCAGAGTCTGGTGTTTTTGTAGAGTGAAGGCTCTTCAGTAGTTCACTAAACCAGCTTTATCTTACCTGTCTATTTTTCTAGTAAAATGTAAAGCAGATGGATTGCGGTTTTTTCTGTCTATCTATAGTAAATCTATCTGGGAACTAACCCTGGAACTAATAACTTGTATTTTTCAAGTCTGTGTGCCTAAAATTAAACACCTGCATCCACATCAGTCACTGCAGGCACTGTAAGGAAAGAAAAGGTCTTGCTTTTCAGAGCAGTTAATTCAGTGATGGGACATGCAATACCAAGAAAACAATTACTGCAGATGAAAGTACTCAGTACTCAGAAAATTCAAGATTGTAGGCAAATTTTTAACAGGCCTGTTTAAATGTTTGGGCCACCGTGTTTCTTTATAATAAAGATTTTCTTCCTTTTCATCTTTTTAATTTCTCTACACACTTATTTTAGGGATATTTCCTCCCCGTCAGTCTCTTTTTCAGTTGTCATGAATCTGGCTTATTGTTAGTAAAACAGGAGAAGAGAATAATGGCTGGATTGGATACTGAGAGATTGCCTAGCCTATCAGTTCTTCCTGGTGAGGAACACTGATACTAAAGCCAAGATATGCAACAGAGCACAAAGTAAAAGGCTGTTCCTGCCTTGTTAGCTTGGGCTGCGTATCCATGACTGTACTTTCAGAAGAAGGCAGTACTACCAGGAGATAACAAAGGGACACAATCTGAAAGAAAACCAAGTTGAAGCAGCAGTGTATCTCTTCATACCTCAGAGGTAGGAGGCCTCAGCATCAACTTTTACTTTCTTTTTTTTTTTTTTTTTTGCTCCCAGCTTTAAGACCCTGCCGGGAGAAGGTACCTTCAGGCCTTCAGCAGGAGACAGGGAGACTGGGTCTGCAGGTTGGACAGGAGGATGAGGGTGCACGAACACAGAAAGAAGGTACACATGATGGAGACAGGTGGAGCAGAGGATAAGGAGTGGTAAGGCAGGCAAAGCACACTGGCAAGGAGCTGATGTTGGTTTCACCGCAATGTTTCATCATGAAAGCTGGAGATGGTCGGATTTTTTTTCTCTGCTCTATAACAGGTTCAGCTTTATCTAAGTATTCTTGAAAGGCATTTGTTTATGGAGATAGTATGGTAGTGTAGGCATTTGAGAACAGTTTAAGCAACCTATTCCTTACTTTACTATCCTTAGTATTCATAAAGTTTTCTCAGATATGCCTGTCCACAGCCTCTCTCCTATTAGTGCCATTGCCTTCTAAAAGAAGTATTTTATTTCTGTAACGGTAGTCAGAGCACAGCATACTCTCACTTTGTTTGCAGTGTTTCAGCATCTCAATCAAGTCATTCTTGTCTTTGACATGTATGGGCATGATTTTAAAGGGCTGAGTTGTTGACATTGCGACAAATGAGCCTATGAACCTAATTTTTCAAACTATTACGGTTTCTGAAGCTACAGGTTTCCAAGAATATCTAGAAACTTAAAAAAATTACAAATTTTATTAATTCAAAGCACTGAACAGTTGAAGGGTATTTTTTTATACATACTTGCCATAAAGGATCACTGAATAGGTACATGTGCAATTAATGGTTATGAGACTTTCAGCGTTGCTTGAAACCCTATGAAATTAAGGTATAAAGTTAAGACACCACTACCACAGCTAAAGCAGAAATTCAGAGTGCTGATTACTTGCTGTTGTTACCTGTTGGCCAACAAAAGTGACAGGTTCTACCATAAATGTTTTCATGGTTAGTAACATGCTGGTCAGGTAGCTGAATTACTTATGCTCAACTGCGCTTTTAAGCAATGGATCAAGGTTGGTGGTGTGAATCAGCAAGCTTGTTTCTGAGCAGATGTGTAACCAAGTAGTGCCCTGTCTGTTTTTCCTAAATGGCATTTTTTATTTCTCACCCAGACCAATTACTTCAAAACCACTTCATTCCATCCCTTCAAACAATGGTAAGCACGTTCTTTTTAAACAGTAAAACATGGTCAAGGCAAATGAGGCAAACCCTATTTTGGAAAACAGCTGTGAACTCCTTTTGTGCTCATATTACTGTTTGGGAAGTGTTGCTCTCTTAGTTCTGTTACTGAAGATAGAAATAGGTATTTTTCAAAAAAGCAGTGGAATTTGCCAGAAAAAATGCTGAGATGTGCATTTTAGAAACATTTTAGTGTGTGGTAGTCAGCTACCTGCAAATGAAATTGGGGGTAAGGCCTATTAGATTAGGGGTGATAAAAAGCACTGCAGGCTTGCTTTCATTCATTCCAGGACACAAAGAACATGAAACCAAGAACAACCTCTAGAGCACAACAGCAGAACAAAAGCATCTAGAGAGTACACAAAGCAGACACCCTCCCTAACAATTTCCTCTACTTCTTAAAGGATCAAAGTTCCAGCTCAAAGAAATTCTGCTTAAAGGTAGCATCCTCACCTGTTGAATTTCTCCTGGCTACTGTTGTGGACAATGATCTTGACCAGGTCCATGGGCAAGGTGGGACTGTGTAAGAACAGAAAAAAATGCAGCAGCTTTTGAACAGCAGCTGCAACCTAATAGACTCCAGGAAAATATACCTTAGGTGAAAAAAACCCAAATATTGTAAACCAGAGTTGTGCTCTCAGCATGTTACTAGTCCCTTATATTTGGGAGGAGTTGTCAATTCATATCTGTGATGGACTGTGGAAGAGAACATTAAATACAGTCTGGTACCTCAGGATGCTGAGCCCTCTATGATTGACAAACAGACCTGAGGCTTAGTGCAGGAGTAGGAGAGGAAGTGGATGATATACATATGTATGCCTATCATACAAGGTTTGAAAGTAAACCAGATGAATATTGTACCTGTAATTCAAATGGTGCAAGGGAAGGTCTCAGGGCAGACAGCTGGTGAGAAGCTTCCAAGGACCAGGCAGCAGTGTTGGGCAGGAAACACTCAGCCACCCACAGGATTCTCTGGAAAATGAAAAGGGAGTTGTCTCCTAGAGAGTAACACGTTACATAAACTATTTCATGTGCTTACTAACACCATGAATCAGGAGCATGGATACCCCTTAGCAAAGGGTGGTTATAGGATCCAGAGGCAGAGCTGTTACTTTTGAGGTATTAGTTCTGTTCCTTGTTTTGCAGCAAGTACTTTGTGAAATTCAATTATTTTTCTATTGGCTTCCCTATCCATAATCCAAAGACTAATAGTATTCTTTGCTTTAGAGAAATTTGCAGATACTAGTGAATTAAACTGCTTAGCTATCTGTAGGTTGCATGTGATCTAGAAGCAGAACATTTTGTTCTACAAAGCCTGAGAAATTTCTTTCTCAGGAACAAGCCTCTCATCCTGCTGTAATATGTAAAGTGTATGAAAAAGGATGTTGTTTGCTAAGTAGTACTCTCTAAAAGTTGTCAGTCAGGTGAGACAGTGGAGGAATTGGATTTGACCAATCTTTTAAAAAGTGTTTGAGTGATATAAATTAGATTTGGGAAATTACTAATTCTCATCTAAATTAAATAAACTTCCTAGTATTGCCAGGAGCATTAAAGCTATAATACTCCTCTATCCAATCAAAAGCAGATAAAAAATGCTTAACTACCATTTTCATAAATAACAACATGGAAGATTAAGTTTTCTTTAGTTTTATTCTTTTTTACTGTAGAGGATACATGTATATCTGCATTGACTCTGTGTCTGAATTGGCAGACAACACATTAGAACTTGGTTTCTTTGCCAATCGGTGCTTAAATGTAGTGTTTCCTACTACAAAACAACAGTAAAACTATGTGTTTAATAAAAACCCCAACAAAACCTTCAAAACTCCCATTTGTACTAGGTGATTGGAACTGCCCTTAGTATTCTTAAGTCTTTAAAAACAAATCCAAAATTAAGGGCACTGTTCTTCCCTGTAGCATGCAGTCTTAGACTGCAACGTTTGCTTTAATTCCTTTGCAAGGCTGAAGTGGCAAAAGGTAGCCTTGTAGATCAAGCATGAACTCAAGATCAGGCTATTGAGGTTTTTATTCTTTGTATTATATAAATCATGTGGTGGTGTTCACTCATCTTCCTGCCTGTGGATGACCTCTTCTCACCCTAATTAGAGAGGAAAGGGGAGCATAAGAATAAATACATCCGTGTGGTAAAACACTTCTCAAAAGCATTCAATTGATAGGTGCTGTAGTAACACATTAGAATAAGGTGGGGTTTTTCACTTGTTTATGCTTTTAATGACTAGTACTTACTTGGTTTTGTCTGCATTGGTCCAGTCACAGAATAAAGGCAAAGTGTGCACACTAGCTCAGAGTGGTTGGTTCACGGCTGCTGTTTGAGATCAGGATTCTTTCCTCATTCCCATATTTCTGCTCCCTGGTTGAGTTCCCTGTTCCCAAACTGACATAACAGATACAGATACCTCAGTTCGCTCAGCTTCCTTGTCATTTAGCATTTTCACCAAGCTGAAGCACAAATAACAATTTTATTCCCATGAGTAAATAAATGCAAAGTCAGTGTCCAGTGATGCCTCTGAAACCTCAAGATGTCTCAGAGCATGACTGATAGGTTTGATTAAATGGCACTCATAAGACTGTTGTTGGAGAAGAATGATTAAGCCTAAATTATCTGAAAGACTCTGACTCAGGATATAAACAATGCAAGAGCAATTGAGAGACCCTGAATCACAAACTGTGACATGATATATCCTGGAGTTCAATAAGCTAATGGTGCTATTAATGACTAAGCTAAAGCAAGCAGAGGTTTTGTTAGCTTCTGATTTCACGTCTTCCACCCTCAGTCTCTGCAGGTGGCTAAACATACAAAAGTACTTAGGAAGTGGGGGGGAAGGGAAATACAGAAGAGAAGAGAGTAGGAAAAGAAAAGCAAAGGGATTTATGTTTTTGTTTACATCTGAAATTTTGCCTGATGTCCCTAGGGTAATGGTATTCACAGTGATGGAGGGAGGAAGGTCAACAAGCTCTTGTGGGGGAGGGGACAAAGAATAGGGGGCAGATAAGAAAACAAAAAGCAAATGTGAAATACTGCTAAGGGAAAGAGGATTTTTTTTTTTTCCAGACGGGAAAAGACAAAAAGAAGAGATGTGGGATAGGGGGAGGAAAGAAGAGATGTCCAAATAGTTGTCAGGATTCTTTATTATCTCTCCCAGAAATGCTCTGAGCAGTACTGGCAGTAGTGCACACAGAGGTTCCTATAGGGGAAAAATAAGACAGTTAGTAGGTTGTTTACAAATTGTTCTCCTGAATAATATACCAGAAAAATCTTACTTGAAATTTTCACATTTTATTGATCAAAAGTAGGTAATTCTCTCTCCATTTTAGTATATGATGATGACAGGAGAAGCTGAATAACATACTCCCTTGAGAAAATAAAGTTATTTCACAATAAATAAACTGAAATTTCAGTGACAGACCTGACAGTGTTTTTATCTTATTTTCATCATATCTGAAAGAGAGGGGAAGAAGTGGAGTTAAGTCTCTCTTATTGTTTTCCTTAAATTAAATAAAAGGAATAGGAAGGGGGTGGGAGAGAAGAGCCCACTACTGAACAACTAAGTTATCCTTCCAGTCATTTCTATGGCAAATGAAAGTGCTTCTCAAGGATAAGTATCCTAATGAAACCTTACGCAGTGGTCACGGGGAATTGCTGCCAGAATCCAGAGAGAAGTGAGAACAAAGGACTGAATATTAATGGAAAATGTCATTAAGTATTTCAATGTAACAAGCAGGTTTTTTTCCTGTAGTGACACTACAGGAAGGTAGTGACAAGCAGTTCATCTTAACTCAGTGTCCTTTAAATCATGGCAAAACTTAATACTGAGGGGAAAAGGATGCTCACTCAGCTCTTAATGAAAAATGTTAGTAGCCAGGTCCTTCTGTTTGCCTTCAAGTTGGCTCTGAGTATGTAAAAATGTTGGCTATGCATGAAGTATGAGGAGATATTCATAATGTGGAACTGTCTCTTTTTATTAGTATTTAAATAAAGATAAAACTACCCTACATGACCACATGCAGACAAAACGAACAGTGAGAGAGGATCTTTCTTAGTTTTTCCTCACGTTAGATTTACCTGATTAGAAGCTGACTAGATACCAAACTCATAAAGTACTCTCTAAAATTGAAACCCTTAATGGCTTCATTAATATTGTGAACTGACATGAAGCTTCAGGCACAGAGCCTTAGTGTACCTTGGCATCTAAAGAGGAGCTCTCTGGAGAGCAGAGAAGGAGGGAGAGCTTGCTTCAGAACTGCTGTTGCCACTGCTGTACTTGGTATCACGATATAGCAGAATATTATTGTCTTAGACATTGGGAGATTGCCCCCCTCGGTGGTGGAAAACAGGGCTTTACTTTGCACACCCTCTTCATAATTGCTGAATGTAAGTGATGGCAACAGCCTAAGTTCATTGACCGCTGTCTGCAGGAGTTGTTTGGCTGCCACAGAGTTTGTTTGCATAATCGGTGTTGGAAGCCTCATCCTCAATAAAACAGTCACTCTGCAGTGAGTGATGGTCGTTTGCTTTTTTGCCTAAGCTGTACAAAACTGGGATCTCTTTTAATATGTCTGTATATGTAGTGGGCTGCGCTTTAATCCAAACTGGGTTGTGAGGAACTATAACAAGAGCCAAATAAAGTCTGAGTGCTGATAGTCTTATTGATTGCTGGTCAGAATCACCAGCCTGCAGTAGTGCTACTCTGGGCATCTCTGCAGAGGAAGATCAAAAGGAAGTTGAATATTTGAGGTAGATCAGGCTAAATTGTAGGAGTCAAAAAAAAAGGCTGCTTTCAAGGTTCAGAGTGCTTCTTAGGAAATGATGTTTTTAATTGTGATGTCGATGTTGTGATAGCCACTGGAAAATCGAATTAGTACACAGGATATTTGTAAATCTCCATGGTTTTCAAAGAAGAGATAGAAAATAAAGGAACTCCACTGGGATGAAGCTATGCTGGGTCAGCCAAAATCCAGCAGGCTTGGGAGCCAACCATCTCCTCTGCCTTGTGGTTTTCCTTTCAAGTGCTTTCAAGTTGGGCATCGAGGAATTGATCTGGGGTGCCAGCTGCATCAAGACGGAGAGTGTCAACATGCTTCAAACACAGCACACATGCAGGGTAACAGAGTTTGGAAAACAAGAAAAAGGCACAGAATTCAAATTGAAATTTGAACTGGCGAATGCCCAAATCTGGTGTCGTTTCCTGAGCGTGACATGTGCTGACTGTATAATGAGTTCATTGCAGGCATTCATTATTTGCGTAGCTCCCTATGAATACCACGTTGCATTTGTTAGTAGCTAAGTATAAAATCACCTGGGGTCAGATGGGTTGTAGGCTTATCTTTCTGTTCTCAGGTAAACAGTGCTCCGTTAGGCCAGTAACCTCGTGCTGGCAAAGTCCCCTCATGTACTGTAAGTAGTTTTAATTATGTCTCCTGCTGTATTTAATTGTCTGGTTTACTACTGCTGACAACTAAGCAGGTTTTTGTATATATATATAGTTGTCATTTGATTGAGTACTCTGCATGCACTGTCTGTGTTTGTATTTACAGCAGCTAAGTATGTATAGGCCTCCCAGATCTCTGTGCCTAGCAAGAGAGATTTTTGGGAAGAGATTTTTTTTTTCTATGATAGGAAGGACCAAGTTACGGACTGTGTTAAGTAAGTCAGACATTTAAAATCCATCAGATAAGATAGATTGCATCTAAGGATGCTGATGAAGCTGGCACATGTCATTGTAAAGCAGAGTTCTTATCTTGAGAGGTGGCAATCAGGGGAGGTTTCTGTTGACTGGAAAGAATGAAATGCTGCGTACATTTTCAGAAAAAGACTTTGGGCAAACTACAGATAGGACAGTATTATGTCCCCTAAGCCCTGAAAATTATGGAGCAAATTCTTATAGACACTATTTCCAGGCACGTGGAGTACAAGAAGGGGGCTGAGAACAATGCAGATTTGGAAGAGCAAACTGTAGGTGATCAATATGAATGCCTTCTGTGTTGAAAAGATCAGCTCTGTTAATGAGAGAAGAGCAGTGGATTTATTTAAACAAGGCTTTCAACACTGTCTTTTGATGTATCACATAGTCAACTGGAGGAAAGATGAACTATAGAATTACAAAATGGGCAAAAAAATGGATGAGCTATCAGGCTTAGAATGCCAGTGGTACTAATGTACTTTGGCTGCAGGCTCACTATACGTGGCGCTCCTCATGAGTAGTCACTTTTGGGGCTGGCATTGCTTAATATCTGCAGCAACAACCTGATCAACAGCACAAAAGAACCTACCCTAAGGAGGTTGTCAGGTGACACCAACTTGGAGGGAGCTGATAGCATGATGGAAGGTCCCAGCCCTTCAGAGGGACTTCTGACACAGGTCCCTCCCTGTCATTCAGAAGGTCCCTGACAGCTGGAGGGGTGACTTACCAAAGGTCCAGGAAGCTCAAGGCACTGGCTGGGGTTGGCAGGTCAGGGCAGCCGTGCAGGGAAGGGGCTGGGTCCCAGCCAGTGAGAAGGAGAACACGAGTCAGGAGTGTATCTCTGCAGTGCCAGAGGCCAACCACATCCTGAGCAAGAGTGTGGCTGCCAAGAACAGGGAAGGGACTGTTGCCCTCTGCTCAGTATCTCCTGAGGCTTCATCTGGAACACCACACATCCACACTGGGGACCCCCTGGAACAAGAGCAATATTGACAGCCTGGAGAAAAGCCAGAGCAGGGCCACAAGGGTGGTGGAGCATCAAAAGGAGCAGGCTAAGAGGGTGGAATTTTTCCTCTTCAAATACCCCCAGGAACCACAGAGAAGACAGACTCTTCTCAGAGGTGCATCCAGGAAAAGGACAGGAGCCAACAAGTTGGAGCAAGGGCAGAGTTGTCTGGGTATTAGGAAACATTGCCAAAGAGGGTGGATAAGCTCTGAGTCAGGCTGCCACAACAGAGGCTGCAGAAAATCCATCTCTGGAGACCCTCAAGCCTTCATGGGAAGAGGTTCTGTGCCCCTTGATTGAGCTTTCAAGGTAGCCCTGCTTTGAGCAGGGGGTTCAGCAGAGACTTTCAGAGATCCCTACCAATCTGCATTCGTCTTTGAGTCTGTGTTGGGCTGGTTTGTTTGTCTTTAACAGGGGAGAAAATATGGGGGGTTTTTGGTAGGGGAAGCTCTGAGCATCTGTAGTCTGAATGAAATGTGTGTGTCTGTGACAGATGCAGGCATATGCACAAATGTGACAGAGTAGGTCTGTAAGTTCAGCCAGCAGCATAAATATCTGTTATGTCCAAGTATCTAGACACCTCTCCTTATCTCCTGATATTTTCTCTCAGCAACTTCCTTCCCCTTTCCAAGACCCTCCTCTTCCCAAGGCTTCATAAGCCATTTGCATAAGGGACTAATTATAATCAGTGCTGTGCAAGCAGCAAAGACGTGGGTAAGGGAAAACCTGTTTGATCATCAAAATCTCTTACCTTGGAGAGGAGAAGTTTAGATGATTACACATGCAGATGTGTATGCATACACACAGGGGTTATTTTATTTTACCTTTAGCATTTACTGTTACCGTAAGGGGTGCCCACGTGTCCTTCTCTGGCTTGTATATTTAGTATCATTAGTTCTGTTTTCAAGAATGTGTTAACTTTAAAGCCTTGTCAGTGAAACGTAGTTAGATGCAGTGATGTTGCAGTATTTTTATTCCTTTTAATTTCTTGGTCCTGAATCTTTCCAACCCTTTCATCATGCTTACTCTCATTTCCCTGATTTTTTGTTGAAAATTTTGCTAAAAGCACTGTTTATTTCTATGACCCATAACAGAGTTTGTCATTTCTCTTATGGTTCAGTGTGAAGAAAAAAAAAAGAGGTTGTATAAATGTAACTCCATTTAAAAAAGAAAAGCAAATGCACCAGCATGTTGTAATGAGAGCTATTAAAATAATTAGTCCCTATCCTAGGATGATTGCAAAAGGAAATAAGTAAAGAAAATGAAACATGTAACAACTGTATTGTAAAATGAACAATCAGCATAAAAATTAAATGATTCAAAAGTTTAAACCGGAATGTGAGTTGCAGGGTAGTGTAGGAGGAAATGTAATTGTGCTTATTCCATGGCAGTTTGCTTGAACTAAATGTCCCTGAAAAGTGTCTGAGATGTGTGGGTAGAGGTTGTACTTTTCAAAAATGTATCACCATATTTCATTTCAGGACAGACAATGGGTCAAACTTTGCCTAAGGCAATCACAGCAGCTTTAACAATCAAGTGCTTAGGGGAATGGGATAAAATGTCTACATTATTGCTTTGATTTGATCTCACTCTATTTTATTATTGCCTGCTGGATGGGTCTGCATTTATTCATGTTGTAGTGTCCAGTGCTGCCCCACACTGCGAGAAGGAAGATGGGTAATGCAGGCTCACCCCCAGTGCCAACAGTTTCTTCAGTCTCACGGGTCTTGCCAACCACCATTTCACTCTGGTGCTTCCAGAGAGCCTTCTTTTGTTGTGCATTTCTCCTTGTATAATTTTCAAACTCTTGCTTTAAAACAGTAGCAAACAAGAAAGATATTGTTCTGTTGATGCTGATGACTCAATATTACCAGTATCAGAGATGTCCATGTCAGGTAGTGTGTTGTGTGATAACTGTCATAGGTTTCAATATGAATATTGTAATGTAAAAGCTCTAATTGTGGTTTACGTGTGCTGAGAAAACATTCCTTGTAATGCTGTGTGAAGTTTCCAAATATATAGCCATCAGATGGCTATCTCGTAATCTGAAACATTAGCTATTTAAATATAACTATTATTACTATTTATAATATCATATAAAACAATTACTTTAGAATTAACTCTTATTTCATCTGATGCTGCAGAAGCCTCTGTTCAAAGGCCATCTTTGCACTGTCAACCTGTAAAAGGGAATGAGGTGTTCTTGGGCTGTAATCAGTGGGTCAAAGCAATCTAGACCAATCCGTGGCCCAGAATGTCCATCTGTGACCACATCCCCCCCCAAAACTATATTTGTGCACAGTATTCTGTTCAGTATTTAGCAAGACAATTAAAACAGTCCCTTTGGAAAACTCTCTATATGTATATTTCCCAGCAAAGTTTTTGGGAAAAAGGATAAGGCTGAAAGGTATTTCAGGAATCATAAATCAAAATTATTAAAGAGCTGAAACCCAAGTCTAGAAGATTTGCATGGGCTCTTAGCCCTGATTTTTAAAGGAAAAGAGTGCTTTGGTTAATTTTAGAAAAGACATGCTATTAAGAACAATGTTTTCTGTGACTTAAAACAATCTAGCAACACTACATACTATAAATAATAGTTCTTAAATATTTTATTCCTGAAGATAGAAAGATTATATTCATGCAATAATGCTTATAGCTGCGTAGACTTGCCCTGCTTATTCAAATTTGTCTTTGAAGTTTTAGAAAGCACCAATGAGCGTGCTTCAATAAATTTTTTGTCTTGTTTAGGGAAGCAAACCAGCTGCAGCGGGTTTAATCGGACCTAAACCTTCCTTAAGTCAAATGGAGGCTACAAAACTGAACATGCTGGACAAGTTACAGCAGAGTTAAGGCCTGTTCTTTCAGCTGTTTCAGGGTGTGGTGTTTGGGGAGGGGGAGAGTGTCTATGTACATGCTTACACAGACTGGATAAAGTATCCCTAGAGCGTAGGAGGCTGGCAGTCATCTTGTATCTACTTGTCTGTGTGACCTTGCTCCCAGGAAGATCTGCTTTTGGGGATGCTTTGTTTAGCAAGGTATACTAGACACCAAAGGGACAGGGAACGAGAGCTCAGCAGTGGGCTATTGTTGAGTTGGGTTGCAAATTAGTCCAAAGATTTTCAAGTGTCACAAAAGGCAAATACTCATTGGTCTTCAGGGCTTGTTGCCTAGAAAGCCAGATAATCTGACTTGGATCATGATTTGTAAAATAAAATAAGTAGTCCTATTTATTTAAATTGACATATTTCTTTCAAAAGACTGTACTTTTCCTATTATTTACATTCATTTAATCCTGTAGCAAAATCATCTCTAGGGGAGGTAGCTACAACCACACTGACATTTACATTTAATTTGTTTATACTGGATCTGAGTTTATGTCTATGCATTTTACCAGTGGCTGCCAAAGATGAGAATACCTTCAGGAAAGAGTCTGCACATTGATGAAAGAGTGGGTTATGTGCTTTTCATAACTGTATTCCTGTTCACAGCACAAAGAATTCTCTTGTGGCTTTCCACTTCTTATGTGGTTAGTGTACCACTCCCACCTTCCAAAAGTCTCAGCCGCTCAAACACATAATTTTCTAAAGTATAGGCTGTAAAATTAAAGGTTATATTTCAGTTTCACAAGTGAATCAAGTTACTTGGCAGTTTTAGAAGAATGCATATGTGCGTAATAGTTCGGAAATTAGACACAGAAAAACCCACCTTAAAACCACCTAACAATAAAGTTCACTTTAAACCCACTTAACAATTGAGAATTCAGAAGCTGATACTTTAATCCGTAACTCCACTCGCTGTCCTGCAGCGCATGTTTTACTGTATGTGAGATCAACCAGCATCCTAAGTGGGCTACCAAGCTAGGGTAGTAGAAGCCTGAAGTGAATATAATCAGCCTGTTAAAACTTTGGGTTTCTTGACCTTTATACCTCTTACACTTTTTTCAGTGAATGTTTAATTTGTGAGTAGCCAGGGAGTGCTAAACCAAAACCTTTCATTTGCCAAGATTATTTTTTCTTGCAGTACTCTATAGAATGTTTATTATCCCTGCTACTTTGTAAGTTGGATGCCTTACAGTTTTGATTTTCACATTCCCATGAGTTAGAGAAATAACTTTTATGCTCATTTTATGGCTGAAGGTTCTGAAAGTTCAAGATGCTAAGCACAGTTACCTTCTAGGGTAGCTAGCTTTCAGCCTTCAGTAAATTATATTGGAAAAAAACATGTAGGCTCAAGGAACTGCACCTGAGAATTCTTTACTGCTGGTACAAGAAGAGTTTTACTCATTTTTCAGTAAAATATACACAGGGGATGTGTGAAACGAATGGCACCCTACATCAGGATGTGGCCCTTAATGAGGATCTCGAGTTTGGTCCAATATTCTGGTGACACAACTGTGGTGCCCACAGCAACTCCACAGAGCGCCTCCCAGAGCACCCTGCTGTGGTGAAGCTCCTGTTGCAAGCAGCATGATAGAGAGGGCAGTCTCATCCACAGGGAAAGGGTGAGTGTCTGGGAAGCTACAAAACTGTAAGAGCTGTTCTGATGTTTGGGCTGATCCCATATATGATATGTGGGATTTGTGAATGTCTGGGTAGTGTTAAGATTTTCTGAATAGTACGTAGTGCAAAGCTGATGGTGCACTATTGCTAAAATGTTGAAGGCTATTCATAGGTATTAAGATTGAATCTGCTGTGTCGTTTTAATGGAACCTCTGTACTTTTTCTCTGATGTTTTAATAGTTTATCATAAACATATAAATGAAATAATTCAATATATGTAGCAGAAGTAGTTTTAAGAGAAGCTTACTAAATGTAGAAACTTTGAGTTCTGAGTCCAACCAGTAAATCAACAAAGCTACTTTAAAGATCTCTTCAAAGTGCTGTTTTCCAGATTGTGAAATTGGTCCTGTTTTGCTGCAGAGGTGATGGAAGCATATCAGTGGGGAGCTTGATTGTCTGGTAAAGGGCAAGCACTGGTTTAAGCACTTTAAGGCCATTTGCACATCAAGACTCTTCATGTGGCTTGTTAACTGGACCATATTGGATGAAAAGTAGAATTACATGGGATCAAAACAAATAATCTGTAACCTGTTATCTGCCATGACCACCATTCTGCTTCCACTTTTATTGCAAGCTAAAAATACCCATGGTGGTTTTCTTTCACAGTTGTGCTGTGGGTCTTCCCCTTGTGAACATACATTGTGGTACCTGAGCAAGGTGTTTATGAGTAGATCACAAGTCAGAATAACAGCATAACAAGACAGTGGTGTCAGAGCTGCTGTGCTTGCATCTCTCTGTGGTGAAGAGAGCAGATCTTGCCCAAGGACAGCCGCTCGTTGCATGTCAGACTGAAATGTTGTTGGCAGTGATCCAGGCACATGCCCATTGTGGACCATGTGCCGTCTACAGGCTATGAGCTGAAGCCTAGTAATCACCTTCACTATTTTGGTAGACCTAAGAGGTTGCAACAGTTCCAGACTGTCCTGAAATCCACACTTGACTGCTTTCCATACTGACAGCTCGACTAAAGGAACTGCAACTCTGTCTGGAGTCTGCCTTCCTAAGAGGACTGAGCCTCGTACGCTCTAGGAGAGTATAGTAGGCTAAGGTATGCTGAAGTCTAAAGCTACCTGAACAGAGTAGGCTGTGGAAACTGTGGTAACAAGCACATTTATTTAAATAAAATGGAGACATAACCAACAGATGTTATTGGCAGTTCTGTAATGCACTCTTTCCTTTTCTTCTGATGTCAGGGGGTATGGTTCAAAATTATGAGGGTTGAGTTTCATGAAGACTACGTGGCCACAATTTGTCCCATGGTCTTTCCTCATTCAGTGTCCTTACCACTGATTCTCTGGATGTCACTGTGCTACAGCTGGCAAAACTAAATTTCAGTGGTGCCCTTTACTTTTACTCCTTTTTTGGTGAGGAAAAGCTAAAAAGAATCTTTTTGAAGGGTAAAAATGCTATATCAATGAAGAAATAATAAATGTATATCCAGATGGGAGCTATGTATACAAAAATCTTGATGTGTCTGTAAATTTCTTTTTGCCTGCAGGGCTTTTTAAAATCTATTTATTTTAATAATAGACTGAAGTAGGAAAATAAGTGATGATAGAAGCAAAATTTTAATCCATAAAATTTTTTTTTGAAGATTGGTTTCTGAGCAGTGAATAAATATTTCCAATTTAAGAAGGATTAAATTAAATTATGAATTATAATTGCCTTCAAA
This sequence comes from Pipra filicauda, assembly GCF_003945595.2. Lineage (NCBI taxonomy): Eukaryota > Metazoa > Chordata > Aves > Passeriformes > Pipridae > Pipra > Pipra filicauda. The sequence goes on from NW_024104287.1 coordinate 4,240,181, forward strand.
ATAATGCTTAAAATAGAAGCATCCATTGATCTTTTATGCACAGAACATGATATTATACATCTTATATATACACAATGTAATAAATGTATTACATTCATCAAGTTGTAGGATGTTTAATCTCTGAAAACAGTTGTTTAACATTAATGGGTACTAGGACTGTTGCCTAGACTTATTTGTAATATAGCAGACAGATAAATTGTTTTATATACACATAGTTCCATATTTAAAATCAACTTCATAGTCTTGAAAGTATGTATTGATTCTTAAAATTTCATTGCCAATAATGAAAAACAGATGTAGAATGCTTATTTAAAAAAAAAAAGAAACCCAGCGCAAAAACAAACAAACGAAAAAACAACAACAGAAGAAACCCCTTAGCTCTTATGGTTCCATGTCTTTGCACTTGGAAGATCTTTATATAGACAAAGAAGGGAGTTACTGTTATTTGTATTTATGGTCTTCTCTAATATACCATATATTGTTTCCTGATGACTGTAATGAACTGGTGTTTTTCTGTGGGTAGCCTTCAGTATTACTCTGAGAAAAGGTATATATTACATTCAAGTTGCATAAAAAGGGATGGTTCTGTGAAGGCCTCTCAATGAAGCTCACTGGTTCTATCATTCATTCACTCACCCATTTTCTCCCTTTGATTTCCCTTGATTATTTAGAAAAAAGATGTAGTTTTGGTACTCTATCCTGGTGTTAGTCAGCTGATTTGGCTTCTACTTCGGGAGTCAGTTAACAGATGTTTTAGCTAGATTTGTAATTTGGTCATTATAATTTGGTTTGGACGAAGCTGTAAATACAGAACTACATAGGGTGTGTATATAGAGACTGTCAACTAATGTAAATCATTATAGCCAAAGTCAACAGAACTATGCCACTTGTACTAGCTGAAGAACTGGCCTCCGAATTCTGTAATAAAATTATTAAAAAGCCCCTTTACCTGGTCTTGCACTGATATAAAAATGTGAAAAATGTTTCAGGTTTCTACTCCCATTTCTATCTGTTTGTCTTTCATAGCCTTTGAGTATTAAATTGCAGAATGAATGTCACAGTGGCCCAATTTAACTTCAGAACAAGGAAATATTTTGAATTCTGGAACTGCTCTTGGTCATGTGAGACAGTTGCAACAAGTAGTATCTCTTTAACATTTCAGTGTGTGTCCTCTTCACAGCTGTTGCAAGGTACCAAATACATTGCATCTAGGCTCTGCCACCTGTTGTAGGCAATTTAGAATAGAGTAAGTTAATGGAGGTGCAAGAACATGTTTTGCCTTCTTTCAGTGATATTAACTGCATTTCATTTAGCAGCCACTTAAACAGTCTTTCCTTCATGTCCCTGTTTTGTGAGATAAACCTGTGTTTTTGTAGCAGTGAGAGTCGGTTAGTAAATTGAAAAGTTGTAGGTGCTCTTTCTGCAGTTCCCTGTCCCTTTTTCTTCCTCAGTTGCATTAGGCCCAGCCCCAGATGAATCTCTTTGTTTCTAAACTGAAAATGACCTTTGAGCATCCAACTACCATCCCTGGTTTCATGTCCACAAGCACTCTTTTCTGGGAATGGGAGGGAAAAGGGCACTGATGACTCTCTTTTTATTCAGCTCTGCTCAGATAGGTGCAAGACAAATAGATCTGTGTCAAACAGAGAGAGTATGTGAGAATTGCTGACCTGTGAGTAGTAACACTCACCTGAAACAGAAAATTCTGTCCTTGATAGTCTTCCAGTTCTTGAAGGACTTCTGAGTTCTGGCCAGTGTTTTCAGAGTCCAAAATGTCTTCACTTCTCTTTGCAGAATCTGTTAATTACCCCTGTATGTGTCCAACCCTTTGTGGTACAGACTTTCTTTTAAACCAATTTACATATTTTTCTTACTTTTTCTGAATTTTTCTGGTTTCTGACTCTTGAGAGTGCTGGTCACTAGTGTTCAGTGCATAAAGCTCTGTCCTGTTAGAATAAGGCCGTTTCAGCTGGTGGCCCAGCCTTACCGTCTCTACCATGGTCAAGTTTTCTCCCACAAAGTAGTTCTAATCCATACTGGATTGCTGAGTATCAAAATATAAAATATATTTAGAGCATCAAATAGAAGCTGTACATTGATGGGCAGATTGGTAGACTGTCCTAGTACCCCTAACCTTTTGTCACAGAAGCTTTTGTAGCCTGAAAATCACCTCCGGCTCTTCCATTGTGCTGTCCTTGCCATCTAGATTGGTTCTGAATCTTAATGTGTCTCCAGACCACTACCATGAGAATTGGGCTTTTTCATGCTGCTCAGAGAACTGCAACTTTTGTTGAAGCCTTTATCTTTACTCACCTTGATTATTGAAATCCTATTTTCTCTGACCTCCTTGATTTCTTTGTCATAATTATGTGAACTACAGAAAACACAACTGCTTCCCTCACAGCTGAATGTGATGGTGTGGCAGTTAGAAAAAGTTTTTATTTTCTTCTTACCCATCTGATACAAATCTGTCTTGTATGCAGAAAGAAAATATATTGCTTATCAGCTCATCCCTTAAGTTGCAGGAGACAGGGCAGGAAGACCAAGGGCACTAAAGTTTTCCCCTTCTCACACTCTCCAGCTCCCCTTTCATTCTCATCGTATGTTACCCACCTTTGAGTCTGAGTTACAGCTGTAACACTAAGTTCTAAGCTATAAAAGGCAGTCTGGACTTAGGAATTGCTTATAAGTCATGCCAGTGTGTTACCTTTGTGGATTACAGGTGCTTGAGTGAGAGCCTGGATTAACTGTATGGTGAATGCATGCTTACCAACTCCCAAAAAGGAACAGTCATTCCTTCTTACTAGCGGAAGTAGTGTGGCCTTTCAGGACCCATATGGTTTTTTGTTGCCTGTACATCCTGTCCCTAAGTGCAAAGGGTTGTGGTGAGTTTGAAGTGAGATTTACCAGCTTAATTTAGGGAGACACCAGATATCCATGAGGTGACAACAATTTTAGTATCTACCCAGGCAGTCTGGATTTGAACTTAAAACCCACAAAAGAAAACCTGATGTGGTTTTATTTTCCCTTTTAAGAGCTAATATAATTTCAGTAGAGGCTTTTTTTTATCTGAAAGCTAAATTTACTAGTTCAAGGTTTGACCTTTCTGCAGTTTATACCTGCAAAATCTTTTGCGCAGTGAGCTTAAACAAATTCTAATTGTTGGTTTGGGCGACTTTTTTTCCTCAAAGTTATCATCAGTGTCCTAGCTGATTCTTAAGGGAACAACCTGAATTAGGCAAAATGCTGCAACTCTAAATGCTAAAAAGACTAAAAATCAATCACTGATGCCAAATCTAAGTCAAAGAATAAATAGCTCTACTTTATAAGAATACTTCCATAATCATTCATCATTTTCACAGTGCTATACGCTCCAGATGAAGTTGAGCTGCATTCAAATTTTTAATGAAAAATAGTTGGTACAGAAAATGTGAAATTACTTAAAACCCATTTCTCTACACTGGATTGTGTACCATTTATTTTTTCCTCCCAGCCAAGAGAAAAACCTGTCTGTGCTCATGCACTACACAATAGTGTTACTGTTGACATGTACGTAGCCTTATAATTCATGGGATGTATGTGTAGGAAGTTTTCCTGCAGGGTCTGATTTATAAAGGTGGCTTGATATTACTTCGTGTACTTTGGACGTCTCTGCAGTCAGCAGATTAATATACTTAGGATCTTAATAACTACTGAATAGTGTAATTTATTTCTTGACAATGAATCCTTTCCTTCTTGGCCTATGGACGACCGTCAAACCTCATTCTTGAGGACACCAGTGTAACCACATAGAACTGACCATCTGGTAAATGTTATTTTTCTAAGAGTTTTGTAAATCAGCTGCAGAGCATGTGATACAGACTCACATATCACAGTTGGGACTTCTGCTTTAGAAGCTTATCATACTCTGGTGCCTGGCATAGCAGAGAGTGTATATGAGCGCACTGCACTCAATGTGCATATAAGCAAGTAGGAATGCAGGATCAGCAGGCAGCATCTGGGCAACTGAATCCTCCCTTTCTTGCTCTGGCAGACAATCATATAGTAGGTACTAGTTCAGAAGGATACATAAATCGTCCTGTAACACCAGACATCATAATTCTTGGCACTTGAGAGAAATTTAAGGTTGTAGTACAAGTTTAAAAGCTGCACCTGTATTGTGCCACATGCAGAAAGCAAGAGAGTGGAGGATATTTCTAGTCTTCTAGGTCTGTGCATTAGCAAAATATTTATAAAATTAACTTCTGTGTGATCCCAAGAAGCTGATCATGCTCTAAATTACTGTTAGGACAAATAAAACCCCTCTGATCCCTGCTAATCTGACTTGGAGAACAGATGTCCTCCTGATCCTAAATCTGATGAATAGCTTAATCCTTTGTGTGTGAGCAGGACACCATTCATCTGAGAATTTTACATCACTAGAAACACAGCTGTAGTCTGTTTACATCCTGGTTTTTGTGTCATCCCATTTACAGAAGCAAATGATAGATTAAGGAAGGAAAAGAAAATTCCTTTCTGGTAGGCACAAGTCAGAGTCGTGAAACATCTGCAAGTGTAGTGTAGACACCCAGCAATCCTGTTGGCTCTCAAAACTTTTTGCATATGCTTGAGGACTAGCAAGTCCTATTCCCTAGAAATCACACTGCAGAATTAATTTTCTGGGTTTAGGAGTTCTCTTAATTTAATTTACAGTGCTTTCCATAAGTCGGTCTTGCTTCCCACATTTCTTGCTCCCATGACCACATTTACAGGGCATTTTATTCTTGAATAAATAAAACTCTTCCACTTTCTAGTCCAGATTTGTTTTTGACCAATTTACTGCAACAAATGAATCTGCCAGAACAAATGCCAAGAACTTTTGAGCTGATATCCTAGGAGACCAAAGTAACCCTGGACCTTTTTCCATAAGTATTGGTGTCCAACCTAATGATTAGTTCGAATACGTAAAATTTTACAAAATTTAAGGTTGCTATAGTAGCAAAACATTTGAAATTTTGAGTGGGAAGATTTTGAATGCAAAGCAAAAGAGAGGGCTCATAGATCCGGTGTACCTGTTTTCCTAGCTCTCAGCAAGTGCTGAGTTTCAGTAGTCTCTTTCATCTCACTGTTTTTTCCACAGCGTTATGTCATGGCTATTTTATATGGTGTCCTTAGATGATATCTGCTAGCAAATGCACTTACTTTCTCCTCAAGTGTTTTTAACAATTTCTAATGTGCTTGCTAATTACAACAGTATTTCTCACTGTTGTAATAGCTTCTTTTAACCCTAAAATTGCCCACTGATTTTAATTAAACCCATGAGTCTAAAGAATATGACAATTTATTTCTTTTAAATGCAGCCTTATTGCCAAACAGGGTTTCCCTGCAGCCCTCACAGCTGTTGTTCATATGGAGAAAACTGTTTTGGGTGTTGTACCATGAACTGCATTCAGGTACTTTTCTTCAACAGGCAAGGCCTTAAACGATAATTGAAATAAACTAATTTTAAATGACCTGCTAGTGAAAAACAAATACAAACTAAACCAGGTCCAAATAAAAACACATTCTTTGATGTAACTGCTCTTAAAGAAACCCTAATAATTAATCAAGGTCTCTTGTACAAAAAAAACCATAAACTACACAGATCTATATGATCTGTAATTGCCACACTTGAAAAGAGTGTTCTTCAATTTGGAACTTTTGTTTTCTTTTTCACACAGAATAAATATTATATCTCAGGATCTAAATCCTTTATGTTTTCTGTAGAATACTTGAAATGAAACAATGCATCTTTTACCACTAAAAACAGAATAAATGGGTCCCTGAAGGATTTATTTTAAGTCAGATGCATTTGTCATTCTATATTGATAATCTTTGTTCTTCATTATCATATTCAACTCACCATTTATATGCAGATGACACAATCATTTATGGTAATAGATTATACTAGAAGAAAGCTTAATATTATCTTCAAGCTGATTTAAATGAGCTTTAAGATCATCTGGCACAATCTAAATTACTATTAAATATTAATGAAACAAAGATCATATTATTTGGCTCAAAACAGAAGTTGGGTAAACTGAACAACTGGCAATCAATGCGACCTTGGAGACAGTTAGCAAATGTCAGTTGTGAAGAATATGGATACATCATTTTTCATCGTATGACTAAACTATTGATTAGAAGCTGTTAAAATTTGAAAGAAAGCCAAGAACTTTATTTGGGCTCAGAAAATTTGTTGACTTAGGGGAAAAGAAAAGATTTGTTTTCTTGAATTTTCAGTTTGTATTATGTACTTTGGGTTTTACTGATTGCTGCCTAATGTTGTTAGGAAAGATAAAGCATTTTTAACTTGGTTATCTAGGCAAATTTGCTTTGAATTATATATTTCATAAAAATCACTGTCTGTCATTTTAGCAACAGTTGGCAAAAAATAGAAAACTGTCAACATTTCACTGGTATGTTATCCTTCTACTTTCTCCTCCTCCTGTCCTTTGTCTTCAGATAAGTTACAATCTTCAGTCTTCCACATTTTCTGAAATAGAAAAATTAATAAGAAAACTAGTATCTCTACTTCTTCATCTGGAACCCTACAGCTGTGATTTTGATAAAGCAAATCAGGAGGTTCAGCTAGATGCTTTGTTTGTATGTGTTTATTTTTACATAGGTCTGATCCTGTGATGTCCTGAGCTTGTTCTAGCAGATGCAGATGAATTCAATGGCAGTTTTTGTCAATTCCCAAGATGACAGATAAGGTCTTAGTACTTTCTGTGAGATGTTCTTATTCTTAGAGATTCAAGTTGATAATCCCACAGTAAAAAAGAAAAAAACCATAGCCTCTGTATTGTTCAGTATACTAAAAATGCAGAGGACCTCCTTCATTTAAGCACTGGCAATCCACCTCCTTTTTTGTGTAGCAAAATGTGTCACACTAATACATCCATTGTCCCAGAAATGCCAGCTCTTTTGACATTATAATGAATCCCATGGTATGAGATACTGTTAGTTGTTAACCTCTTTCTGTGTTGGACATAATCAAGAGCAATGTCAATATGTTTTCTGTTCAGGACATCAACTGTTTCCTCTTAGTATTTTTCTGGGCTGTGCTGCATCAAGCTGAGCATGGTTTCCTTTGAGCATTTGCACTTAGGATAGAGGTCACAGACATTTTTTTGACCCTCGTTTTGATCTTTGCCCCTCTCTTGCTAAAGAGCTTCCACGTAGTGTCAAGAGATGGAGACCTACTCTGAGAGCAAGAAAATACTCAGGGAAAAGAGGAGAATGCAGACATTTGGTTTATGTATTTGGGAATGAGGCAGGTTTAGAGGGGCAGAGCAGCTGGGGAACTGTAGGCCAGGACATAAAGCTGAGTTAAAAAGGACAGGGATGGTTACTATAATTTGATGGATCTGGGAAAGACATTGTGGGAAAGTTTGTATAAGTAGGAGGCAGAAGAGTCTAGATGAGTGGAGGGGTAGATACCCTCTGGAAGCACAGGAATAAGGAGTAGAGAGGAAAAACAGAGGGAGAGAAAGCAATGAAAGAAGATTAGCATTGAATAAAACGAGACATGGGCAAGATAAAGTTTCTGAACAAGATTACCAGAAATTCAGGTCTAAAGGAAGGATTTATTCAGTGATGAGTTGGGACAGTGAATGACAAATAGGACAGCCTGATGTCCAGTTCATTATGTTACCTGGTCTGGGCAGGAACTGCTGAAATTCAGATGGAAGAAAGAGCAGGGTAGAGGGAAGAGTTTATGTCTTCCCTACTGCAGGCATTTGAGAAAAGTTGCTGGAATCTCTGCCAGAGTAATTGCATGGAGGAGGAAATCTGTATTTCATTTATCTATTTAAAGATGTTTTCTAACTCAAAGTTAGTATGTCACATGTTTCAGGTACAGATATCTTCCCTAGGAGGGAAGTAATCAGACAGACTTCTATTATTTCTTTTAGAATTAACCTTGCAACAAATTTTAAAGCTTGAAATTTCAAAAATTTTATCAGGTTTGATATTTGAATTTCTTGATTAGGCAACACCATTTTCCCAGTCCACCTAGGTGTGTCCTGGGAAGACATTTAAATCAATTTTCTTGTCCCTTGGTACTGCCAACTCTCTTTGAAAGAATGGGAGAATCCTAAGAAGGAGTTATGTTCTGAAAGTCACTAAAAATCTTGTTCCACGGTGTAATCACATCAGGAGAAGGCTCTTTTAGCTTGTGTGTGTTACCTAGTGATAATATAAGACTCCTAATGAGTAAGGTATTGTTAAGTGTGATTAAAGTTTCTATTAGCCCCTTGCTCTGTAGGTAAGAACTAGCCCTGTGTTGCAGCCACGGGTGCCTGGGAGTGATGCTGCAAATTTGGTAATGAGTGAGCTCTGACATTTGCTGCTTGGGTTTGCCATCACCATTGCTGCCAGATGGGTATGGTAACCCTGAGATTAGCTTAGCTGGTTAGATGCATGGTGCTAATAACCAAGGTTGTGGTTTTGATCCCTGCATGGGTCATTCATGTAAGAGTTGGACTCAATGATCCTTGTGGGTCCCTTCCAACTCACAATATTCTGTGATTCTTTCCACTAGAGAGTGATGACAGGGCATTGCATCCCTGGGCTTGTTCTGCATTCTCAGAGATGCCTTTTCCTTTGCTGTGTGAATCAAAGGCCTTCCTGTGGGCAGGTTTTCTCTCTTGCCTCTGTCTGAGGGCAGGAGACCATCTTTTTTTTCACTGAGGGGACTCTTCCCCTCCTGAGTCACATTGTTTTAAAAGAGATTTTCCCTCCACCTCCCAGTGAAGCTAATGTCACCTTCAAATTAAATTTTTTCTAGTTTGAGGAACCTTCCTCCATTATAGTCCATTGCTCTATTAGCCAGTTGGCTGTGCTGTCTTACCCCATCTCTATCCCACTTACACCTGTACTGGCCTTTCCATTATTTGTGCTTCCCTACATTCATGTGTTGCTGCTTGTGTTCCAAACTTTCCTACTTTTAATAATGTGTATGCTTGACTTCCCACTTCCATAGCTCTTCCCCAAATGTTGCACCTGATTTCTTCACCAGATGTACTCTGGCCAAGGTTTCTTATAGCATCTACTTATTGCCTTAACTACCTCCAGTCCTTGTACCTGAAAAAAGCACCCTTTCCTGCATAGCCCAGCTCCTCAACAGAGCAGTTGGATTCCTTCCTTGCTGTGTAACTGGGAAGCCTCAGCTTTATTGGAAGGGGCAGCCCATATCTGGCTAGAGAGAGAGTGAAACCACCAGGTCGCACCCCTAAACTCAGCCTGGTTCACCACTGTGTGTGAGAAGGAGGCAGTTCCTCCACTGGCAGGCTCTTGACATTTCTGTTCTGGACTGTCTCATAATAAATGTTGAATGCTTCACATGAATCTAGAAATCAAAGGAACTTCTGAGGGAGAGGGGAAGATAGAAAGAAGGTGAGTGGACATCTGGATGGAGTTTTACTGGGCCTCACTTGTCTACTCAAGCCATACATCTTGACAGCACACTAATGCTGCATACAGCCATTAATGATGGAGAAAATGGAAAACTTTTCAGACTGAGATGCTTAAAATAGGCTCCTAAATCGATGCTTAGGCATATAAATAGAAGCAGTTTGATATTCAGCAATGCTGAGTGTTCTGTTGATGCCAGTGTGGAAGAAAATGCTTTGTGTACAAAAGTGCATTATTAGAAAATGTGGAGGTTCAAGAATTGCTATTTACAGACAACCAGTTACAATTGCAGTAATCTTTTTTTGGGTCAACTGGGCTTGACTCATCTTTGGCCTTCATCTTTCATGGTTTTTATTGATGATTTGATGTAAAAGTAGTGTCTGTTACTACTGGATATTTAGCCTACTAATCGAATCTAATTTTGTCATGGGATTAGAATGAGAAAGTGAAGGTCTTTGCAAACTTTTTAGTATCACACTTTCTGTTGTGTGCTTTGTAGAGGTGGAATGTCTGCTGCCATACCACAGAGGTCCTGGGGCTGACTCCCTCTCATCGAAGCTGTGATTCACAACGTTCCTAGTTTTTACCATAGCAGTCCTTGTAATGCTTTCTAAAGGAATGCAAGAGTGCAAAGAAATGAAGGTGAAGTTATTGTAACCTTAGCCTGTGCTTGCCACTATCTACATCCAGAAGGACCTTCTGTTTTGTTGGTTTTGCTTTTCTCACATGGATTCTGAGTGAACCTCACAGTAGAGCAGTTGCCTCCCCTGATTTTCTTCTCTCTCCTCTCTGTCAATCTGTATGAAGATTTTCTGTAGAAATTACCCTGCTATGAAGCGTGCAGACTGCTCTGAGGAAGCCCTTATTTTTACAGGCACACTCCATGCAATAATGCAGGATGGTGAATGGACCAGGATGCTAGATTTAAGCACTGATGAATATACTCTCAGGTGTACCCGATGTTATATGAGTTATTGACATATGTTCCTAAATACAGCCCCAAAGCTTAGTCACTGAAAATTTTGAGGTGTCTGGGAATGCTATAAAATGACTACTTTTTTTTTAAGGTCAGTGCCACTGGAATTTTATCTATGAAATGAAGTAGAAAAATCAAGCCATTCAACAGAGGACTCTTTGCCCTATATGAAAAAGAACACAGTAAAATGGATATATTCCAAAACAGCAAGTACAAATATAATGTTTTTTTTTTTTAATTTCCTTTGGAAAGTGAAAGCAACCTGAGGTTGGTACTGGCAAGGATGAATCCTAAGTTGTTTCCCGCTGAAATGCATGTTTGGCTCTGATTAATTTCTCTTTTAGGATCATGAAGACTCTATTTCTATTTAGTTTTCATTTCTTCTTAGAACAGATAATTTCATACTGCAGCCTTCACTTGCGTAAGTAGTTGAATCCATGAGGTTACTTGTATTAGTATGGCCTGCAGATTAGGGTCTTAAACCAGAATATAACCAAATAATCATAGCCCAAAAAATTACAATTTTCATATTCTTAACATGATCTTTTATAGAAAAAACTTGTTGTACTTTTCCTATTAATGCAGAGCTTCAGTTAGATACCAATCACTTGACTCATACTCAGGAGCCTAGATTATTCTCTAGGTAAAGATTCTCATCAAATACAATGTCTTATTGTCTTGACCGCATATTGTAAGCTGTAAATATATTCAAATCCATGTAGTGTTAGAAATAATGGATAACAGTTCTCTCCTATTTCCTTCATGTGTTTAGAAATGTTCTTACGTGATAGAGTTCTGACAATATTTTGTGTTTCATTTGGAGGGGTTTGGGTTGTTTGTTTCTTAAATGTTTAATGGCAAGTTGAAGATTTCAGTGTTATAAAATTTTTAAAAAGCAACAAGGAAATAATCTTTAAAGTTAACAGGAGACATATAAAGAATATAAAACATTATAATAAGATTTATAACCATTTGCTGAAAACATTTAAATATATTGATCCGTGTGTTAGTATAGGCCTTTTTTTATTAAGTGAATCCATGCTTGATATTAATTGCTTCTTTCCTGTAAGAGTGATTTTATGAACTTGAGCTAATAATGATTAACTTACATACATGGGCAGTTGTGATTAACTTAAATTTAGGTGAAAAAAAGGGTAAGCATTTGTGATTAAAACAGGGACATTAAACAGATGGTACTGACTATATCAGTGGTATAGAGCTAAGCCATATTCTGTGAGTGACACCAGATAGGTTGCAGGGCAAGATCACTGGGAACCCAGACCAAATATTTACATCACCGAGCTCAGCAGGAATTGGCCAGCAGACCAATGGCTTGTATAAATAGATTATTTGAAAAACATAAATGGGACCATTGCAGGAGTCATCAGAGAAGTCCAGAACTGTGCTCTTGGCTCCATATATATATTACTGAATGTCTCGGTGCTTCTCATGTCCATTTATGAAGTGAGACTATTTATTTAGGTTTTTTATTTAGTATTTATTTAGTTTTTCAAACTCTTGGACATCCAAAATTGCTTGATATTAATAAATTGTTTGCAAGCCACGCTCTGGCAAATCTCTGTACTTCTGGCACAGGAGTCCCTGTGGCAAGGAAGTGAGGTTGGGGGTGAGCTGGCATACCCTTGTAGTCCTGAAGGAGCTCAGTGCTGCTTTACAGTTGATACATGTCCACCAATACAGACAGAGTATTTAGTGCAGAGCAGCCCTGAGACAGCTGTGGGCAAGAGTGAGGGCCTTTAACACACCAGAGGCGGAGTCATTTGTGTGCCTTCCCCGCTGCTGCGTGCACAGCAGGGCTGTAGGTGGGCAGTGGGCACCCTGCCCACTGGCTCTGCTTGGGAAAATACCCTCCCCAGGCTAAGAGCTTGAAGAGTATGAAAAGTGAGAAATGTGGCCATTAAATGAAGGTGAAATACCAGAGACTGCCAGGCAGACCCCTTTGGAAAAGGCTGTGCTGCATGCAGAGTTTGCTTGTAACAGACTGTGCTGCAGCCCCACTGTGAAAGTAAATACCTGTCCCCCCACTAGAGCTTCCTGCTCCATTGAGAAACTTCGCATAGCACCAGTGGCCAGAGACTCTGAATGGCTACGCAAAGTTAAGATTTGTCTTTTAAACCTCATGGTTCCTAAGTGATATGTTAAGGTCTTTCTTGCCTGATGGTTTCTTAACATTTTGGGCCCTGTCTAGGATTCTTCATACATATCACACCATAAAACCCCCTTGTACCTTGAGTAAAAGTGTGCAGAAATAATGACAGCAGATAGTTTTTCACTTCATATAGTCCCTTGCCCATCCTCAACTATTTCATACTTCTGTGCTGCTTGGACCATGGCTGCTGTGGAGTTTGAGCTCTCCTTTCCATTCCAGCATTGTTTGGTGGAGGCAGAGAAACTCAAGTAGCCACAAATGCAGAACCTCTGATAAAAGGCATTATGGAAATGCAAAAAGTGATACTGTTACTGTACATAATTATTAGTACTGGTCAAAGTTTCACAGTGATAAATGAATTTATTTGAATTCTTCTTTCTATTTTCTATAAAAAAAAACCTTCTGTAGAGCAGAAATATTAATTAAATTGAAAGTTAAATTGCTTCTGTTGGATAGCCCCATTTTCTAGTTCAATACCTGAAATAGTGACTTCAGGAAAATTCTGCAATAACAAGCCAATATGATGTCAAAGGGAACATTACTTTTCCTGTCTGTTGTTTAGTACTGAAGAAAAACAGCAAGAACTTGTTTACATGCAAATGTCATCTGTGTAAAAAGCAGACAAATGCTCTAAAGAGAAGATATTATTACAAAGACATAATTTTCCAGAGGCAGAAAAAACAGAGGAAGCATTTTGTGGTCATCAGCAGTCTCTCCATAAATGTGTACCATCAGGCATGCTGTGCGGTAGGCATGTATAGTGGTCTAAAAAAAGCCAGAGACCCTCAACCTGGAGACTAAGAAGAAGGGGAAATGCAAGCAATGTGTCAAAGAATTTGCCGTCTGTGCTGAGCAGAAACCAGATGTTTTTGCTAGTAATTATTATTATGATAATTCATTTAAGTAGGAATAAAATAGGGCATGATTGTTTACTGCAGTATGTTTTCCCTAGACAGGCTTGGAAATGAGAAAAAAAATCTCAGAGGTTTTACTCCTGGTTAAATGAATAATTTGTTCATTTAACCAGGAATAAATATGGCAATGAAAATAGTTTTCATACATATTGCCCAGTAGCTGTGAATAGACATCAGACACTTTTTTATTTGGCTAAGTCACTAGAGGCTCTTGAGGAATGTTAGGGAAGGTCACTTTGATTTTTTTTTTTTTTTTTTACACATTTTACTTCCTGCTGAGATGAGAGCTGAACAGTGGAAGACTGGAAGACTGGCAAAGAATTAGGAATCATTTGCCTTGGTAAGTCTAGGTGGTTATTTTAGGTGAAAATCATCTGTTGGGAAGGGATAGTGCAGTGTGAGCCAGGCTTCTGTTGGTCATTGCAGGATACCCATTGGATTTTGCCTGAGCATCTCTTACAAAAGTTGATTTCACATGTGTACAAAAGTTTAAAATTATTAAATCCTTCTCAGTTTCTGGTGTTTGATTAGGAACTCTTAGTAAGCAGAAAGTAATTTTTTTCCTACTCCTCACTCCACTGCATATGCATAGCTATCAGTGAGGTTTTTTTATATAGATTAGAGAACAGTGTCAAGCAAGTGGTCAGCAAATATAAATCAGGTTGATCTATAGTCTGAGAAGAAGAACAATAGTTTTCAGCTGCTATCCTTTCTGAAATCTTTGGAAGGTTTGAGTGAGTTAAATAAGTCCTATAGAAAAATTAAAATCTAAACAGAGTCTGGAGGAGTTTAATTGAGCAAGTGCATTATTGGGAGTCTCTCTGACGTTGAGGGTTTATTTATCACCCTGAATCCAATCACTTTATAAAAAAAAACAGCGTGGGTTTCATTTACTTTGACGAGGTTTATTGCAAGATTCCAGAAAATCAATTTTACTGTAAGCCATATTAAACCCAGGGGAATATAAACACTATATGTACTACACATAACTTCTTGTTATTGCTTACTGGATCACTGGGGAAATTATATGTTTACCATGGAGAAGGGTTATGGCTACATTCGTTGTCTTGGGTAACTCCCAGCCTGCCCATCGTAGTGAAATAAAACAAAATGGTAGAGTTCGGTATCGGCACTTAATTTGTCTCTATATAGCCTGAGGTATAGAAACACTCAGCAATAGTGACTTGATTTTCCAAAGAGCTTTAAATAACTGTTGTTACATACTATCACTCTCTTTTTTTGCAAACAGATGGTGAGTGCAAGCAATACGTATGCTCTGCTGGTTGACCAACCCCAAGTAATTCTTGCTCTCAGAGCTTCTTGAGATACAAAGCCAGAACTGACAGGCAGTTAATTTGGTAATGGTCAAGTTTGATCTGCTGGTTAGGGACTACGAAGAAAATTTGAAGGAATTTCTATTGTGTGTTTACTCTTTCTGTCTTCCCGCCTGTCTGATTTACATACTTGTTGAATTTAACATGAATTAAAAATGATAGCAAAGTACTTTTGCATGAAAAGATTATGTTCCCTCTAGCACTAGCGAGTCATAAACTCATTTGGGATTGCACTCAATAGATGGTTTCCTGTTGCAAAGTTTTTTACATACCAGTAAAATCAAACCATGTTTCAATTATTGGGTTGGGGTTTTTTCTCCTCCTCTGGCCTTATAGATTATTGTATACTAGTTATATTGAGGTTGGCATAATGGACAAAAATTAGTGTTCTTTACATGAGGAAACTTAGATCGCAAATAAATATACAGAAGACATTTCCCATATAAGAAGGCATCAGAATTCAAGAAAGTATCTTTCAAAATCAGATGCATGCAGCCTGTTTATGATGATTTTAATCCTTTCTTTTCCCCAGTGTTGGGCTCTGTTGTGCTGTGACAGAAAATGAGCAGCTCTCCATGGCTTCCATGGCTAAAGTGGAAGAGCAGAGCAATGCATCTTTCAATCTGTCTGTCTATCCACATGAGTTTCATAAGAACTAAGATGGGATATTTGAGAAGTTCTAAATGTAGTTAAGTGCTCAGTTTGATCTGTTTTTTTGAAAGAAATGGAGAACCTAATAATACTCCCTTATTAACTTCTGAGACTTCTTCCTTACAATGTAATGCGTGTTATTGTGTGTAGTTTTATTTACAGATTGTGGTATGTGGTAGTGTCCTAATTGAAAAGCTCTTGATTGGGCCAAGTTCCCTGTGAAATGTGTCTGGAGTGAGAGAAGAAAGAATTGAGATGTAGCCATTATTTAAAAGTATAAAGTCTGTTATGATTTATGGATGGTTGTAAAAGTATTTTGACAATAAATATGGAAAAACAATGGAAAATCAGTCTCCCAAAATGTTTATCTTGTAAGTCCTTCTAATACCTGTCTATCTATATATGTTTACTTGGGTGTTTCCAAGGGATTGCACATGTATAAGTTGGAAGAACAATTAACAGGCTGATTCACAGCAACATTGTCAGTAATCTTTTTGTCTCTGTGTATGGAAAAAAGTTACACTTTTTAATTATCTGGTTCAAATAATTAATTTTTTAAAAAGCAGAACACACAAATTCAGTAAAAGAAAAACTACCATGGACTCTCATTATCTTGTTGCCACTCTTTCCCTTCCCTGTCTGTTGTATGTTGTATTTTTAAGTGTGAATTCTGAAAGTGTAGGCTGTTTCTTGCAATTGATTTTATTATGCAACTGAATAAAGGTGTGAAAAAAGTAAGAGTGGTTAGAAAGGAATGAGTACCTGTTCTTATTTTGTGTTCTTTTGAATCTAGTCACTGGACTTTGGTGCAGAGTCACTGTCAGAAAGAGGCTGTGGATTTGTCACAGGCAACACTGGATTTGGGGTTGATTTTGGAAATCCAGGGTAAAGTGTGTGGCTTTGTGTTCTGAATTGCAGAGTTCATTTCACATTAGATTTAGCTCAAAGGGAAAGTAGGCTGAAATACCAATACCTTTGAATACCCTATCCACAACATTTCTTGGATTCTTTACAGTTGCGTTTTTTCTTTATATACAGAGCACTTGAGCAAGTAGGAAGTAGCCTAGAGCTGATGAATACAGAAGATGCTTTCTGAACCCGGGGCTTGACTATGCTCAGATATATTTCTGAGAGCAGCATGAGGCTGGGGGAAGTCAGTATCTTCAGCAAATGAACAAAAGCTTGAGAATGTAAGACCAAACATGTTAAAGATGTTTTGGTGTTGATATCTATAAATACCTTTTTATTTGTAATATCTAAAGGCTAGTTTGTGTGCATATGAGTGTTTTCATACACCACACACAACAGAACAGTAAAAATCCTTCAGTTTTGGTCAAGTATTTTGTTCTTTCCTTTTTTCTTTTCTTTGTATCTGTGCACCAAGGAACTAAATTATGCTTCAGTAGCTAAACAAATTATGCAAAATTATACACCATGAATATTTTATATCACAGAACCCTGAAGCAAGGACTTTCGATGGCTTTATGTCTGCAGCAACCTGTGTCATACCCAGATGAATTCCACAACTGATAAGTCCCCTTCTTCCTAAAACTTTACTCAGGTCTTTATTTTATTTTTTTCTCTGCATTTGTCAGTGCTTATTAATAGGAATGTCTCAAGGGTTTTATTGTATGTAAGAAAATGGAAGTTACTGCCAGCAGCCTTCTTTCTACTACTGCATGAGGGAGGGAAGTTATTCCCCTTATAATTCTGAATTTATTTAAAATTTCATAGAATCATATAAAGCAAGTAATGTGACAAAAACAAAACAAAGTATAAAAAAATTAATTAAACCACATTTCATCTGATGCTGGACTGCACCTACTTTGATAAAACTTTCTTTTCATTTTTTTGGTACGCAAAAGTATATTTCCTTAGGAATTTTTTCCACTTTTTCAGTAAAACTGTAATTACAAATCCATGTAAACTTTTGTAGGGCAGGCAGTAGCTACGGTGCACTGGAAAATGAGAACAGTTTATACAAAATATTTTAAATTTTTCATTATTTTACTAGTTGTAATTAGTGATCTCGTCCTGTTTCCATCTAATACTAAAGAACCAGCATCTTGAGATCCCATGCGTCTGCCCCTGAAGTGGATGGCAAAATAGAAATCTTGTAATTATAACTTAAGAAGGATTCTTTGGCACTGCTTACTGGTTCCTGGGATGTAGAGCCTGCGAGTTAATGCCATAATTTTGACTACAAGTGCCACAGAAATGGGGAGGGTTGATACATTTCAGTGTGCTCATTAATCTTCAGTGTGTTCCTATTGCTGTATATCATTGGCAAATGTTGGAGTAGGTGTGTAGTTTTGGGGGGTTAAGGGTACTATTTTACTATTCATTTAATTCCACCAACTTTTCAAGAACATGACTCGCACAAAATCTCTACTAGCTCATCTACAGACTCTCTTTCTGCTCTTGAAAATAGTTTTGGGGGTAGTCTACCCATTTTCTCTGCATTTCATCCGTTCCATGCCTTTTGTTGATGCTAAATAGTTCAACATAAAGTGAAATTTTTCATTTACAATAAAATATTCACTTCCACAAGTAATGCTAACAGTATATTAAAGCATATCTGTTTTTATGTCATGCCTACTGCTGTAATATTTTAGTGTTGATCTATTTGTCCTCTTTTACAGTTAAAATTAGATGTGCCATTACAGACAAGACAGTTGATGACAGAGGTCTCTGTTTTGAAAGGTGTTTGAGAATTTATTTTATTTAAGTATATACTGAAACACTTTCTTTAGCTGGAGCTGTAAAGAGTAGCTGTATGCTGTGATGTCTCTGGCTTATACCTGTTTATATGGGTGTTCACTGCAGGTATGGTGTGTGCCAGTCAATTAGAAAACACTTCATGGCTCCACTACTCTTAAATTTGCTCTCCTTATTTTGGTAGAATTTAAAGGATTTTTGCTGAAGTGAAATGTGTATTATTGTTACTGTCTGCTGGCCATCATGGATAGTACTATTCCAAAATTAACCAATGTTACTAGGTAAACAATAAACAACGTATATAACTGTCTCTTACTGCCTGACAGATTGTGCACATGTATCAGTATAGATTATAAAAAGGAGGAAGAACATATTTTGTTTTCATTTTACAACACTAATCTATGTTAACAACAAGGTGTGTAGCTCAACGGTCCTCTATAAAAATGGTCTGATTGTGCATCTTTCTTTGTGCATTTTAGTGATGTTTTGGCTTACGTTTGACTATCCAGTGTTTCAGTGGAATGTAAAAATTAGAATTTATATTGTTCATTGTTTTTACAGCTCAGTGGAAAGTGCAAGTAACATTCATAAAATGTTAATGGCCAGATAAAATTGTAAAATGTTATTGATGAATTAACCTGATATCCAGAGCAGATGAATGCAATGTTTCCCTTTTACTACAGGATGTGAGAGTAGGCTGAGAAAACACAATGATAATATTACAATCTCCTGACGATTTTGTAGTATTTTACCTTTTAAAATGTTTTTTACACTGAAATATGGAATGGTCACTAACGTTGTAACTGACCCCATATATAGAATACAAGACTGGAGAAATACTACCTCTAGATCCATATAAAGTGAAAATCCTGATAAAGAACAGTACTATTTAAACAGTTCTAGAGACAGGACCTTTTTGAAGAGAGAAATGAAACACTGTTTTTAAGAGAGAACCTCTGACTTAGCCTGTATTAAAAAAAAAAAAGTGTAAGGATAGTGCATGTTTTTTGTTTCACTGAGAAATATTGAATATTTATTGTACTTCCTTGAAAAAGCAGATTGCAATGTCCTATCCATACATACTTACAAATGCAGAATTTCTTTTGTATATTGAATAAATATTTCAGAGGAAGGAAAATTGTACACAACTTTATTCAGAAGAATTTTACAGCAGAAAAGTGAGATTTTTAACAGCTTTTAATAAAATAGTGCATATATTGTTTGCTTTTTTGATGGGCTTTTTTAGTAACATTTAAGTGTGAGCCAGTTGAAATAACACACACAGCTGCAGGAAAACAATGCAAATTTTGACATTTGAGATTCAATAAATGGAAGCTTTGTTAACTTTTATACCAAAATCTAGTATTTTGTTATAAGCAAACTGTGGAATTAAAAAGACTATGCACAGTCTTAAAGTGAAACAAGTCAGGATATGTTTGTTAACTAACACTTAATCTTCTTCTGAAGAGAACCAATACTCCTACATTTTTCAAACCCTTTTTTTCCCCTGTTTTTTTCCCACACTATATATTTGGTATATTAGACCTGAGATATTCAGAGGCATATAAAATGAATGGAAGTCCAACCCCCACTGGAATCCAATGGAAGTTCAATATATTCTTCCTTTGAAAATCCCAGCCTTACATGATGACAGTATCTTTTTTTTTTCTTAATCTTTGACATTATTATTGATTGTAACAAAAACTTGAACAAATAAACAGTCAGGGAGTGTAACATGGCTGAGGAGGAGTTTGGGTATTTGAAGGAGGATGATTAAATGATCTGAATTAGGCTGTGAAACATATTCTGACTGTGGGAGGACAAAATTTGGCAATAACAGGTTGGCAGAACCTGTCAGAATCTGAAGCTTGATTCCGACTTCTGTGTTTCATCTTTATACCAGTGGGGGGAAAAAACTTGAAGAATGCCTGTGAGGATGAGGGAGGAATGAATATCTGCTCATGGAAGAGGATTTCAGTTTGTCACGGTCACTCACTTCTTTGACCCCATGTGTGAACATGTGGCAAGATAGGAAGAAAGATTATAATCTAGATGGATTTATTAGCAGCTATAATATAGAGGTTCTGAAGAGAGAAATTTGCTAAGATATACTTGTACTGCATATCTTCTAGGTATTCTAAGGGAATTGAACATCCTTTTGGATGTAGATCATTGCAACTTGGGTTCACTAATAAGTTACTAAGTTCAAACCAAAATCAATTTATTCTGTGATAATTATGCATTAATGATGTGTTCCAGGGAACTCAGGTCATCAAGTAGTTATTCCAAGCCTCTTTCTTATTTTTCTTGAGACAGAAGGATGGGGGTTTATTTAGACTATATTCTTCATGTCAACTCAAATTTAAATGGCTCCAGACCACACCTGCATCAAAATAAACATTTGTATGTATTTGATAAATGTTAGATCTTTTCTTGTCTTTTGAGGTGCTAATGTGTGGTTCTTTGAATTATATTTTCTAGCTCTAGGGACAGCTCTTGTGTACAGAATCATGGTGTTTGAGATTTACTACTGGTACCATTTAACAGTGATTCAGCATTTAAAACTGGCCAGCTTCAACATCTCAGGTTTCATATTCTTATACGAGGTTTTTATTTGTAGTGAGAAATGAAAAAAAAATTACTTACAGATGTGGAATGCAGCGAAAGGTTTCCTCTTTTACCTTTTTCTTCAGAAGCTCCAATAAGGGATGGGTGAATAGAGTGTGAGGAAGCATAGCAGAGTTGGAGGCTCCCCTTGGTCAGGCAGATCTTTTAGGAAATTGCTAACCCATATGGTACACTTGGGATAGCTAGCACCTAAATGTGTGGAATTATAGAAGTATCTGATTTCCAGTCTTTAAAGATGGGGCAACTCATAGAAGTCTCTAAAACTGCGACTCTCCTTAGGTCATCCATTCCCTATAGCAGCTTGCTATAGAAGAAAAGATCTGTGCTTAAATTCTTAGCAAAGAGACAACAGGATAAGGTGCTTTCAAGTCATTTAGAAAGCTTTCTGACTCTCCAAATCCCACAGAAATTCAGCTCTGCTACCATGTTGAATTTGGACTGGTTTTCATCCCAGGAGGGTTGGAAAGATTGGCAGTGGCTGATAAAGGATATTTCAGAGGAGAAAGCAGTTGTACTCTGAGAGTTCTTTGGAATCCACTAAAAAGCTTACTACAGTAAGACTTTGCTGTCCATCACATGACATGCTGAAGGACAAGCTGTGTCCTGAAAGGTAAAAGCACTTAATTTCATTTCCTAATGCATACATCTATTTGTAAATGGCAAAAGGATTTTGCCTTTGAGGTACAAAGCTTGTGCAGAATGTAAATTAACTTCGAACTGAAATAATTCATGGTTCTGAGCAAAAATAACATAATGGTTGTTATAACCATGTTTATGAAATGCTAAACTTTAACACACAGCAATCAGCCAAAGCGATACAGCAGTGTAAAAGACTGCACACTTAATAATTGTAAATGTTACATGAGAGCAAGTTGCTTGATTAAATTTATTAGCAATGTGTTACGAGCATTTTAAGAAATAAAGCATTTATCACAAAATGATGATTTCTTCACTTAAGCTCATTAGGAAATCACACATCAATTCATGCATAATTACGGGGGAATTTCTGCCACTCACTACAAATCATTACCACATTAACTAAAGTTGACTTAATTTATCTGTGATTTGGAAAAGGTGGTATCTAAATAGGAAAATTAGCTTATAGAGAGGATGAAACTATCAACATCACCACAAAGGACCTAGCCTTCTCTTATTTGTTAGACAAAGATGAACCTTTTAACTCTTTTATATGTAAAGTTTGTACTTCTGAATGAGCTCTAAAGCTTTTCTTTCCATGTCAGAATCCCATATTATGGATCCAGTGCCAGGTACTTAATGAATCATTGATAGTCAAGGCACGTTTGCTTGCGCCAGACGTACTCATTGTTTTTAATGATCATTGCAGTTTGAGATTGAATTGAAAGGGTTTGGGGGAGGCTGGGAGATGGGGAAGGAGCAAGTTTTGCAGCACTGGCAAGCCAGTCCCACAGCAGCAGAGCTGCCTTCTGCCAACACCCACAGCGTTTATGCTGCACTGTGTTTACATTCCCGCAGTGTTTATGGTGGACATAGCTCTCATGTGACCTGTTGCACCTTCTTTATTTCCCAGACTTTGCATAACTTTGAGGATGGTGTCTAATTGATAGAGTCCAAGCTCATTGTGTGTCTCATCACCAGATGTTTCTTTTACAGCTATTTTGCACGTTTTCTGTTTGTTAGTTCTCAAGTACACTTGTGAAGGTGTAACTTAGGCTCAGAATAATTACACTGCATGCTCATCTGTCCAGGAGACATGTAGAAATGTAGTCTTTTGAAACTTTTGAAACTTTTGTACATTTAGAGAAAAATTGCTCTGTAACTTTACAGCCTTTCATTATGTAGTGCATGACTTGGTTCAAGCATTTCCCTATTCTGTATCCAAGTGCTGTATCATTCTTACTATTAGAAAGTATTTATGTCACAGTTACTGAGTTTAATTAGAAGGTGGTTTGTGTCTTTTTTAATCTGGGGCATTTCAGTCACATTGGCACCTTGCAGGGAACAGTGGGCTGTGTATGGAGAGGTGAAGGAAGGCAGATGAAGAAGGGATCAGGGAAGTCAGATACTTTTGAAATTGGCTTTGCTGTCAAAAATAATGTACCTGGAAATACATGCTCAGTTTCCTAGCGAAGTACTGACACTTTGTTTTCAGCAGCTCTCCTGAGGGGTTCTTGTGTTTCCTTTGTTTGGGGTCTTTTGTATAAACTCAGGATCTGCAAGTTGAAAGTTATGCTCCTCCTTCCACATTAGTACCTCACATTTATAGACTGAAGCATTGTTTCCTGTTTCTTTCTAAATTTATCTCCCTGGCAACATGTAAGCCACTGGTGATTCTTTTGCTACTAACTTTTTACTTCATTTATGGGCTCAAATAGGGGCTTAAGGGCTGTTATTTTCTTAGTAAGATACAACGTTGAATCGAGCATTTTAAGTTCATGCTTTTCAGTGGGTTTAGTTTATTTTCACGTTGTTTTTCACAATCTTTAGTAAGGTAGGATGTGAAGGTTGCACGAGTTGACTGTGCCAATGAAACGACTTGCTATTGCCAAAAAGGGTAGTTCTGCTCCATCCTCCTTTCTTGTTCCTGTCTGACCCTATGTTGAGCTGACTCAGCATACTAAACTGACAGAGAAAGGTCCCCTTTTTCAAAAAAATAGAAAAGCTTTCTTACCCATGTTGCAAGTTAAAAAGCGCCTTGAGAAGTCCACCTATTTCCATGCCTTTGAATTATGATTGCCATCGTAATGGTTGATTATGCTATAAAAATAAATTTGACAATCTGAGATAGCTAATGCCATTTCCAGTTTTAAAAACTGTAATCTACATCCTAAATTTATAGGGAAATAATTATATCTCAGTACCTTGTTAATATACACATTGTCTATGCATTTAAAAACAAAGGTTAGAGAAGGGCTTCCTAATTTGTGCAGCTCTTATGCTTTTAGAGAATTTTCTTTCTTTAATCTTGGAATAGTCATTTGTAACCAAATTAGGGATTTGATATACTGAATGAATTAGGTTCTTAATCATATTGCGCACAAAATTCATGCTATGCCCAGAATTTGTATTTTAAGTTTTCATTGCTACTGGAATTTCAAGTTGGTTTTGATTAATCATGAAGTGGGCATTGCATCCTTAGGTCGGAGGCAATATATTCGGCAAAGAATGCCAGCTCTGGCAGTGGTAGAGGACATTGTGATGATGAAAAAGAAGAGGGGGGGAGAAATCCAAAAAACCAATCTGAGCAGCCATTCTACTGCGGTGACAGCAGCAGTTTGGTACATTGTATCAAAATGAATGGGCTTTGCATAATTGATTTCAACATACTAGTAGCCTGAGGTCTAAGCTGCTCCAACCTGGAACTTATTAGCTGTGCCACGAAGACGGGAGAAAACTGTGCAATCTGCTACAGGGGAGGTAGAGAATAGCATTGCTGTTAGAGTAAAAGCTTTAAAAGTAGGACAGAGCTACTGAGAGCTATCCCTTTTGTATGTTTATTGGGGTTATTCTGTTCATCTCATTCAAATATAATAAAAAGCCATTTTAAAGTTTTTGTGCAATACCAAATACTGAGAATTAGAATCTTACTACTCAGTAGGTTTTATTACCTAATTCGAATGGCATCCCTGCACAAAGTGTAATAGCTGCATTGTGAGATCTTTTGTAGCTGGGATGCATTTTGAACAATCTCAGCAAAACTATAGATGCAAAAATGAGCAAGATGCTCTTTTGGGATCCACTTTACTTGCTTTTTGTTGCATGTTCACACACTTACAAATACTAGTTTCATTTAATAATGTTCTGCACTGGTGTGACTCAACAAGTGTGTTTCCTAGGGCTTCCTAAAGAGAAGAGGATTATGTGCATTAGGGAAGCATATATAACTACATTAGAGGATGTGAAAAAACTAATAGTTGGATATAGAATTACTGTGTTGAACAAATAAGAATATGTAATTTTAATGTCCTGTTTCCTTGCAGCATTGTACAAGTATTTTACCGAATGTTGTCTGTTTTGCTTTGCCTCTTCTGGATAGATACTTGTGAGTATATGGAGGGCCTGGGTTCATGCAACAGACTCCTGAGAATAGAGGGATACGTATATTTGATAGAGGAAAAAATAGACTAACTTTTCTGACTAGAATCTAAGATGGGTAGTTGCAGGTGGGAAATTGAATGAACTAATGTGTTCAATGTCAGGATTCCCAGGCTATTAGACTTCTTCTTTAGAAAACCATGACAAAGTTCTTCATTAGTGTTCGTTACGCTTCATGCAGCAATGTGAAATATTGACAGTGACTCCTTTAAACGTGAGTATTCTGCATAGATCAGCATCAAGCACCTTAGTTATGCCCTTGCTCATATAAGGAGCTAAACGGTATTAAGAAGAATATTGTACATTTATCAGTAGTGTAGTGTTTATTCTGAGAGGATCCAGAGCTGTGATTGACTGAATGAGGTTCAGTACTCTATAATTAGCAGACTTTATAACCTATTTTTAAAAAGTTTGGCTAAGGAAAGTTCGAGTGAAGAGAATTCCATGTTACTGGAAATGTTTTATTCATTTATTTTTTTATTTGCACTACTTTCACAGAATCTTCATAACCTTCACAGAACTGTAGAGGTTGCTGAAATATCCTATATTGTTTGAACAGAGACTGCCTCAGAAAGATAATGAAGTAAATCTTTGGTAATTTTTGTTTGATCTTAGGCTATTTAAGATTGTGACATCCTCCACAACAGAAAGTTATGAACAGGTTCTTGTGACCTATTCTAATGTACATATTAATCTATGGGACCCGTTTTAAAGTATCTCTTCTGTTCTGGTAAAGACATAAGTTTGTTTCAGAGGTTGAATCATGATTTTTGAGATTTATGTAGACATTAGTGAAGGGGAAGGATATAGGCCAGGTTGTAACAGCTTTAAAAATATTCTGATACTGGTAGTATTTGTGTGAATGTCTGATAGAGCCCACCCGCAAAAAATTGTGTGGCAGTTTAGCTTTGCCTTGCACAGTAGGTTTGACTGGTGGTCAGGAGAAACCACTGTTAATAATAATAATAACAATGATAACATGAAGGTCCTGGAGGACTGATTGGAAGCAGCAGCAGGCCTGCCAACTTTTTTTTACTTGTTTTCAAAGAAGTCTAAGATAAACATTTTTACATTAAATTAAACACTAGTGGAAATTTTGGATTAGTGTAATGTGCCTTTTCTATCAAAGAAGCCTTGTTGGTGAAAAAACCTCACAATTCCAGTAACTCTTGATATGGAATTCTTGCTCTGTGATGTCCAAGATGATAGAGGTAAGCGTGTGACATACACAGGTGGTTTCTTAAGTTGTTTTTACATCTTTTCTCTGAAGTTTGTCCTGCAGAAGAGGAGACAGAAAAAATAATCTAGTTCAGTTTTGAAGTGCAGATGCCATTTGTGCGCTATTTTGAGCACCATCAAATCATACTAACATCAATGGTGAGTCAGGAATCCTCAGAATGAATTGTCACAGGAACACTGAACAAGAAGGAAACATACCCTTGTTTAATTCCTTTCTGTTTCAAGTGGCTTGCTGCATTTGCCCAGATACTCATATCTTTGCCTGCTTCATCTTGGTAAAACAGTCTTCTAAATTAACTTTTCCAATATTTTGAAGAAACATGGGAGGAGAAATACAGAGAATCTTTGATAGGAATCACAGTCTGTGCCTTCTTGAAAAGCTAGCCACTGTATCTGTTTCAAGACCTAATACGTTGGCCTGTGTTCCCTCCACTGACATAAAACGATGGCTGAATTATCAAGGGTGAGGTTTACAGTAGATGTAACAGCAAGAAAATGGAAAAAGCAATTAAAAAGTTCAGTGTGTATGTTCTTATTATGAATGAAGATAGCGTAACCTGGTGCTTTCTGTTATAGGACCTCATTTTAAATTGTAAACAACTTCTCAAATTACAAGCATTTGGGGTGAATTTCTTCAAGCTAAGCACCTGCCTCTAGCTACGTTGTGGGAGAATTTCAAGTAAGTTTGTCCGTTTCTGAGAACGAGTTTAAGGAGTAAGAACGTTTTGCCTATCTTGAAATAAATACATACCTGTTTTGCTTTTGAAGCTCTAGCCCGTTTCAAGCAGAGATTTGAAATTTATCAGGGCATCCATCAAAGTCTACACAAAACTATGTTAAGTTCTCTAGTTTTGGTCAAGCCTCTGAAAATCTAAGCTAGTTCACACATCAGGGCAGACTTGTCAGAAACTAATGGCTGAATTCAAGATTCACAGAGGTGTTCAGTCTTCTGACTAGCTATATATTTGGGGGGCAGGGAAGTGTGCATTTAGCTCCTCCAGGTAGGAGCTGTGAGCCTGGATATGCTTGTGCGTATTGCTCTAGGGCAGTGAAGATTCTGCATCCACGTAGGATGCTCTGTCCCTTCAGGTACTTTTGATGCCTGCTCAACTGAATATGCTTTATTTTTGGCCTTTGGGGTCTGATTTTGTTGCTTTCTGTGTTTAACCTCTTCCCATTGCAGCGGTGCAGTGCCAGGACTGATTTTCTCAGAGCTCTTGCCATTGCAGCCTGAAGGAAAGCTGACATGACTGCATGTAGAGTGGGGAAGGCTGGGTGCAGAAACCCCAGGAAAGGTCTGGAGAACTGGGGAGAGAAGGAGGGAGGGGTAGGAACTAGAAAGGGGGATGGAAGGGTGTAGGTGGAAGAGAAAGTAGGGGATAGACTTTGGAGGAAGAGGAAGGGGGACCAGTGACTAATGCGTGGGAGAGGACTCAACAGGCAGGATGGGTGCAAGCAGAGCCAACAGTGAACCAAGGGTATTAGAGACCAGGAACAAGCAAGACGGAGGGAATACCAAAAACAAGGGCAAGAACTGACATGAGTGGGTATGAATGGAAATAGAGGGGAAGAACAGGAATTGTGACCTGAGGTACAGTTTTTTTCTCAGCAAGTAGAAATTCTAGAATGAAAGAAAACCAAAGCTTACTTCAATGACATCTCTCGTGCAGGTTAAGTATTTGGTTTAATGATATATTTGTAAATACATGGTTCTGTTAGAATGTAGGATCTTTGGGGCCCTGATTCTGTTTGATCATGATTGCTAAAATATTGTGTATGCTTTTGC
The DNA here is from genome assembly GCF_003945595.2 of Pipra filicauda. Taxonomy (NCBI): domain Eukaryota; kingdom Metazoa; phylum Chordata; class Aves; order Passeriformes; family Pipridae; genus Pipra; species Pipra filicauda. The sequence goes on from NW_024104287.1 coordinate 4,268,106, forward strand.
ACACTGATGTTTTTATTTATGAGAATAAATAATCTATTGTTACCATTTTCTAGTTGCATTACAATATTACATGTTAGCGGTTTTACTGAATCTCTCTCCTGTATTTAGGCTCTTTGTGCAGACCTGCAACAGTGAGTTTTCAAAGATGTTTTTGTTTCTACTAAACATGATAGCTGTAATGAAAAAGCTCTTTCTTCCATGACACTGTCTTAGTTTTTTCCTACTCTACCCTAGTTGCAGAGAGATTCAATGCAAGGCAAATTAGTTTAACAAAGACATACATATATACCCAGATGAAATCTATTTCGATTCCATGGTCAGCAGCAAACTGGTCCACTAGTAATAAAGCATGCCTCTTCCATGGGGCAAAGCTGAACTCAGAGGCAGGCTCATCTTCCACACCATTGCTGATTAGATAGCTGCCATGGAGGGTTGTTTGGAGAGAGGAGTTTGTGTGAGTGGGAGAGGGAAAATCATCCTCCTTGCTGAATACAAAAGTAGACTGGGTACCCCTACCAGCTGTGTCTCCAGGATTTTATATTTTTTGTACTCTTATCAATATTTTCCTCTTATCCACAACTACCTCCCAGTAAATTCACCTTACCTTCAGCTAAGTAAGCAAGAGAGAACAAGTATTCTGCCCTGAGAGTGATCTGATAAGGATTTGCATAAAAGCTGTGCAGCTGGTATTTCTGTCTCCCCTCCCCATTTTTCCTGTGCTCCCTCATGATTTAATGTTATTTCCTTAGGCAGTAAGTGGTCTGGGACCTGGAATACTGAATTTACATCTAAACAGGCAAAAGGTGACAGTGCAAATACAGTTTATAGTGTATCCCCACTCAGGCAACTCTCCTCAGTTTTCTAACTAGTTTCTTATTGACTCATTTCAGAAGGGAAGGAACCAGCCTACTTGAGGAATACCTGTGGCCTTCCATTGTCTTTGACATGATACAAATGAAATTCTTTTCCCAGAAAATAAAATTACTTGCAACTGACATAAATTAATTTTGCTAGGAATACTGGAGGTGATGTTTCCCTGAATGTTGGATGACTTTGTTCTTCAGGCTTGTTACAAATTAAAGAGAAAGATTCCTCATCATGGCTTTTGTCAGCATAACAATGAGTTTGTTAGATGACATAGATGGTTTTCAACGAGAAATTGTTGGTCTCTTTGTGTCCTTGTATATATTAATGGCATATAAAAATTCACGGTTTTAGTGTGCTTACCTTGAACTGTCTTGCTTTGAGCCACAGAGCTGGCTTAAGGCATCTGAGATGTGAAGGCAAAGTTGTGATTCTCTTCTCTGAGGATGAAGGCCAGGACGGGAGAGCCTCTTCTGCTGTAGTGAGAGGAGAAGCACTGATGTGAGCAATCCTTCCTTCCCTCTCCAGGTAACTGCTGCCTACATACTCCAGCCCCTTTCTCACTCAGTAGAGCAGGAGTAGTTGCCAGCATAGCTGTCTTTGCCAGAGGTGAGGTGAAATAGGAGCTGAAGTTACATTTGTACTCCCAACAATACGGTAACCTATGTGGAACAGCTTGCTTTTTTCCATGGTAGAAACGGCCATCCAGAGGCAAAACTGCAACTATTAGGGAAAAAAAGGAATTTGTTGTAAAGCAGTAGCAAATCAGAATAAGTGACCTGTAATATTTAGTGCAGTTTTTTGGCTTAGTTTTGCCTAACATCTCTAAAGAATCAATATAATGGAGTTCTTTAAAGTTCTTGAAGCACAACACCAAGCCTGACAGAGCTCAAGAAGCATTTGGATGATACTCTCAGGCACATGGTGTGACTCTTGGGGATGGTCCTGTGCAGGTCTAAGAGTTGGAACCGATGATCCTTGTGGGTCCCTTCCAGCTCAGCATATTCTATTAAGTAATAGTTCAAAACTGCAAGTAATTTGTGAGTGACAGGATTTCTTTTTCCACCCAAGTCTCCCTGCTAAATATTTGTTTCTGTCTGTTGTCTGTATGCTTTATCATCAAGTAGTAGTTGTGGGCTGACTAAACAAGACATGCTTCATAGTCTGCTAGGGAGGGTGGTTTTCTTAGAAGTTGAGAAAATCTCCACATAGCTGAATTAATACCTAAGCTTTGCTTCCAAATCTGTATGCAAGATCCTGATTTTTCCAGGGGTCTGAGCAGATGTTGGTCCTTAACAGTTTTGATACCCAGACCAGCTGTATGCATGCCTAAGTAGGACCTTACTAAACATTCTGGTTAGTGATATTACTGTTGTTTTCAGAGCATACCTTACCTGCATATGTTTCTTAGGTGTGCATATGTTGAATTTAGGAACTGAAAAAGAAAGTGATTTTATAGTTGCCTCTGGATTGTACTCTTTAAGCATGGAAGTAAAAGAAGAGCATGCAGTCCTGCTTACTTTGCATCTGGTTTTCCTAATTTAAAAGAAGAAAATCTCTGAAGAAGCTGAAGTGAGGTAGGATGAGCAATATTCTGAACTTTGCATATTCAGTTACTGGTAGGTAATTCCTCTGAGAATTTCTTGAATATATACCTACTTGTGGATCTTTAACTCCAGATGCTAATTGAGATGAGTACTAATTAAACAATGACTAGCCTTCCAAAGTGCCCCTCTGGAGAGATTTCAAATCCAAAGCTACACAAAAAAGTACCATGGTGTTAATTTCCCTAACAAAAATGTTGCAAAAAGCTACCCTAAATCTCCAGTTCTAACTTCTTTATAAAATGTGGTTTATTTGAAAACAAATTTTGAATACGAGCTGATACTGAGAATTACATAGAAGTCTGTTACCGGTGCTACAAAATAATCTGTGTAACTTCTGAAATAGAAGCTTGCCTTTCCCAGACAATGATTTAACGTCTTGAAATCAAGTTTATATAATCTAGTTTTCCCATATAACGGATGTGGGTCTGGAAAGAGCACTGATAAAAGCTATGCATTGATTGAAATGGAAATTCTAAACCACCTTCAGCAAAGTGTAGATATAGGATGTAAAACCGCCTGGTCCCGGTGGAACACAGTAGAATGCAAGCCAGCCATTAAAGGCTTTAGTTCATCTGCTTCCTCCACAGATTTTATGACTATTAAAAAGACCATCTTTAGGGGCTAAGTGCTAAAGAGGCTCTTATCCCAAATGCTATTCAATCCTGCACCTTAAATGAGGTGTAGGGATGGGGACCACTTATGATGTACTCTTCCTTCCCTTTGTCCCTAGAAATTCTATACAAATCTTTCCTAAAGTAGAAAAATCATAAAAGTGCCATGTGCTAAAGTAGTAAATTTACAGATAGTGATGGGTACCATGTTCAAGAAGTTTTTTTTTGAGGACACATAATACTAAAGGGATCTGTGATAAGCTGCAATTAGCTAGTGATTGACTAAACAAAAATAGCTTCTGCCATGGTAGTTAACTAACTCTGAACAGTCTGTTGCTAAATAGTAGTATTTTGGGAGGACTTCCTCCTGAGCTGGGCAACTATGGCTCTGTAGTTGGTGGTCTGCATCCACCAGGAACTGCTGCTGTCCAGGAGCAGAGATTCTAGAGTGCAGTCATGGGTAAAACTGAGAAGTTTCTGTTGTTGGAAACTGTAGCAGTGGCTTAAGAGAATCGTAATACCCAGTTGGAACCCATAGAAATCATTGTCATTTGATTTTCCTGAGGACATATGGAAAAAGGTGAATCAGGTAGAAGCATGTGTAAATTAATTTCCCTTGCTCAGTAGGGATCCATGTTTCTGATGAGCAGTTTACTTCCCCTCACACCTGGATAAAAGCAGGTGTTGGAGGGGAACACCTGTATCGTCTCCTTCCCTAACGAGATGAGCAGGCCCGTACAGAGAGCCCATGTTTTGCCTCATTGGCTTCTTTATTTTCCCTGGAGGAGGAAGGGAGCTGCCTTATCAAGAAAGGTAGCTGAGGGAGTGGCATGCTCCCTCCTTTTCTTGTTCTGTCTTACAAGGAGCGTTGACTGGGAAGGCATGAGCTGAACTATGAGGAAGGGATTGTTGCTGGAAAGGGAAGTTTCACTGCAGCCCCACCCATTCCCCCTATTAACGGCAGTAGCAGCACCCCAAATCTCTGAGGTGGCAGCAGCAATCCTGCCATTTCTTAGTGTGCTGAGCCAAGAGAAGACAGTCTCACAGACAACAATGAACATGTCTGATCGGTGAAAAGTATTTCAGACATATTCACAGTGAGTGCACCTGTGCTGTGTCTGGTGGGATGTTCTTGTGAGCATTGGGCGTTTCTGAGTTTTGCGTCTGGCATCCACTTTGTCCCCGAGAGGCAGCAGAAGTTTTGGCCAAGTACGGGCAACCTACAAATCCCATCATACAACAGGAATGTCAAAGATCTCTTAAGAGAACTCTGAAGAATGTAAGTACCTGTCTGATAGTGTATATAGAATAAGTGGAGCAGTGCAGAATGACAGTGCCATTAGCGCAACATGTGGATGCACCTATGGAGTTGTCAAAGGACAGAATGCAGCTGACTGACAGTGCTGGGGATACCAAAAGGGCTGTCCCAGATTTACTCCTCCAGACGCTCCCACTGGCAAGTAATATAGCTAGGCAACTGTTTTGGCTGCAAGGAAGCCCTGCAGGCTTTTCTACTATCCCTGCCTCCTTATCTGACTCAGCTGAATAAAAAATTATTTTCGTACCTGTGAGTTAACATTGCTACTGCTAAAATTATCATAAAGGTACTGAGGAGACAGTCTCAACACCGCGATATGTTGGGAAAGGGATGGATATGCCTTTTGGTCAAAAGCTTTTTGACGTTTTAGCTATATGTTACATTAATAAGGTCCAGTAGTAATTCCAGTGCAGGTAAGTCCTATGTCAATAATATACAGAGGACTTTTTCTGCCCAGAAAAGAATGGCCAGGTATCTGCAAGGGGTTTTTTCTGTATCAGTTTTCTTCTGGACTGCCAAGACTGTAAGAATTTTCATGCTAGGAGAAAACAATTTGACTACAATTCCTTATCAAGCTAGTTTTGGACCAGGCCTGTAATTGCCAGTTAGATTTTCCTTATTAATTAACAATTTCTATGTACTGTGAACATTTTTGGATTAATTCCTATGAGAGATTACAGGTGATAAATGTTGGTAAGGCCTTACTAACTATGCATTGTAGCTATTTCAGGATTTGCATTTTTGATAATACACAACCTTACTTTTTGCCAGCATCATGTCTTATTTGGAGAGCCCTATCTAGCAAGGGAGCCAGTGGGCAGTCTGGTAGATATTGTGGTAAAAGTAAAGTTACTAATGCAAAAATTGAAGATGTTTTTGTGTAGTTCTATGGACCTGCTGAATTGCTACGTACAGAGCTTGAACTTTTGCTGTCTTGCATGTTTTTTATACCATGTAAAGATGGTAGTCTAACTGCTACCAAATCAGAGTGGAAGCATTTCACACTTGAGTTTGTTCAGGTGTGAAGCAGTGCTGGAGGGAGGAGGCTCTGGAGAATATAACCATCAAATTCAATCATTATCTCTGAAAAGAACAGACGCTGCAGTCTAGAGGTGGGCAGGAGCGTGAACTGATGTGGTGCACGTTCATCACGGTATTCTGCTGATACTACTTAAAATCCTTGACTTAGAGCCACACTATTTCTCAATGCTCCTAAACAGTGTACTGCTGCTCAAACTGTGTGGCAGAGAAATGGCTTCAGGTGTAGGCAAGCATACTCATACACTCAGGTCTCACACCTGCAGGTTTTTGAGTGTAGCCTCCTACAGAGAAAAAAATTAGCCTGTTCACTAATTTCAGCACAAAGTACCAAACATTTCATAGCTATTAAAATCTTTGTATAGTGTAGCTTTCTGGCTGTGTTCAAGGTTTTACTGGTAAACACTTCCTTCAAAATAGCTGTCTTTTAATACACAACCTTTGCAAGAACCTGGTGATGCAACATTTCAGTTTAAAAGCTTATATGTTGTTGAATTTTACAGTTTGTCGCTTTGTATTTTGAAAATATGTTTGACAGCCTGATTTAACTGGAAAGAGTTGGGAGAGTAATCAAACAGAATAAAATGTTTATTCTGATAGCTAAGTACTATGTGCCAGAAAGGACTGAATACTCTTACTCGTTTTGTACAAAGTTAGAAGCTGGTGCTGTGCTACTGTGTAGGCAACCATTATGCACCCACAACAGTAGTTTGCACAAACAGCCTTGGAGACTGCAGCCATTTTTATTAAAAAGAGGAGAGTTGCAATGCATTTCACGGTCTGTGAAATCTTGCAGAGATATGCTGGAAAAGTTTGACTGTCTTGTGAGTAGGGTGGCACTTCTGATAGTGATCAGAGCTTATCTATAGTGCTGCTTATGTGGAGAAATTAAGCTCAAGATGTGGCACAGACTGCTTATGATACAACTAACTGCATCTTGATACTGTTTTTCTCACAGAGACCATTGAATCATATGACAAAGTCACGTTGGATCATTAGAGCTGCACAAAATCATAAAATTATAGCCAGTTCCTGGCTCTGCACGGGACAGCCCCAAGAGTCGCACCGTGTGCCTGCGAGGACCATCCAAATGATTCTTGAACTCTGGCAGGCTCAGTGCTGTGACCACTTCCCTGGAGAGCCTGGTCCAATGCCCAACCACACTCTGAGTGAAAAACATTTTCCTAATATCCAAACCTAAACCTCCTCTGACTCAATTTCAGGCCATTCCCTTGGGTCCTGTCACTGGTCTCCAGAGCAAATAAATCAGTGTCTGCCCCTCTGTTTCCCCTCATGAGGAAGTTGTAGACTGCAATGAGGTCTTTACTCAGTGTCCTCTTCTCCAGAAATTGATACAGAATATGAGCAAAATAATCATAATAGCAGAATGGGAACATGAGTTTGCCTTCCTGTTTGACCGTGGTTTTCAGAATCTTTGTTAAATACAGGCTTACAATTTCAGATGATGCATGCCATCCTTTCTGAAAAATCAAGGCCTTGTAAATTTATCTCAAGTTAGACATCCAAAATGAAGACTTTCATACACCAGTGCTCCTCTTATTTTTCAAGACTGGGAGAGATGGGTATGGTCTTCCTTTACTTACAACACTATCACATCTGTCTCTTTGGGCCTTTCCATTGATCAGAGGTTTCTCGTGTATCAGTCCATCCTGGACAGGTCTCTTGCTTTCCCGAGTCTAATGACTCCTTTTTATTTCCTCTCACAAGGCCTCTGCCTGCCCAGAAACTTCCTTGCAGGGCATGATTTTCAATCCTTTTGATTCTAGATAAGCAAATAGGGGGAAAAAATTACCTAAAGTAATGCAGAATTATAGAAGTTAGACAGAAGGTTTTGATTATGATGGTCTAATTTCCTGTTTGGCAGAAACACATTCTTGAAGTGAGTGGTTTGGGGATTGCTGTTTGTGCTTGGTATAACTAGACACATGCAAAACTGCAACGCTACAACTGTTCTCTACTTAGCCGAGACTAATGTTATTAAAAGAAATGGTGAATAAATTAGGAAATGAACATCCTGTTGCCAGGTCAACCACATTCCTTATTTGTTAGTATCAGCGTGTGTATGAGAAGGATAATATGTAGTGAAGACAGAGAAGAGCTGCAAGCTCTTCATGACACCGTGGAAGGGAAGGGTTGTAGAAAATAATGCCTTTAGCAACAGTGACCTAAACCCTTCATTCTCTTATCTCTCTGTGTACATGTCAGTGAGAAAGAGGGAGAATTATTAGAAGGATCAAAAGGCAAAATTCTGTTTCTTAATTAACTGTATTTCAGTTTCCTGAGGACACACACAACATATTTCTGTGTGTTTTCTCAGATTTCAATGGTGACGAGAGTGGATCAAAGATGTTGCCTCACTTAAACTGCCCTCAATTTCTTTGTGTTTACAGTAGGTGATTACTGCCTTTCCAGGTTTTGACTTTAATCCTGTAAATGTTTTTTTAGGGTTTCATTACTAACCTTCCTGTGAAATCTAAAAAAAAATAGAAAATAAAAGAATGTTCAGGGTTTTTTTCTGTTTGTATCATCAAGCAAAACATGTTGTTATGATGAAAAAATGTAGTGGTCAGTCTTCCTCTTTCTAGGTTGATTATATTGGAAATGCAAAGGGCAGTGGTTCACTTGTGTGAGAAAGTGTGATGTTTTAAATAGGTTTAGTGTAAATCAGTTTCACCATTAAACATATAAAGTGCTTATCTGGGGAGTGTGCCCCATATCCTACTAGGACTGATTTCTCAAAAGTTAAATATGATTCTAACTCTATTTTCTTGTTCTCTATGTGCACAAGGGCTAGGAATTCTGTGGGGGGGAAAATGTGCTCACGCTGTTTTCAGCAGATATTTTTACAACCTATGGAGAGTTGTACAGATGGATGCCAAGGGGATTATCTTTTAGTGATTTAGGTATAATGATACAAACCAAGATAATTTTTTATAAAAGTTAGGCTTCCGAATAGGTGCGATCTTTTTTTTTTTCTTTTAAATTTTTTGGTTGGTTGGTTGGTTGGATTTTTTTGTTTTGTGGGGTTTTTTTTGTTTTGTTTTTTGTTTGTTTGTTTGTTTTTTGTTTTTCTGCTGGGTATCCAACAGTTCTTGTTTTCTTCTGCAGAGGGCTACTAGGTGCTTGGCATTTAAGAAAATCAGGGCACTTACTTAAGTACCTATATGCAGATGTAAGTTTGACAGGCATCCAGTTTTGAAAGTCGTGCAGTGGGGTGGTCAAGAAATTTTAGGTTGGTTTCTTGGGGCCATAAGATGGAACCGTTGATATAAAACACTTATTTTCTAGCTGGCAATAATTTTGTGAAAAGTGACTGTTAATTTTATACTCTAGTGTGTTTCCTTTTCCTTCCCTCGTTTCATAAGACATTCTTCATATGACTGTGGGGAAATCAAGCCTGTAAGTACTGTTGTATCATGTGTTACAGCTGCTCCCATATAATTTTCTGTTCTATTTACATAAGTTAGAACAGAACTGAAGTACTCTTCTTTCCAAAGGAGATTTCTGTTTTGGTGAGGAGGAAAAGAAAACCAACAGCTTGCCTCAAATACTGAAAAAGCTGCAGTTTCATCTTTACAAAAACATGTTACAAAACAAAAGAAAACAATGGCTTGTGCAGAGATTGTTCAAGAGAGAACCTGGGGGAACCCAAGGTATTTTATTATTTCTGAAATGCAAATTTCAGTGAATAAGGAACATTATTCTGCACATGAAAGCTCTGTCTTTTTTTCTTTCACCCAGCTCTGAAGGTAGCAATGCAGTATTTTTCTTCTGTTTAGGATAAGCATGTGATTGACATGAAGTGTTCGAGTTTGCCTCTTTCTTTTACCTCATACAAGTACTGTTTTCCCTCTTTCTGTTCAGTTAAGTCATGTTGTGTATTTTATGCAACCTAGAAGAGTCTCTGTGTTCTTAATCTTGTTATCTGCTTTCTCAGCATTTATTCATTTTTCAATTGCCTAAGGAAGTGGAAAGGTTAAGATACAGTAACTGGTCTCTATGATGGCAGAATCTTTCTTTGTAAAACTGGTAGTTGTATTTTCTCCTCAATTTGCCTTTTGTTCTATACACTTCAGCTTTAGGATGATCACATATTATGTTACGGGTCTTCTATTTTTCCATAGATGCACACAGCATCTATGGAAAATGGATGTTTTCATGTATTCAGCATCCATGTTCATGGAGCTGAATAAAATTATGATGTATGTGGGCAAGATATAGCAGATATGCTAACCCATAAAATATATGACATAATGTTATTAGTTGGAAAATATGAATAAGTTATTCAACACAGAAGGTGTCATGAAATTATCCATATCCTGTTTACTGAGTTTGTTATAGCTGTGTATGTACACAACAGCATGTTACTGATGTATCAAATTCTTTGTTTTGATAACCAGAAGTGTTGTTTGGGCTTTGATTTGCTTCCCTGTTTCTGTCACACTCTGTTATAACTTACGAAGTTATAAAGCTTTGGGTAAAGAATGTTCCTGGTAAGACAAATTAGGTCTGCAGACTTTATGCTTTTACTAATTATTTTCATATTCTCTGTTAGATGGATACTTTTCAGGTTGGTCTTACTCTTATGCAAAATTGTCTTGATAGATGAGTAGCTCAGAGCAACATCTGTAATTTATGGATATAGCAAATGCATGCAGTCTCACTATCTTTACAGATGTGCTTTAGGGCAAGTGAGATGTTCAGATAATAGAAAGGGGGAACATTAATAAATCTCAGTCAGGAAGACAATACTTACATCTTTTCTTTAAAATAAATTCAAAGCTGAATTCCAAATTACTTTTTTAAACATCATTGGTGCTTTTTTTCTTCATAATATTGCTATTGTTAAATTGAATGCTAGATGATATGCTTGATGTATAATTTAAAAATACAAGTAATTAGGCTGTAATACTTGTTTTCCAAGACAAAACTGGTAAATCACTCAGACCCCATAAAAATGTAGACTAGTGCTTTTGATTAGTTGTTGGAGTCATTTAAGTTTCTATCAGTGTTTGTTTCGGAATTAGAGAATCTATTATCATATATTGGGAAAATGACTGCTGCAGTATTAATAACATTATTGCAGTCTGTAAGGACTGCAGAGAAAATGAACAACATGGAAATTGCTGCTTTGGAACAGAGCAGTGATCCGTACAGCCTTGTATCTTGTCTCTGACAGTAACCGATATGTGATGATTCAGAGGAAGAAATACGCACAGCCAATTGTGTTATAGTGTACCACAGAGGGAAATTTCTTTCTGGCCCCAGATGGTGCTTGGTTTATGCCTTAAAGCATGAGGATTGATAGCCATTGTAAATTTTACCTTAGCTAGTGTAACCAAATTGGATTGCTCCTTGTTGTCCGTAACCTGCCCTTCACCTGGCCTTCAAGGGATTACAGTCCTGTCCCGTATTGCTGGATTCATAGCTTTTATCTTTGCTGTTTTAAGCAGATGCAGTAATGCAATTCAAGGACTTGTGCCACTATTTTACATGGTGTCACACACCGTTGTATTTTTCATCAATAACAGGCTGGTTCAATGCTTTTAGTTAAACTGAAAATGATACTTTTGTGGTGGGCAGAACAGTTACTACACTCACCCTGTGTCAATTCTCTGCTAACTGTCTCCTATTCTGAACACGGGAGCTTTGGTCATGGAAATAGTTGAAGAATATGCCTAGAACTGGGGCTCTAAGACTTTTGTGTCATTGCAGTGGCCTGAAAGAATCAAAATTGGGTTTGGAGCACTACCACACCCTGCAAATCTTGACCTAAGCAGCTTCTGAAGACTGTCATTCTGTTCTTTCAGTTCCTACACTGGAGTACGAGGTGATGTTAGAGAAATTAATATTGTTCTACTGCAGTGCATATGTGACATTTAGATGAAAACGTATGAAAGTTCCCTGGGTTAACCTGTAACAGAGGCTAGGGACCAAGTTCTTTGTAGTAAGCCTTGGTACATTTAATTTGTTGCACACCCATCTAATAAAACCCTATATCCTGAGAGGAGCTATCTGACAGCCTAGTAAAATAGTTGTTACAGACAAAAATTGACCTCATTTTAGTCTGGCATTCATAATGCAAAATAGCACAAACTTTTGAAACTGATGCTGCTGCACTTCAAGATCTTCTTGGGTACAAGCCATTTTGATGAATAACAGCACTTCGTATCTTACTGGTTTGTGCACTGCCTTTTAGGAAGTCCTTCCCTGTGTCAGGAGTAAGAAGAATCTGTAACAGTGCTTATGCAATTACTGTCCTTCTTGTCTTTACCTCTGCGAGTGCAGATTGGTCTCTGACATCATGGATAATGTTAAAAAAGCAGTAAGCAGTTATCACAGGAAGCAGATTTTGCTCATCAACTTCCAAACCTGTCATTAGGTGCTGCCTTTCAGCTTTCCAAATGCATGCTCCACTGTCTTTTTGTTCCTTCTTGAGAGATAATTAAACAACTCACGTCTCCTTGCCAAAAGACTGGTCAAAGCCAGGGAAGGTGGGTTTCCTGAATGACAGTGGAACTTCATAACAATCTTGGGAGAAAAAATTCCCTTTCTCACTGCAGGAAAGAGGTCCAGATTTGTTTTATACTCCTTCAGTATTATTGATGGTGCATTTTCTGGAGGCATCATCTAGGTTTTAAATCGGCATGAAGAAATAACCCTTTTGTTGGTTGGTAAGTGGCAATGTGTCACATGTCTCTGCACCTCAGCTGATCGAATCTAGCAGAAATTGTCCTTGAGTTGTCAGTCTGTATGAGCTGGCACATTGCCTCCTCCTTTATTTCTACCTCCTTAATTCTACCAGCACTGCAGTAGCTGAGTACTTGAAATGGTGACATTTTATCTGTTAGTGAGGAAGTCTTTCTCCTGTGAAAAAAGAGACTTGTGGTGGTGATGTGCTGCTGCCTAAGCTTTGGAAAAAACTTCTGTTGTCCTGGACTTCCACAGACAGGATTGGTCCTCGTGGACTTTTGTGATCATTTCCCCTCACTCCATCTTTCTATTCTCAGCTGAGAAACAGGACTGTAGCCAGAGAGGTTACTTCAAGTGAAATTCCTTCTGAAGCAACCTTTAGGTTTTCTTCTCTAATATTTCTTCTTTCTCCCAGCCCATACTGGTTTCACAATGGGGCATCTCACTTGGAGCCATCTGACTGTGCAGCTGCAAATCTGGATGCAGCAATCTCTGCAATCAACAACTGCAGAGGCATAGTGTTCATTTGCAGCCATGCTATCTGACAATGGGAAATTAGTGGGTTTTTCAGAAGATAAATGAAGTTTTTTATACCAGCAGTTGAACTGGAAAATTCTCTCATCTTAATCTAAAATCACAGATTTCCTTACATTTCTTGGGTCTTCCATATAGGTCCACAAAACAATTTTTGATAGTGCATAGGTATGATTCCAAGACACTGCATTCAGTGGACCGTGTACCTTGGGGTAAAAAAAATTCAGTTTGGTTTGGTTTGAAGATGAGATGTAGAGGCAAGATTTAAAGTCAAGAAATAAGAAAAAACCAGCTCGGTGGTTATTGATATACTAGACTAACATTAGAAACAAACAAGAAAAACATCTTTAAGCCTTCAATATGCAAATTGTTCACCAAGTAATTCCAACATTTCTGTAAAGCTCTTGCTTTTCTTCTTGCTCTGTGATACACTTTACCTTAGTCTTAACTGCCTCACATTCCTCCTGATTTTAATTACCTTTTCTTATATTTTCTTATGTTTGTCTTTAACTTTCAAAGTTCAGAGATCCCCTGTTTTAAGAAGAAAGCATGTTTCTATACTGAATAATGTGGGTAAGCATGAGAAGGTAAATGTGAATCCAGGACCTTCTGCAAAGTCTTGCAGTTCAGCTTTGTAGTAAGCCTTGGTACATTTTGGTTGAGTTTTTGTAACATGGATGAATGACAAAAAAGGTGTGTGGGGTTTTTGAACTCTCAGGACACATCATGGACTGGGGGCATGTCCTGCAGTGGCAGTTTTACAACTGGAGTAAAATGTGGCTGCCCCTGCCTACCACCGGGGTGTGCGATGTTTCTTTCACTTTGGAGGAGCTGGGGAGAAGCTGCTGTGTCCAGAACTGCCCAGGACTGTGGGAGCTTCCAGCAATATTTTCAAGGGAGTAGGGAAAATCTTTAAAACTGAACTCCCCTTGGTAAATCCTTGTCTACTTCAGGCAAATGAAGGTGAACAAAAATCTTCCTTGCTGGTGCCATGCAGTATTTTAGATCCTGTTGACCTCAGAATCTGATGATGTTGCTTTGACCCAATAGACTCTCTTTGTCACGGAGGCAAATTCTTGTCTCTGGTGTTAGTTAGGAAGTCTCTCAGTTCCTGTTGACCTTAGGGTTCAGCTCTGCCACGGGACTGAGATGCTGCAAGTCAGCTGTGTGATTGCACCTTTCAGCCGTCCAAAGCAGCGGCCCCTTGGCCCACTGTTCAGCTGTGGGAATCCCAGGGCAACAGCAGCTTCTGCTATATTTCAGAAAGCTGCCTGAGCAATATCTCATATTGCTCTGCTAGCTTCAGAATAAAATGGTAGAGTGGCATAACTGCATTATTCATGCAGGGCTTAGAAAGGGAACCTAATGCAGAGATGCTGAATGAGTTAATATATGTTCATGGAATGGTTTTTCAGAATGAGGTAGGGAATTTTTCTGCTAGGTAGGGGAAGAGAGCTGCTGTTTTGCATTATGTCCCAGCCAGAGCTGTGATAAAGAATATTCTTTCTCTCACTGATGCATATTAACCTCCCTTTGCAGAGATGGGACTCATGCAGTGGCAATGTTTGGATGCTGCAGATTACCCAGGAGAGTGTGTATTGTGGAGGCACCAAGTTTCATCAGTGCTGGATTTTGTTTGGGATTTTAGTGCAGCATAACAGCCATGTTAAATCGATTTGCATGAGCCATGGAAGCTGTTCAATGGGAAGAAGGCCAATTGACCCTTCAGTCTTCCCCTGTCCCTGTGTGCATCCCGGGAATCTCAGACCTCCCAGTAATCCCAGAAACACATTCACACAGTGAGATATGATTTGTGTTTGACGCACAAAATGGTGTTCATTGTAATCTTCCCTATATGTGTACTCAAGAGGCCAAACCTCATTTTTGTTTGGCCTGTCCCTGAGTGCTGTTGAATGGACTTATTGTGTGAAATAAGCATGAGTGTCAATCTCTGGTTTTTTACCCCAGTAATTAGTAGTACTTTCTTGAGACAGTCTCCCTCAACTGTCAAAGCCATAATTCTGCTGAGCGGGTCGGCCTGGAGCAGGTTTGGGGACCAAGCTGCTCTGCGTAGGTGTGATCGTGATGTCAGGCCCAGGCAGGCTGAACTAAACACACAGTGGAATTTGCTGTCAATGTCACATGGCCTCTCAGGAAAATGACTGACTTATTTTCTTTTCCTTCAATTTTCCTTGACCTTTTTTTAATCCTATGTGCCAAATCTGCATCTGTGTGAGTAGTTACCACCTGCCAGAAACTCCCCTTCAGGAGAAACAAAGCAAACCCACCCATCCCAAGCACAGTCACTATGTGCTATTAGAGTCAACCTAGATTTGATGCCAGTTGATAGTAAGAGGTGCTGTATGACTCCTAAGTATTTCTTGTTAATGCTGTGTAGAGGAGGGACAGACATGTTAGTGCTATATTTAGTAGCGAAACACAGACAAGCATGAAGCTGCTTTCCTTAGCAAAGTTAACTCATAAAAATATTTAATGCTAATGGCCAGATATATGTTAAGAATGTGATAATTTAGGAATTTGTTTGCTGTGAAGTTTATAAACGTAGGCATCCTAGCTGGATAGCATTATGTGTGCCATGCTTAGTCAACTGTACTAATAGGGGAAGGTCTGTTACATCTGTTCTCATTAGTGCCTTGGATTTTTTTAGGAATATGCACACTTTGGAAAAAAAAAAACCACTTCAGATATTATACACAGAAGTAATTTGCTTCATTATCCTGGAATGCCTGACTAGACCTAGAGAAGGTCTGCATGTCTTTTGATTCGCTACTCTGTCTTTATTTATCAGTGTCATTCCCTAAGACACGCTGTCAGTATTCCTGTGAAAATGTCCTCTCTCAGTGAAAGCATTAGCATGCACTAATCTCCTCTAAATTGCTCTTTACTGCTTTTTACTCCTGAAATGTGATAAAGTAAATAAAATTGCAGTCTTTTCTTGCTTTTCTGGTATTTCATGGATATTGTTATTATTTACTTTATTTGTAACGTAAATGCAGGCAGCACATTCACATACATACAATTGAAAGTGTCAGCTTGAGTCCCCTGCTGTTGCAGGCTATGATATATCAAGCACCACAATTAATGTAGTGACTGTGTTTCCTTACGGATAAGACACCTTGAACACTTTCTCATTTTGCTCCCTGTCACTGCAGCACTGGCAGACATCATTAGTGCATAAAATGCATTTTGATCTGAGGCCTCTTGGGTGGTATGGAGTGGCAGTGAGTACTGTGCATTGTATCCAGCAGCTTGTGTAGGGTTTCTTAGCTAGGGTTTCTCTGATTGGCTATTCTGCAACAAAATTGTCCTAATATCTGAGAAACCACTGCTAATTTTCAACCTAATGGCAAGTTTATGTTTTTTATTCTTTTGTCAGCTTTTCTTTTTTCCCTGCAGATAACATCCTAGTTGTCTGTCAATCTAAACATCTCATCTTCTCTGTCCTTCTCTTGTAAGATGTGCAGTTCTGAATGGTTGTGCCAGCACTCCTCTGCCCTGTTCTGGTTTGTGAATCTGTGTCTTGAATTTTGAAGACATTATCACGTGCAGTTTTTGAAAGAAAGCCCTTTTGCAATGGCATTAATACTTTTCTATCCACAGAAAATGCCTTGATTGATGCTTCCTCACATTACATTTGTCTCTTTCATAGCTGAATCTTACAGACCATTCATTCTCCACCTTCGTAATTTCTTGTTGATGAGCTCTCAGCTTCTTTCAGTAGTTTTTGCAGTTAGCTCCCAAGTGCAGAATCACAATTTTTTTTTGTTCAAATGGGACTCATTTCATGTTTCTGTTGTTCTTGTCACCAAAGAAATCCAAGTAGCTCTTGCAGTCCTCCTCTTACGTTGGCAACGACACCCCACATCGCTGACTCTCATTAGCTTAGTTGTTCATGCCAAGATTATTAAAGAAAATACTAAACTAGATTTATCCTTGAAAAACTCCAGTAGCCAAGCTCCCTGCTGTCTGAAAGTCTTCTCCTTATTACTTCTTGCTTCTGTTTTTCCTTTGCCTGCCTGTCTATTCATGAGCTTTCTAAATTGGTGAATGGTTTCCACTGGAAATGCTTTGCTGAAATCCATCTGTATAAGACTGACTGAATTTCTCTTGTCTTTGTCTAAAAAATGGAGCACCCTTACTCCATGTCAGCCTGGAGTACTCTTTGAATTTTAGCCCATATTGCTTTAGGTCCATGTCACTCATTAACCTTCCTTTCAAAATTTGTTCTAAATTCTCCTGTAGTACTGAGATTAAACTTACAGGACTGTATCTATTCATATTATTTTCCTATTCTTAATGCAGGCATTACCTATACTGTTCTCTAGTCAATTGATATCACTTCTAACTGGATAGACTACTATAAAAAAACTTACTACAAGACCATAGCAGACAATTATTTCTATGACGTATCATTATTCTGGAGCTGTGAAAATGAAAGGTGTAGTTCTGTTTAGCTTTATTTTCTGAAAGAAACTTCTAATCATGGTGAGATGAAAGAGCTCAGTTGTGCAACATGGGTGAGGAATTCTAGGCTGGTTTTGTTGCTTAGCCTTTAGTCTTTTTAATGTATGCATTGGTTTTCATTTTGGTAACTGTTTACAAAAACAGATCTTCTTGGAATAAGAGTGGAAATGAAATGAATAATACAGTGGTTTCCATTAAAAAGTAAAAAAATCGACCATTGTCATTTTATATGAGAAAGGAAAATGACTTTGATATCTCACTTCTCACCAGCTGAGTTGGTAATAGCAACTGAGAAGCATTGAAATAATGTTCTTAAAGGGCTGATCTCACTTCGATAGGGCTGTCTTCTCCTTGCATTTTAACGGTTCTTGAGCAGTCAACAACTATCTTGAATGTGACCTTGCATGGCAGTACATGTTATAATCATGTTATAGTCTTTTATTAGCATATGGAGTATGATGATAAATTATGCCAGCTATGTATTCATTAATAAATTGTGGTCAGCAGGATGTAGCCCCCATGTCAATCTAATTTAATGACTCTGATGGAAAATAATTTATTTTTTTTAACTCTCTAACTTCTTTGATTGATAATGAACTTAGTCTTAGAAAGGCAGAATGTTGCCTTCTGAATCGAGATTAGGAAGTATTTGGACAAGACCTGTTTTCTTCTTAAGAAAAAAACTGTGAACTATCTAATAGACTCAAGTGATGGTGGGGAGCACTGCATTACATTAATTTCTTTCATAGTGCTGGTACATTGGCATCCCCTTGTATTGGATGAGGAATTGCTGTTCACAAACTAAAGCAGAACAGAGGACGTGCTGCGCCGAGCCACTGGTAGTCCATCCGTGAAGGTGCCTAGTGATATACTGACACGGGGAAAGTTACTGCCAGATGGTCCAACTATGGACCAGAGAATATTCTTTGGTTTCACTCCATCTTCCATTTCAGTTTTCAGTTTTCTGCATATGGATTTCATGGATGATAGAGTCTGTTTAAGAGGCAGTCAGATTTACTTCAGCTGAACTGTGCACATGAATTATAGTAAGCAAAATTTGGCCCATTTTGACTCATCTTATTGTTCCTTATATAAACGTCCTTAAGGCAGAGAATTTCCACATCTAAAGAAATTTCTGGATCAGCATTTGCATATTTTTCCTTTTTCAGAGCTTCGAAAAAGGGTAGAAAAAAACCCAACCCACAATGAAATCCTAAGTATGATTATCATCTGAATTGCATGGTGTGACCAACTCTGTGATAATAAACATTTCTAAAAGAAACTTACAGACTTTGTGTAAAAAAAGTGAATAATAATATTATTTATAATAACTTCTCAATCCCCAGTTTTGCACTGATGGCAAATAACAAAGAGTAGAAAAAAGTTTCTTGGCTTTGTTGCTACCTAATAATGCAGCACTCATGCACATATTTAATACATTTTTACATTGAAGAGGCATTTTGATAAATATGTAGTCCAGTATTGCAATCACACACAAAATGGACACTGTAGTATCATTTCCCCATCAGTAATTCCAGGTTTACATTTGCATCAGGCACTAATGTAAATGTCTTTACATTTTCCCTTTGCTTAGATATAAGATGATTTGGGTAATGGATTCTTTATTGTACTATGCCTTGTGGCTGTGCAACTCATTTAATCTGGTACCTTACCTACTGTTTTCTATGATAGGTAAGAAGATTGTATAGTGTAGAAAGCTGTAATTTAATAAAATTTTTGAAACCTTTAAACGGTGTTTTGCCTTCCAGGGATCTCCATCTGAGTTTAAATATTTGCATGGCTTTGCAGCTAAGTGTTGACATGGACATGTAGCTTCTCATCTGTTGGGGTATTGCACCTGAGGAAGAAAAGAATAAAAAACTATGTAAAACATTTTTTGAATTATTTTTGAAAGATTTCTAATACTCTTAAGGCAGCCCCCAAACATTCATGCTTTTATTCCCCCTCATAGGTGACCAGCCATTAGGTGTTTCTTGGCTGGATCCCATACTTCATTTATGGGTGCTCACAAGTTATCTAATAGTAAGGAAAATGGAGATGAATTGACTGTAGACCATGTAGCCTTTGTGTGAAACTTTAAAAGACTTTAATGTGCAAGGAAGTCTTAGCACTAAACATCCCAAAAATGTACTGTACTGTTGCACTCTGTCAAGTACCTAATAGTCCAGATAAGCTTCCTAATGTGATGTTAGACTTCCTTTGCTTGTTTTGGGAGCAAAGAGCTGTCAATAGGTTTTAATTCCTTTTGGTACTATAATATGTTGTAAGTCTGGTAAGTATAACTGAGCTTTGTTGAATGTAGAGATGAACTTACCCTCCTATATTAATCTTTCTCTGCAAGTGTTTTTCATATTAGTTATAGAAGGGACAGATTTTCTAAATGAGCTAAGTGACATAAGATCACAAATTTCATTTGAGTATCCATTTTTATTAAAAAAAAAAAGGCAACAAAAAAACCTCCCCCAAAACAAAACTAAATTCCAGGTGCACTTTCATAAAACTCAGGAGAGTTGTTCCCCTATCTGCTTAACCCTTTAAAGGCAGTATGGTAAGTTGTCATTTTCCCCAAATCCTGGGTTCTTTGGTTTTACACCTGCTGATTGGCAGCTGAAACTTTTGCATTTCTGACTTGTGACACCTCATGAGTCTGAGTTCCTGGAGCTGCAACGCTTGCAGCTTCTTGGTGCTGCAGTTCCCACACTTCTCAGCTATGGAGTAGTCTAGCAGCATTGATTTAATTGAAAGGAAATCCTGAAAATCCTGTTTGGTAGGAAACACAGATAATTTAAATTTTTATTCCTTTAGGGAGCAAATGTACCCTAGGTGTGTTCTAAAGGTTGGTATTGTTTTTGGAGTAGAAACATGAGAATTCTTGCCCAGCTGTGCTCTGAAATCCCTTAGATGACTTTTGGAAATCCCACGCTGAGTCTTCAACTGCATTCAAAAAGGATCACAAGCAGGGACTAGTTATTGCCAAGTTTTCTGTGGCAAGGAGAAAAATAATGTACTGATGAGTTAAATTTGAACTTTTGCTTCATTTTACCATTTGCGATCATTATTCTTGCCTACACTAGAATAATTCTCAGTTTGGCCTATTCTACATCTATTATGTTCCATCTGTTGGAGAGATGCAAATGGAAACAGGCAGAAAAATACCATCTCAACTCAAGGAGGATTACTACCTCAAGGAAAAAATTGCCATCTAACAGTGTAAGAAAATTTATTAGGAAAAGTGTTTTCTATATCTCCTAATCTTGGGTGATTTCATGTCTACTTCTCATAATACCTCCATTCAGTGCTTTGGAAGAAACAACAGAGTGGCAGGTGGTGTACTGCAGAGAAGGCCCTCGTGCCTGCTGATGCATTAACTATATCAAATAAACCTCCACTGATTTTAATATTACTGTGGTGAAAATGATAGAAACTGCCTAAGGCCCTTTCTATTCCTTTGGAGTAATGATAACGTTGGTGGGACCTTGCAACAGCAGAGCAAGAGGGGGAAAATAATAACCAGATAATGTAGTAGCTGCTGCTTACTAAGTAAAATAGGGAAAGACAACAAGTGCCTTGTGTTCTGTGTTTTCAGTTTGGTAACTGCAGTAGTTCAAGTCTTGTGGCTCTGTGAATAAAATGTTAACATCAATTAGAAGGGTGTTTAACTCATACGTCTTCACTATTCAGCGTGAAAGCTGAAAGGACAAGTTCCATATCCCTTCACTTCTACGTGCCCTTCCTTCTTTCACTGTCCTTGCTAATAAGTTCTCTAATTCCCCTTCCCTCCCTCCCTCTTTGAGCAGCATGTCACACCTCCGTTGTTTCTTCTATGCCTTTCTGCTAAGGATATTGTGTTGTCTTCCTACGGCTGTTAGTAATGCACCTTAAATCTTCTTTAAAATGTTGCTCTCCCTGTTGGAAAGCAAACTTATTGACTGTGGATACAGTGCAGCTTTGTTTGAAGTGGTAATTAAATAAGAAACAGTATATTGGAAGGGAGGGTTGCCAAATGCCTAAGAAGGGAGTGGAAATTTTAATATTTTCATGGTCTTCTGCCACCATTTACTTAGGAAAGTAGAAGACATGAGAAATCTACCACTGGGAAAGAAGTTCTAAACAAAGTGTTGATTTACAGCAAAGCTCCTCTTTACAGGCCACTAAAAAAGTAAAAATCTCAAAAACCACTCTGACTTCAGTTTCCAGTGGAGCTCATATTCGATTATTTCTGGTTTCCAGTTTCTTTGACAGCTCATCATCAGTCCCGCCTCCACTTCACACAATTTGAAAATCCTGTTCAATAAGCAGAACAAGTATAAGCATGGTTCTGTACTTCGGTTATCCTGGCCCAGGGAGGTGGGGGGAGGGAAGAAGAGGAGTGGATTAAAAAACATGGAAAGGCAAAACAGCCTGTTCAGAGGGGTGTCTTAACAGGAGAGATCACTTTTTCCTTTAAATTTGGAGTGACTTTGGAATTCTTTACTCTCTGGTCTGTTCTGGCTAGCCCTAGGTCCTTTTCAGTTTTCTCTTCCCAGCCTACATTCCCCTCCCTCCACGAGCACTGCTGACTCTGTTCCCTCCTGTTTCTCCCTTGCCTACGCGCTCAGAGTATCATTGGCTCCGTGCCTTACTCAGCCAGGATAGTGTCATGAATACTGCATTCTGTTCAAATGTGCATGTCTGATGTGCAACGTTCTAAAATAAATGCTTCTGTAGATAGAAACTGTGGGGGGAATATCACAAACCAGAGTCAAGAAAATTGCTGTGTTTTCTAAAGAGAGAAAACACATTGAAAATAGTCATTTGTAAATGACACATATGCCTAGTGAGTGAATCATATGCGGTGTTCTAAAGATCGGGGTTTATAATAAAAATTATGAAAAAATAGGGAACTCAAGTTTATGTGTTTAACCCCCATCTCTGAGGCAGTTCAACTGTACCTCAAACATTGCTACTAATGCTTGTCTAACATTTTCAGAGAGATTTCTGTTATAAAATTAAGCAATATCCCTAAGCAGCTGGTGTTTTCTTATACCCTTGAACATAGAGGATATTTTACTTCTTCCTCTTTGCAGCAGCATTTCATATACATGTTATATATATGCTAGCTGACTTCTCAGTATCTCTTTTCCTCAGATGGAGCATCTCTCATTCTTTCAGTGTTCACTCAAAGAGCCTTCCATCCAGACATTGCTCATTGTTTTCTCACCTTTAAATTCTAAGTGGATTTTTTTTTAAAATGTAGACTCCTAAACAGAACAAACTACTTCAGAGGAGGTTTGTTAGCTCTTAGTGCCGTAATGGTTAGGAGGTTTATTTTCTTTTCCTAACACTGTGACAGTGTTGATTGATGTTTGATTTCTGAGCCATTTTAACCCCCCAGGTTGTCTTCTATCTCCTAGCTGGTCATTTGGTATTTGTGCAGTTGATTGTTCTGACCTTCAGCTCACTGACAAGATCTGAAGTTTAATACTTAGTGTTTGTCTTTACTGAGGCACATCCTGTTTATTTCAGACCACTTTTCCATTTTCTTGGGTTTGTTTGAGATTCTAATCCTGTTCTCCAGCAGTTTTTGCCCTTTGCAACTTTCCGTGGTCTGCAAGTACAGCCTGTTACATCATCCAAGGCATTGATGAAATGACTGTTCACTTTGAGTGCCAGTAAGACATTGAACTACTAATAGCTATCCTTCAAATACAGTTTTTCAACTAGGAATGTGCATGCTTTATGTTACTCATGTTCCCTTTGGTTCACTATGAAGGTGTTCCATGAGATAAGTCAGGGCATCATTGATAGGTTTTCTAGTAATGTCACATGACTTTGGATTGCTGTCATTTATGTTGACTGCTACTGATCACCTTGCTATCTTCATGTGGGTAGAACAAGAAGTCTTTGTTGTTCTCTAACCTTGCCAGCAATTACAGTTAGGTACACTGAAATCTGATTCTCTCTGTTCTCCTTTTCCCACTCTATCTGCCTTTTTCCAGTCTTTAAGTATCTCTTTGTCTTCACAAGTCCCTGAAGACTTTTCTTGGAAACTTTTCTCACCTACAATGTTGTTGTCATTGCTTATATCAGGCTGACACTTTTTACTTATGCTTTCTTGTAATTATTTGCTTAGAGGTACCAGATATTGCACAAGAAAATGTCGACTTTTCAATTAATATATTTTTTAATTACTTTTACTGCCCCCTTACTTTTAGAAAAGCTGTTCTTTGATAGCTTTTTGAGATGAAGACTATTGTCCTTTTCAGCTGTTTGTGATGTGTCTTTTCTATTTTGTTCTGGAGACTTGGGATTAGGCTCTGACCTAACCTCAGTGCCTCAGTATCTTTGGCTGTCAGGAGATGTGATCTTCACTCAGAATAAGCCAAGAACATTTTAACTGTCTTAAGGTAAATCATCGTAACGGTGCCCCAGGCCACATTTAGGACATGAAGCTATCTTTGCTTTTTGCCCTTTAAGGCAAACTCAGCAGATATCTGACTCATCTGGGAAATGAGCTCACTCAGTTTACGTGAAATACTTCATTCACTTAACTTTTCTCCCCTTTGAATGTAGTACTTTAAAGTACCTTTACAAAGTTATCTTTCTTCCCTTTTACCGCAGATTACGGGGTGAAAATCTTACCTGACTGAAATCAGTATTAACTTCAGTAAGGTCAGAAATTTCACCCTAGAATTTAAAATATGGTTATATTGTGCAAACCTTAAGTAATGTGCTCATTTTGCTAAGCTCACTTGTTCTTTCTAATGACTCCAGTCAAACTAAGTGGAGAATAAGGAAAGCAGTGTATATTATGTTGATTTTTGTCCAGATAAAACCAATGTTAGAAGAATTTTTATGTTTTCAGAACAATGCCAGGTTCTCTGCAACCTATTTCATTACATGTTAAATAAATCTGGATAAAGAATGGATTTGTGTCTTAGTGAACAATCTCAGGAAATCCAAGTTGAATTGATGACCGTGACATTGGCATTACCTTTCTGCTTTTCCATTGGTAAAATGAGGATAATGATACTGGTATTTCTTTAAAGCATTTGGAGATCTTTGGCTGAGAACTTCTGGCTATATTCTGTAAGTGACACTTCTTTACTTTCCAGAAACCTTTTCAGGCTTCCATTAAAAAAATAAATGTGTTCAACTTTTTGTACTGGCATTTGGAGACTTTGATGTTGATAGACCTGTGAGCTTCTTCCAAAAACAAGTCATGAGAGATGGACTTTTCCTTTTACAGCCCTTGGTCTTCCAGCTGAGCTACAGAAGGTTGATTTTTGCTTTGCAGCAGAAACCTTCACCAGTATTGATGCTTGCAGGGGATGAGTATGGCAGTTGTCTTGCACTTAGAAAAGGAAGCTTGTATAGGACTCTCCTAATAGAGTGGTTTTTTTGGAGTCCCAAAAGACAGCTGAGTGTCTTTTAGAATATATTTAAATTAATGAAGGGATTAAAGGATACTGGTGCTTAAAAAAAGCAGAGAGCTGTTCTTAATGACATGGAATAGTGCTTGAGAAGGGAACAGCTCTGACTACATCATTACGTAAGAAACAAGGAGAAAAGAAATCAAGCTTGCTAGAAAATCAAAAATCGTGTATTTGTAGGAGAGGAAGATAAAGTAACTGAGAAATCTTATTACATTGTGGTAGTTTCTGGACCGTCAGAGTGAAGATTTTCTAATTATAAGGAGGGTTTTTTTTGGAGGGGGGGGTTCTTGCTTTTTGGGCTTTTTTTAACAACTGAAGATTTTAAATGAGAAAAGTAGACATTACATAATATTTAGCACTGAAACATCCCAAGGTTTCTGTGCAATTCCCTTGGCATGGAGTCAAGCAGGGATAAAGTACTTATGTTTCTATGTTTCTTAAAACAATTTTTTCAACACGTTGAATGGTTCTGGCATCTCAAGGGAACCATCTAGGCCAGACTGACAGTGGAGTTGCATCGTAGGCTGCTATCCCAATGGAAATGGGAAAAAGCAGACAACTTCCATTAGAGACCACCGTTGAGATTACAGCAACATGTTGGAAGTGCTGTTTGTGTTCCAAAGAGTAATTGCACATCACTAGAACATGTCCCACTTTACTGCA
Organism: Pipra filicauda; assembly: GCF_003945595.2. Classification (NCBI taxonomy): domain Eukaryota; kingdom Metazoa; phylum Chordata; class Aves; order Passeriformes; family Pipridae; genus Pipra; species Pipra filicauda. The sequence continues at coordinate 4,293,376 of NW_024104287.1, forward strand.
TGGTAGAAATAGTCGATACTGGCTTGGCAGGGAAAGGAAAGAGAATTGCATACTGCAAGTGGGAAAAGCATATTCTCTGTGAGACACTTCCTTGTGGAGGACTTTAAGAGCATGTGCACTTCTTTTCTCAATTATTTATGGCCTTGTATGTTTTCCAAGTTTTGAATCTGAATTACTATTCTAGTTTTTTTTCTTTAATACACTTTCAAAGTCAAGGTTTTCCAAACTTTAGCTGCTTGCTTGGGGATTCCACTGCCTATGAAATTTTACTATGGAACAACTTTATCCCAATGATCTGATTTTTCTGAAATTCTTACTGTTATGCTTAGGTATTTCTCTTTATTTTAACCCACAAATTTCCTAGCTTCACATCTTCAGATATTTATAGATTTTACATAAACTGTTCTTCTCTTCATTTTAGATCTGTTGGGATCTTTGTACATCTACCCTGTGAATCCTTGTTTTCCCACATTAAAGCAATAGCCACTGAATGCACGATCCTTTCCTGTGTACATCTGCTTATGCCTCTGCCTGTGCAGCCTAATCTTTCATTTGGTAATTTGTTGCCAAAGAAGTTGGCAAATTTGTCTGTCACAAATACCTTTCCACGTCATGGATGGAGCAATGGTTTTAAACTAAAAGATAATAGATTTAGATTAGACATAAGGAAGAAATTTTTTATGATGAGAGTGGTCAGAGACAGAGACAGTTGTCTGACAAAGTTGTGGATGTCTTTTCATTTGAATTGTTCAAAGTCAGGTTGGATGGGTCTTTGAGCTACCTAATCTAGTGAAAGATGTCCCTGCCTATCACAGGAGGGTTGGACTAGATAGTATTTAAAGGTCCCCTCCAACTCTAACCATTCTATGATTCAGTCCTGAAAAAAAATTTACCTCTTTGGTGGGTATTTGAATGTTAAAAGTGATGTCTGTTCTTTGTTCAACACTGCAATGTTTAATGTCCTGCTCAAGTTACCTGAATTCAGTTCTTTTTTTTTCAGTTCAACAAGACCTGGGATAAAACTGTTTTCTTTCTAGGTGCTAATGCTTGATTCAGCTGTATAGGTTCTCACTGCCTCTTCTGTCAGCCTAGGAGGACACTTACAGGAAGTGTTTATTGCAACTTGGGTTGCTGTCATATGCTTCTGGTTCAAGTGAATGCTTTGTGCTGTGTTTACTTAGCTAAACGAAGAAAGATTTCAATTTCAAACCATTGGACAGAATGTGTTCTGGAAACCAAACTTCTTTTTACCTTGCTGCGTTACTCTCTTTGATGGCATATTGATTTACCTTACTCAGCCAAGTTGGGCCAGGCCCAGCTTTCTGCCCAATTATGTGTCTCAACATCTTGCAATTTAGTATCTTAAGCAGAGTTCAGACTTGTCCCTCCATGCTGGGATAAAGCTCCATAACTGCAGATTCTTCCCGTGCATTTCTTTTGGGCTCATAACGAGCGAGCAAACACAGTGCAGGTACCTGGAGGCAAAAGCAGTGGGTTCCACCACAGATGTCAAACACCTCAGCAGCACGTGGGATTTTTGCTGCTGCAACAGCCTTCTGCTTGCCCATGTGGCATCGTGCAAATGAACAGGACTGGGCACAGTGACGGATTTGAAAGCTTACTGTATAGGTGCCTGAGTCCTCTTCTCTGCAGAGGTGTTTTTGAGGATGTGCAGCTTAAGGTATCTTGAGCATAGGTCTCTCCAGCCATTACATTGCCTTCAGAAGGTTTCTTTCTTTCTTTCTTTAACAGCAACATGTAGATCAGTGTTCAGAGTTTGTGCTAATTGCTCAGCCATGGGCAATTAAGTTAGGGCAAAATTTCAGGTCACTTTAAGAAAAGCCAATCCAGTCTGGCCCAGTGTTATGGTGATGTTTGCTGAGATGGATAAGGTGGTCAGAGGATGTAGCTCCTGAGTGGACCTGACTGATTACTGTTGCCAGAGGGGTTTGACCGTCTGAATAGGGTCTGGGTGTCAGGTGAGCATGAGAATGAGACAGGAAACTGGGAATGCAAGGAGTTGAAATGAGTTCAGCACCCCTGCTTTCCCTGACACCTTTTGAGACAGTAGTCTAACACAGTGTCTCCTGAGGTTTTAGCATCTCATCAGGATGCTTGGAGAGGCAGACCTTGCTCCTGGCCACTTGCTTCCCATGTGCTGGCAGCTAACTGACCCCCTTGAGGCAGCTGAGCTCACTAAGCCTCCAGAAAATTAACTGTTTCTAAAAATGTGAGTTCTCCAACTGTCTCAGCAGATCAGCTCAGCACTAGAGGCAGTTCCACAGGGCAGCAGGGTGTCTCTTTTAGGAGCAAACCTCAGACTGACCGCTATCCTGTGAAACAACTACCTGTCCTAGTTCCTTCCCCTGGGTTTGGACTGGGGTTTGGTGCTTGACTGATGCCTTTAGACTGCCTCTAAACCTAAAAAAAATAAAACTCACTGACTTACCTGTACCTAGATCTCTCCTGGTGTAGAGGAAGCTCCAGTGGAGTATTACAAAAGTTGCTTTGACATTCATGCTATCTTTTTGACAGAATAGTTACTGTACTTTTAAGAAACATCTCAATGTGCACATGGCTGTATAATTTACAAATTGCATATATCTAGCCCAGAACACTAAATTTTTTATTCAGATGCTGTGACGCATTTTGTACTGCTTTGTTAGAGCATGAAATTTCAGTCTGAGAAATAGTGTTATTATTCCAATTTCTGTTGCTGGAGGTTGGTCATACAGGACTGTCCTCAGCAGAAGAGAACATTGTAGTTCATACCGGCAATTCAGCTTTTATGTAGTAATAATTAAAAGAAAAAAGTTTGTATTTATTTACTGGTCAATTATCCAATTTTTTAAAATTGGCCTTCACAAGAAAATAAAATGAAGAGAAATGCAAAAGGAAAATCTGGTCATTAATGTACTCGTTGCTTCTAGCTTTTACTTCATTTGATTGTAAATTGTTTGCAGTAAAATTGCAAATTAGTAGCTTGGATAAAGCACTATGAATTCCTTCAATATCAGATTTAAATGAGGAGGAATTGGGCCTCTAACCTTCATGGAATATAACTGTAGCTGGATGCATTCCTAGGGGCTTATTATCCATTCCTCCATATTATATGCTTGAATTCTCAATTTCTTACTGTTTAGTGCACATTGGGTGGCTGCTGGAAAATACCTAAGAAGATGTGAAATGGAAACTTAGGCAGTGGGATGCTCTTGCTACAAACACAGATGTCAGAAGATGTGCCACATCCCACAGCAGGCTTCTGAATGGGAGCGGCTCTCAGAAAACCATGTTGCTTTCCAAGAGTAGTGCAAAATTTACATCCTGAGCTTGCAGAGAGAGAGACAAGGGTTATACTGAAAGTGAGTCTTCTATGTTTTGTAAGCAGGCAGAGCAGGTTGAAATAACCATCCCTCCAGGAAAGGAAAAGTACTGCATGAACTTCAATCAGTTGTCTCCATACTTCTTACCTAGTACAGGGAAAGTGTCCTAAAATGTAGGCAAGGTAAATTTTGGCTTAGTGTGAGATATTACTACTGTCACTTCATTTATTTTATAACTAAGATAATTTCTTCCTGTTTATCACATGGCTAAAAAAACAATTCTTCCATTCATTGCCTGTGAAGCAGTGTCTTTTGTTTGACCCGTATTGCTTTTACCAAAAGCCAAAGTGATAGGAAGAATAATCGTTATGGGCAATATCCTGGATTTTTAGAGAACAGCCATGGAGAGAGAGAGAGAGAGGGAGAGAGAGAGAGAGAGAGAGAGAAATCCTTTTATCTGTTTGTCTGTTGGGTGTGTGGTGGTTGTGGCTAGACTGGAGGGAAGAGTCAGTGGCTGGAGCTATATCGGTGTTTGCTTCTGCTACCCAGGTGTATGGGAAGAGGGTGCTTCTGCGATGAAGAAAATTTAAGCTCCAGTTTATGTGCTTATGACTGGATTCAGGTATTAATTAGAGAGCATAATTTGTTTGGAGAGTAAAAGACTGAAGGAACTCTTGTCTTCCTATCAGAACAATTTTATCTGCATTGTGCTGTCTGATAAACCAGATTGCTCATTGGGGGTATTGTGTGGATTTTTTGGATTTTCCAAGAGCAAATCAGAATATGCTGATATTAGACCCAACGTTTTTTTTCTTCTCTGTTGCACTCCTTATGTCTGTGAGAGAACTTCTGCACCCTTTCCTGTCAGGTTTAGCTGCCTTTGTATGCTGTGTGGTGGTTCCTGTTAGCTGTATGGGGCACTAGTCTTGTTGTCAGCGGGGAAGGCTTCTTTACCTCAGGCATTCGAGGTACAATACTAGTCACATGTCCTGCTTTTTGAACTTTGAAGCTCTGTCTAATTCTAACTTATTTTTTCTGATCCAGGGTCCTTTAGCCTGGAATGGATAAACACTCATCTATTGTCAGCCTCGTTCAAGCTGTGGGGAAGTATAGTAGTTGCTATTCTGTTCTGTTTGTAAAACAACAAGCAAGAGCAAAAGACCTGAATAGAATGAGCAAAAATAAAAACAAAACTGCGAGGTAAATCCTGTTTATCTTTCTCGCTGAGTAAATGCAACTGTACAGTCTGTGAGTATAGTATATACAGAGTTTGGGCTGTGTATTGAGTGGGAATACATTTACAAGGAGAGGAGGTTACCTGCAAAAGTTAAGAGTATTATTAAGGTGAAATGAATTCAGGACATAAAAGATATGGGGGATGGGGGATTTGGGTTTGAGTTTTGTTGGTTTGGCTTCTTGTTGTTGTGTGGGTTTTGTTTGTTCGTTTTTACTGCTTTTTGTTCTGCAAAGATGAGGATGTCTTATCTGTGACTTTGGTGCTTTGGATACTGTGTCAGTCTTAATAGTTTCTTATCCTTTTGAATGAAGTTATGTTGGTTTAACACTATGCAGAAGCCAAGTCTCAGAGAAGTGATGGATGTCCCTGGCTTTTGTCAATTGGATATATTGTGCCACCAGAACAGTAAAATTTCAGCAGTGGCAGGATAGTATACCCAGTATGCAGTCACATCCTACAATGGCTCTGGAGCTTCTATTGCTTGTGCTGTCACTGCATATTAAGAATTAGTGAGCAATGTGCACTAGATTGTTTTAGACATGGTTTATATATTATTCCTAACATACCCTGACAGACTGTGCTATCCCAGCTGCGCTGTGTTGGTAGGACCAAAAGGAATATCAGCCGCTGTTGTTAAGTTTGGAATATAGGTTCATTTATAGCCTCAAATCCTTATTTATACAGAGCTTTATAAAACAGGCATCTGTTGGGATGATCAGTTTTTGTCCAGAGGTGAATCTGTCTAGAGGCATGTTACCAAAACTAACCTCCAAATACTGCACAGATTTAGAAAACCATGTATCAACCATGTTTCATAATGAGGAATGTTTTCAAAATTGCCTTTACACACTAAATTTCTTAAGTAGCAAGAAAACATATAATTTTTAAAGAAAATACTAACCTTTGGCAGAAAGCATAGGAAAGAATGCTTGATGAGTATTGAATTAGGCAATGCTTGTTGCTCAGTTGTTCTTGAAATTGGTGGTAGACCAGTCTGTGCTTAAGAGGGCATGATCCTATTGCTGTTGGACCATTTGAGTCATTTGTGGACTGCGTGTAGACTAACATTAGAAGCAGATGTGCTTCTAACTAACATGGTGAAGCAGACAAAGAAATGAATTTTTCTAAGTGTTCTATATTTGCTTCTCATCTGGCTTATGTATCTCCTGTATATCTTATATGTATAGAGTGGTGTGAAAAAGACTCCAGCTCGCCAACTCAGACCTTGGAATGAAGGAAGAGAAGAGAGCTGGCTATGACAGTTCTAGGCAGAGATGTTTGCAAATGGGGAAGGATGAAGAAGATTAAAAAATGTGGAAAATAGGGACATGAATGGTAAAACATGAAAAGAAAAACATAGGGAACAGGAGAAAGGAGGAAGGGAAACATAAGGAAATTGAAGTGCAAGTGTCAAAGAAAAGAGAAAATATGAGAAGCAAATAGAGGAAAACATAAAGCTTATTTAGTTGTCTTTTTTTAAATATGCAAAACTCTCAGTATTTCAAGATGTGCATGTGCATGTATAGAAATTAATATGTAGTTTGAACCATTCTAAATTCAGGCTGTAATCTTGAATTTTTCAAATCAAATTGGAGACCTCTGGGTTTAGTGGGGCCATATTCCATTCAACTGTAGTAGCAGATGGACACCTTAGTGGTATCTCACACAGAGCATTCCTTCATCTTATTGCTCCTCTGCCCTGAGTTGTCCCTATTGTGCCATATGGCCAACAGTGATAAATGGTGAAGTCTCCAGGGCTGATTTGGCTTGAAAATGACTGCCCACAAACAGGTGAATCCAGACAGATCAGTTATCTGGTTTTGAAATCTAAAAATGTGTGTGAGACTGAAGGTTGGACACAAGGAACATCATGTTACTATGTTGGTTTGGGTTAAACTGGGGTATTTGAAGTGTGGCAGTAGAATAGTATAGACAGCATCCAGTGCATGCCTAAAGCATGTGCTAAGTCACAATAGAAACACCAACAGAAAAATGTTTCTATAAAACTTGTTTATTTGGAAAAATGTGTATACTAGCTAATTGAAACATTCACTTCTGTCAACCGAGAATTGACAGGAGGAACACCAAAGCAGACAAATTGTCTGAAGGCACATTTTTGGAGCCCTGTCTAGTCTGCAGCTTTTGAGTTTTTTTCCTTTTTCCAAACTATAATGTGAACATTTACAATCAGCAATGAAACGTATCAGGAAACTTAAAAGCAAATGACAGTTGGAAAAGAGAGGGGAATGTAGTACTCAGATCTTCTGTATATCAGGGTAAAGGAAACATGTTTTATATTCTTTGTGCATCTGTAAAGCTGTGATATTTTTAGAAATTCATTTCAAACTGAGGAGCTCGAAATAAAACTCCTATTTAGGAAGAGTTGTACTGCTCAGTTTACCACACTGGTATTTACAACCACAATCTGAATCCTGTTCCTCAGAAATCATCAGTCTTCTAGAAGGTGTGAGCATCTTCTCACACTGTCAGATTTGAATATTTAATCTAGAGAATGAACTTGAGTTGAAATGCAACTCCTTTGGCAATGGAAACTGCCTTTGAAGTTTTTGAATCTTCTACATTCCATGTTTCCTGTTTTAAATTAAAAGAACAAAGCACTCTCAAACCTACTCTCACTGTAAGCACCCTGCATCTCAGACATGAGGAACCAGACAGAAAGGAGGTCTGGAGGCATTTCATTCATCTTCCCATCAAACAACTGCCCTAGGGAAGAGAAGTTCATGTGAGTCAGAGCTAACAGGTAATTGTATCCTCAATTACAGGGCAGCCTGGCTAACGGCTTCATTAAAAATCTTACTCCTATGCTTTGTTGATGACAATGATGAAATACCCCACAGTAGCCATTGTAGGACATAAAATTATGATGCCTTGGACAGAAAAAGCCCCAAATTCTTGGTCCCTGCCTTTCTCTGAATTTCATATGTAATTTCTGATCCAGCTTACATAGACCTTCCATGTTTTTCCACTGTCCTGTGACCATGATCTCTCCCAGCTTCCAGGCGACAAGACTCATGATCCTACTTAAACTGTGAAGCTTCTTAGGATGTGCTTATTTTGTAGGCATGACTGAAAAACTAAGGAATTGAAGTTGACTTGAAACTTACCTAATTGCACGAGGTCTAGAACATTATTTTCAGTCTTGACTCAGGCTGGGAATCATTTTAGCAACACTGATGCTGAATCTCTCACTCTGGGGTGAATGATGTCTTGTCATCTTTATGTACTACATTGGAGCACTCCGTGTTGGACTAAAGGTTGTGCTGTCCCTGTGCAGAAAGTGGCAAAATGTACAGTGTAGGTTCCAGCAACAGAGAGATGCAGAAGAAAGACAAAAAGCTCAGTTTATCTTTCACCAAAACTATTGCTACCACATAAGGTCAGACAAGATCAGTTTGTCAGTAGGGATCAGGTAGTTGAAGTTGGATCTAAGTGAGGCAGATGTGAGGACAAAAGAGAGCTGGAAGATGCCTTTGGCCAAGTCTCAGTTGTTTTGTATAGTCTGTAATTTAGAACTACTGCTGGATTGGCAACTGCTGTGATTAATGATTTCTTTCATCTCTCGTTCTTGGGGAGATTTTGTCCTAGCTAAGTAATGCTTTTATAGGACTCTTATATCCCAGCTGGGCTAGAGCAATGCAGTATACATGGGCATAGAGCCATTGGTTCTTAGGCGACTGCAGTCACACAGAGTGCTGCAGCATTTCCCCTCAGCAGCTCGTACTCGTGGTAGCACAATGCACCATTTCTTTTCTCTGAAGTACTGCTGCAGCTGCTGGGCCAGTTGGCAGTCTGAACAGGGAACAAGAGCCTGTACTGGCTGCCGACTTTTTGGTGACACCTAGTTTGTCAGACCCTCTCTCAGAAGGGATCTGGAACTGCTTTTATGTTAAAACATCTGTTGTATTTATAAACCTGCACTGATGCTTGAAGAGGTGTTTGAAAAATTGTATATGCCATTTTTAGATGAGGTTTGAAAAACTTGGTGTATATCCTATAGATCATATACTTCACGTATAATCATAAACATCATATATCATCATAAAATGCTAAATATCATTACACAGCATGTATATCTTTGCACAACGTGAGGGATCAAGGTTATAGATAAAATGGCAGAAGATGGAAAGAAAATAGTATTAATAGTTTTAATAAAACTTTATTTGTTGGTATGGCTTGGATATTGTCTTGTAAGTAATGAACTGTTGTTTGTCAGAGTGACACAAGTAATTACTGGCAAGTTTTTCTTTTTTATTTTATTATAATTTGGTTCTTTTGCCCAGTTACAGTGTTTCATGGTTTCTTTTTCTGAATGATCCAAGTGTTGACTTACTGGTAGAGAACTTTGGCCAGACTGTGAAAGATTTGTATTTCTTTTTAACAGGATTCCATAAGCTGATCAGAAGAACCTGTCCATAAGCATGCTGAAAGAGTTGAGGGCATCTGAACATTTTTCCTCTGGCAAAAACTCCGAAGTGGTATCAGGCAGATTTTGCTTGGATGGGTGCTGGTTGCTGATTATGAGTGAGGAGCCAGGGGTGCTGTGGGAGAGGATTTGCTGATGGTTACACCCACACCAGCAATTAGTGCTGTGCAGCAGCAGCAGAACTGTCCTGAAGACTTAATGTCCACATGAATGTATTTTTGAGGTGTTGGACTAGTCCTGGTTTGGTCTCACGTGCTCCTCTAGTGGCTTGAATGCCTGGGGTGTGCTCCTGGAGAGCTGCTCCAGATTTAGTTACACCCTGCAGGAATCCTGTTTGTGGGCTCCGAGGCACCAGTGTGTTCTATTGGGAAAGCTGCTGATCTGAACTACAAATTGATGTAGACACAGCTGTTAAATGTCTAATCCTATCTATCAAATAAGTAAATTGAGACCACAGAAACAGGCTTTTGGAGAAAGTGGCAAACTAATTCTGACTTACTGTTAGCTAAAATCAAGGTCCACTAAGAATTAATATCTAGTAAAAAAAAATGTTAATACTGTTGACTTGGTTTCAGATACAAGAGAAAATAAGAAAGCTCTTTCTGGGGCTAAAACTAAAAGAAAAAGGGAAATCAGCATGAAAACCAGAGGGTAGAGACACCAGAAACATTAGTGCTATTATCTCTTATAGGATAGCTGCAGGTATTTTGACATATCCTATGATGACTAAGCCACTGGATTCAAGAAGTGCCTGTGTATTGAGAACATAAAACTGTTATAGTCTTATACTAGTATTCTTAAATGCTTTTGTTAAAAAACCCCAAAACACTCCACCCACCTTAAAATCAACATTTATTACACAGAATGAAGATGCTTCCTAAAGTCTCAGTCGGAGCACGTGCTGCCAAACTGAAGACCTCATTCTAAGTGAACTGTGTTATGGTGAGTACATCAGCAAAAGGGGGTCAAAAGGAGACTGTAACGAAAAAGTGCTCAGAGTTTCTTACACGTGGCATGTTTACTACAGGCCTATCTTTAAAATGCTGTCACTTAAATGAAGAAATTTCTGCTTACTGAACCATGTTGTTCAGATAGCTCATAAGCAACTCTTACAAACCTAAACAGACTTCACAAAATTAAAAGTCTAAAGTGCTAACACAATTAACTTTGTGAAGTTGTTTTATTGAATGGAAAAACCTTTTTTAAAAAGTATTTTAAGTACTGTGTTGGTTTTTGTATTTAATGTGACAGTCAATCATATCTTGACTTTGCAGCCAATAATTTTTTTGAACATAAATCTGTGATGAATGAAGCTGAAAATACAGTTTGCTTAACAAGTTCAAGTTATTCTGTGTTAATTTGAACATAAGATAGTGTTGGAACTACTGTCAACCAGAAAACTTCTCAATTCTGGTTAAGCACATTTTCCTCCTGGTCATATTGGCTGCTTGAAGCGTACTTGAACTGATTGTACACCTTGAACTGATTTGGATTTGTTAGTTTTCCTCTTCTGTCACTTCATTCTTCTGCCCCGATTTGTATTCTGCCCTCCAGCACATAACTCATAAATCTCTCATTCTCCAGCACCATCAGGCCAGTGCCTTTGCTCTTTGAAAACACGTTGTTGCAATTTCTGCAAATCATGGAAGAAAATTACATAATCTTAAAAGCTATTGCTCTGTTCCCTGCATTAAATATTAATATTTTTATCCTTCTTCTTCCATCCCCTCTCACAAGTACTTCAGCCCAGACTGATGCACCTTCTCTTATTAGGGGGGCTCAGTCTTGGCCTGCATTCTCAGCAGAACTAAACAAAGTCCTGACAATCTTTCACTGTCATTTTAGGAAAGGATTAGCTCTTTAATTGTTTTTACCTAAATACTGAGACAATCATAGCTTTTATATAGTCAGTGCTTGCTGCAAGGTTTTTCTCCTTAAGCACTAACTCAATGAACAGATTTTTACAATTTGGAGCCGCTCAGTCAGTTCGGGTGGCTTTTTAATCTCCAGAGGCCAGATGGAAGCATGATCCTTCAGCATTGCTTGTTTTGCATAATGTAGGGATTGGAACTACATTTCAATAGCACATAGTCATAGATGTGTAAGTATACAAATATTTTTCTTTTCCATCTATGTATTTTCTAATGTTTTGGTCTGGTTTTCTTTAATGACAGCTTTCCACAGGGAAAAGCTGTCACAAACAAGCAAATGCTGTGCTCTGACAGAAAAGCTTACACAGAAGAAAACAATGATTTTGGTCAGGAAGATTTGAGAGAGAAACTGACACTCAAGTGCTAAGTTTCTGAGACAGATGATGACTTACCTTGGTTTCAGGGCACTGATAAAACTGCTGTTAGACTGATGTGGAATGATGGTTTTTTGGTTTTTTTTTTCTCTCGACAGAAGCTTTATTTCAAGCTCTCCAACAATCCTAACTTTGATTTTAGTTGTATTTATGCAGTTATTCTTTGCTGTCAAATGTAATCAACTGATTGAAATCCATAAATAATAAACATCAAGTTTCAATTTAAGATGCAGTAACAAGATGCTGTCGGAAGAAGTTTTACGTACTTGAGCAGCTTTTTATAGCTAACTCCCTCCAGAGTAAAGTCCTGACACATTCTTAGTGATAGGGAGCTAATGTCTTTCCTGCACGTTTGTGGAAACCCACGTGACAAATCCTATATGGCAACTGAAGGAGAGGACACTTGCACACCTGTTTGTGGAAGGGTTATATAAAAAGTCCTGCGACATATTTTAGCATCTATCAGTAAGCTGAGCAACTTGACCTGCTTTACCCTTTGTAGGATAAATGATATTAAATTAACAACTAGAAAATAATAAAAAAAAAGACATACTAACATGAAAAAACACATTTTATTGCACTTAAGTTATAAGAAAATAAAATTTCTAAGTGAATCAAACCATAGACACAATCCCTTTAAAGGTTGTTTTCCTCCATCATGTCAGGTTGTTACATAACTAAAATTAACCAACTGGAATCTGATTGTTTTAAATCAGACTATAAATAAAACAAAAACAAAAACAAAAAAAGGAGGAAAAAAGATCGCCTAGGATACAGTGTTAAACCACTTTCACAGTTCAGCTTGAGTTGTGGCTCTTGGAGAATGAGGCAAACCATTTGACTCTCGTTTCTCATTTTGTTTGCATGTGACATCTTTACAAAAACTTAAGTTTTTGCTCTGTCAGTTCCTCCCAGCAATAACTGTAACAGTTGTTTTTTTCTCAAATACTGTAAAACACTAAGACTGACCAGCAACTTTATTTTAATTTTTGTATTTTATAATATTTTTAAAAAATTTTGTCAGTTTTTTTAATGTATGTTCATTCCATTCACCACAGCCCTCACAAAGAAAAATTTCCCCACAGAACAGGCTGCAATAGCTTTGTTCCAAGGAATGTGTTTTAATTTTTGCCCAGAAAAAAGAAAATAAGCTTTGCACACACACTCAATTCTTTATTTGCAGGCAAACTTCACTCTTAATTGTCTGAAACTCTTCCACTCTCAGCCTCTTAGAGGCACAGTTGGCTCAAGTTTCAGTGGCAAAAAGTCTTTTTCTGTAACCAAACTAGAGCAAATTTGGAATTCAGTCTGGGACTAAAACGTCACAGCAGAAAAAAAAATAAAAAAAAATAATTTGCTTTTCTTTCTTTCATTTAGCAGCATAAATAAGTTTGGCCACTGGGAATACAGTACAGGGGTGGGACAACAATCCCGTAATTGAAGACCTACTTCTAGCACCAGCATTGCGAATTAAATCCATCAGAGGACTCTCAAAACCCAGGACAACTTGCCACCTCAGAGCAACTTATGCGTTGAAGAGTGTAGATGGAAGCAACAGTAAATAGATTAAACAGAGGCTAATACTGTGATTGACATTGGCAATGGTTGGCAAAAAAAAAGAGGAATAAAAGAAAAAAAAGAAAAAGCTCTGATAAAACTGTACAAAACAATTCACAGTAATATTTTAGCTTTTCCACACCAGGAATGGACTCTTTGTTTTTGTTTTTGTTTGTCTTTTTCGTTGCAGATGCTCTCTAGTTTTTGAAAGTCAACCAGTGACTGCTCACAGAGGTTGGAAGGGACCTTGGAGGTCCAGTTCAACCCCCTGCTCAGAGCGGGGCTAAGGGACAGCGCGTTGCTCGGAGGGGCTGCCGGGACCCAGGGTGGCCCAGGGGTGCACGAGCAGGCTCGCCCGTGCAGCTTATTTCAAGATCTTTGTGGTAAAATAACTTGTTAACAAGAACTGTAACATTTTTCTTTTTCACTCCAAATTGCTCAAGGAGCAGTTGGAGGAAAGTGAAGAAATTAATTGCACCTGGTTTAATTTCAAAAGTTGGATTTTTGCAAAGCTGCCCCGGTCAAAAGTGTAGCCTTTTTATGTGACGAGACAGCAAAAGCCTCTCTTGTCAGTTATAGTTTGTCATCTTTGTCTTCTCCTTCGTAGTCTGTAGGTCTTTAGGATCTGTTGCCCCAAGGCAACATCCTGCACCACCAAGGACAAGGGATTTTTTCCTTTTTCTTTTTTTTCTTTTTTCTTTTTTTTTTTTTCAGGGGGGAGGGAAAGGAGAACATCGTCTACACGTTTGGACAAATTCATCTTTCTGCCCTTCACTTCATATCGACGTCAAAGTCCAACACCAGCAGCTTTGTTTCTTCAGTCCCATTGCGGCTCCCAACTGCACACACCAGCTTTGTGTTAGAAGCTCTGATTCGCCACACGACGCCTCCACTTCCCCCGCTCTCCAATGTGACTAGATTTCGGATAAATTCACCCGTTTTCAAGTCCCAAAGTTTTACAGTTCCATCATCTGAGCTGGTAATTACAAAGTTCTTGTTGAACTGTAAACAGGTCACAGCACTCTGATGCTTGTTGGGACCTGTAATAGTAAACAAAATCATTTTTATTTGTAATTGATTAGAAAGCAATGGCAGGCAGCACTGCATCTAGAATAAATATCTAGCTATTTGCATATAGTTCTTTTACAACTATTATAGAACTATCTATTATAACTCCTGATTTTGTACATTAAAAGGTACAGAAGCCTTTCCATACTTTCAAAAAGTGAAGGCAGGTATAGAAAACTTCCCCAGTATTTCCTTCTTTGTTTCAGTGACCTCACTGTGTTGTATACAAACAGTAGGGCAAATGTGCTCTTGGACATTGATGAATATGAACTTAGCCATCTTGAATGAGGTGACTGCTGTAAGAGTTCGTCTCCAAGTCCCTTTGAAGTGTTGTTATGAGATTACTCCATCAGTAAATATTGACAGTTATATACTGACACATAAATAGATACTGTTAAAACAGCAGAGTTTGTTTTATAGGGAAATTTAATTTTCTGCTCCAGCCAGTGATGCTGCATATGATATATGGGAATGATATAAGACCTTTTTTGTGGGGAGAAACAAAACCATGAGTTTGTGTGCACGATGCCTAAGTGGCAAATGTCAAAATGGAAACAAGAATCTTTCTTCTTGCTTAAATAAAGAAAACATCTTCTACTTGCATCTCTTGATTTATTGCAACAGACAGTGTACTTTGCCTCCCGATCCAATTAATCAGTAGGCTTTGAAACATCCAAGTGACCCCTAAATAAATACATTGACTGGCTATTTTGAGATGTAATTTCCTACATATTTCTGTGGCTTATTAGGCTAATAAACCCATAGCAAATTGCTATCAGTCCAGACCATCTGCCTTTCATAATAGGCAAGTGATTTGAATAGATTAGATCAAATACATTTTGTTCTTCTAGTTCAGAAAAGGATCATACAACTGTCATCAGAAAAGTATTTCAGTTTTAAGTGGTCAGTGCTTGTTTCTCTGCATGTAATTATTTTTAAGGTTTTTTTATTAGAATCTGCAGCACAGATTACTGCAGGCTGCTTGATTTACATGAGGGTAGTTTAAGCTTACCTTGCAATGTCTGTAAACATTGTCCTGTTTTAATGTCCCAGATTTTGACCGTAGAATCGGCATTCCCAGACACAAGTATATTGTCCTTGAGTTCCATTCCACTTGTGAGTGACTGGTGGCCTGTTAGAGTGTGAATGCAGTTGCCTGTCTCCACATCCCAAACTCGGATGGAAGTGTCAAGAGATCCACTCACCACATGGATACCATCAAACTACAAGAAAGGTAAATCTATTACAAACAATTATATTAGGATCTTACGAAGAAGGCTGTTAAGCATTTCATTCACTAAATGCAAGGTGAGATACGGTATATATTCGGAAACTGCATTACAAAGTAAGAATTCAGTCCAAGTAGAGATGGCCACATTTGATACCAGAGGAGGGGACTCATGGTTAGACATATGGGCTATCAAGTACGTGGTTCAGAACGAGACTG
This sequence comes from Pipra filicauda, assembly GCF_003945595.2. Lineage (NCBI taxonomy): Eukaryota > Metazoa > Chordata > Aves > Passeriformes > Pipridae > Pipra > Pipra filicauda. The sequence continues at coordinate 4,308,757 of NW_024104287.1, forward strand.
AACCACTGGTCTTTTAAATGTAATACAACTCCTTTAAACACAGCAGAATCCTGACTCTGCTGCAGTGTGCAACAGTAACAGCGTGCAACAGTAAGAGAACCCAGCTTTCCTAATACAGACATTAACAAGCAACCCTGCTTTTTACAAGTTAGAGGGAGTTTAAGCTGGAGAAGGGCAACAACATTAGTCCAGAATCATCCACACAGAAGTCAAAACATAGAAAAATGGAAGGTATGTAATGGAAAAATGTGGGGTTTAGCCATTGTATAATCCTAATTGTGTACAGTAAGGAACTTTTAACTCTCTAGTCATTGTAGGGAAAGGCGTACAGGCTAAGATATGAAACACTTTTGACCAAGAAGACTGAACATGTAGAGAACAGAAAGGTAGAAAGGAACCTGAATTATAGTGACAATGACATAAGAGTCCAGAATTCTCAAAAAAGGAAAAAAGCAGTGGAATAAAACCGGTGGGCTTCAAGGAGGAATACTTTAAAAAAAAGAGACTTCCTTCCCATGAGGTTTTTATATATCTATTCTCTGAGGGGAAGAAGAGTTCAGGATAGTTGGCACTTTCTTAAAGACACAAACTATCCTTGTGTGAAGTAAAGATAGGAAGTGTAGTAAATTACCAAGACCCACTTGGCTAAAGCACAAGGAATTGTACAAAAAGTAGAAACTAGATCAGTAGATCTGTATAAAAGAGCCCACTGGGACAAAACCAGAAAGGCAGGGCACAAACCAAGATAAAACTAGCAAGACCCATTATACTATTCTGTAAAAAAAAAAAAAAAATCCAACCAAAAACAAAGCCAAAAAACCACACCAAGAGGAAGGCCAAAAAACAAACATACAAACAAAAAAAAAAAGCCCATTTATCCACAGCAGGAAGGAAACACCAAGTGAGGCCAGCTATTTAACTTTCTTTGCTTCAGTCCTCAGCCATCTGAGTGTAGGCTTACAGCACTAACACCACTAACAACTGAGCACAAGCTTTTGCTAGAATGAGGGGGGGAAAAATCACATAAGGCAAGTTGTTTTAAGACAATCTCAGAGACATCTGCTGCTATCTTTGAGAATCCATGGAAGATAGACAAGCTTCAGATGGCAAATACAATTCCTTTCTTTACTGAAGGAGATGATGATGGGAGATGGGGAATTACGGATCAATCAGCCTAACTTCAATTTCCAGAAGGAACTTGTAAGCCCTTAGTAATGCAGTAAGTAGCAGCAAACACAGATTTGTGGGAAAATGATCTTAACCAATATGTTTTTTTTCTTTGACAGAATAAAAAGCCATGGGAAACAGCAAATGTCTTGGTTGTATTTTCACAAAGAGGGAGGCGAATTTGAGGCCGGGATACTATGCCATTCAGAACTTTGTTCACAGTACTACTGGAGATATCAGAAAAGAGTTCCAGAGAGGTCTGGCATTTACTATTTTCATCAGGATTTGGGAGACATTTGAAACAGCAGAACTGACCCAAAGCAAAGAGTGTAGAAGTCAAGTAAAAACTGTGAAGATCTGAGTTTGGAGGGGAATGAATGAAGGTACAGCTGCAACCTAGGAGAAGGAAAGTTGGGCATGAGTCTGTTATGTTTAAGGCAATATGATGCTACTTGTCCATGTGGACTCACTGGTACCTGATAATCGCAAAGAACGAATCCAGTTAAGGGAACTCGACTGTCTGAAGCTGCTTCCTTTTATAAAACCTGTAGAAAACTAATATGGTAGATCTTTGCAGCCAAACATGGGTGAGCATGGCACCTAGGTTCAAAAGAACATAGAGAGCAACTGGCACATACAGACTGCTTATCTGCTGTATGCACTGCATTTCTGGTGAAAATATACTAAAAAAGACCCTCTGGTATTTGAATGTAACGCATATAAAATAACTTTTCACTTCCAGTAAGCACTGATAAGACTTTGACTGGACTCTGTTTTGGGCTCCCTGTTTTCAAAAGAGGATGTGAACTAATTTGAGTTTAGATAAAAAGATGAGGAGTGCCAAGTAGCCTCGCAGACTTGGGTGGAAATGCTACAGAATGTTTTTCTTTCCTAAAAAGAACTAAACCAGATTGATGTAACAAATTTTGAATTCATTTCCCCTTTCCCACAAACTAATTGTATTCCATGTACATAAGGTATTCAGAAAGAGAGCTTTAAGGCTGGGCATCAAGACAAACTGATGTTGTTACAGTGAAACAATGGTTCGGATCAGTGGTTTGGATCAACTGCTACCCATGAACCCTCAGAATCTTAAAGTAATCTCAGTGGATTACTTTAAAGGCAGATAGAAAGAGAAAGAAAAGTCAACACCTTCAGTAGTCTTCAACTGCCGCATAAGGATCTCTGGAAAATATTAAGTCTACAAATGGGGAAATATCGAGGTACAGAACCTGCCATAGAGCAGGGATAGGGAGGACTGGCTTATTCCACCTGATTATTTCATTTATGGGAGTTCTACCATTTGGGGTGATTTCAGGCCAAAGGGCAGGAGCCACCAGGCAATTTTAAAGAATCTTTCTGTTCAAAACTGCAAGCACCTGTAGTCTTGCCTGCCTTCCCTCACCCCCCTCCCATTAGTTTCAGAACATATCGGTGTGTAACACAACCCAATTATTTGATCCATTATTACTATAGTATCAGAGCAAGACATGAATATTCATAAGCCAAAACAAGAGTCACTGGTGAAGATAAGGCAGAATAACATCTACTGTTCCCAAACTGCCCTATATGAAATAGAATCTTCAGAATATTTTTGAGAGATAGGTAGGTAGCACAGCATTTTTAACTTGCTTGCTGCTTGTCTAGAGAATACTCCTCATCATATCAATGTAAGAGAATGGTTGGAGATTTTGATAAATTTTGCTACATATTTTTGAGAAAGGAAACCAATTAGGTACTTTGTTCATATTTAATATATTATGGTGAGATACATGTTATGAAATACACACTTTATGAAAAATGTCTCTAGCACTGAGCTTCATTTTCTGAGCCACAAACCAGAGCAGTTACATGCTGAATGCCATTTCCCAATTTTGAACTGTTTTTGTTAATTTCTTTTTCAAGTCCTGCCAGATTGTGGTGAGAACAGGCACAAGCATGAAATTAATTTCTTTCGCCTCTCAATGCCTGGAAGTGATGCTTTGACTCTATGAATGAATAAGATTTTTTTTTTGGTTAGTAAAGGTAAGAAGACCTGAGACATGAGGTCTGTGTGTATCTTTGCCAGCTTTGTGGGTAACTGGTAGGCAATAGAGAGATGCCACAAAGTAGCACCATAATAACCTGCACCTACATTAAGGTGTTTCTGTTGAAAAAGCCTCACAGCTGTACATCTGCCTCTACTCAGAAAAGAGGAAGTAGAAGGCTGGAGTATTACATAGGATCATTAAAATCTTAAGTTTAGCCTTACTGTGAATTATAGTTTGGAACTGGAAGATGGGACCAGAAAATGAGGATAAACAGATGACTCAGAACATTAATACAATGCTTTTTTTTTGGCACATTGTCAATAACTATATCCTTTATTTATTTAAGGCAGTAAGTTTAGAATTTCTTGGGTAAAGCAAAAACATAGCTCCATAATACATGCAAGATTTAAAAAAAATCCCAACCAAACAACCCATCTACCCACAAAACAACATAACTCGGTAATATAAAGATTTGGGCTTTATTGTACTGGAACCTTTAAAAAAAATTCTACTCTAAATTTCTAAATTAAGATAGTGTAACAAAATGAAAGAGGGGCTTATCACAGATGCCTCTATATTCCTGTGGTCTGTATAATTCTGGAGGAGGTACCCACAATTTAATAAACAAGGTGAAATAAACTGACTTTAAATGTTACTTAAGGAAACTAAGGCAGCAGATGAAAATCACATACCTGTAACGAGTAGACTCTGTTAGTATGCCCTTGCAGTGTGTGCAGACAGGTCTCTGTCTCTGGATCCCACACTTTGACCATAAAATCATATGCACCACTTACAACCCTTCTGCCATCATATTGAACGCACCGAACTGCAGCTACGTGGCCCATCAGAACGTGTAAACACTGGCCCGTCTCTATGTCCCAAACTCTCAGCGTAGCATCTCGAGACCCACTGACCACTCTGGAGGAACAAGAAAAACCCCTCCTGTACTTAGCATTGGACATAAAAGTATTAAAACAATTAAACTTGGGTTTACAGCAGTTATGAGTTGTAATTTGGGACATCAGATGGCATTAGTCCACCAGCCACTGAAGATCAGGCTTGGCCTGACATTTTATTAGGGTCTCAAATGACTGGAGTGTTCTTCTTCCTTGCTCTACTTACCTCCTCAGGATATGTCTTTTTGATACAATTAGCAATCAGTATTTAAAAAAAAGGCACTTCATTCCTGAACAGCAAAATGATGCTATAATTCTGTGGACTGTTGTATCTACCTATGAAAGCTTATGAACATGCTAAACTCCAGCCAGTGCTATGAGCCTTCTGTTTTAATGACTGAGTTAACTAATTGTAACAATTAAATAAAGATCTTTAGAAGTTTTACTTTTAATAGAGTAACAGTTATTCTGCTTGACTTTTTTTTTTTTTTTTCAATTTATACTATTAAAAGCTTTTTTAGGCAGGAACAGAAATGAGAAGGAATAAATATTAATAGAATTCATAATGGAAAAACCTCATCGTTCTTCAAAAAAGAAATGCAACCAACAAGCTCTCTGTCAACAGCTCCATACCACAGTCAAGTAACAGAGCTTTGCAAATGTTTGTTGAATCAAGATGTGGTTTACTATTAAAAAATTCTGTTATAATCAGTTAAAATTCAAATAAAATACTGCAGTGACAATACTTAGAAAGTCATTTGTTTAAAATGAGTAAAAGTTTGTAGCACTGACAAAAGGAGAAATTACTCAGTGTGGGAGACTGGATCACAGTTTAACAAAGAATTAGCTTTAAAATAACGCAAAATGTGACTTTTTGAAGTACATGACTCAATTTTCAGTTCTTCATTTAGTATTCTTATGCTTTTGCTTCTATGAATCATCTCCTCCCTTATGTTGATTTATGTTTCGCCTGGTTTGTGTTTCACTCCATGTGGCATCAGGTACCCAAGTTTAACAAGCCTTTTCTGTGCACACAAGTGTGTAAGTTACAGGCGAAGCCGTGGCTGTACCTCTGGACAAATCCGTACCTTTTCTCATGGAGATGCATGCAACGCACGGTGGAGGTGTGTCCGTACAAGGTGTGTATGCATTCTCCAGTCTCAGCGTTCCAAACCTTCAACGTTCTGTCTGTAGATCCACTGATGATGATATTGTCCCTCATTTGTGATGACCAGACTCCACCTGTGTGCCCAACCAGTGTTCTCAAACACTGAAAAGAAACATTTTCCTTAGTTTACCTTTTTGACAGAGTTGAATGGGAACTTTAAGAAAAAGCAATCTTGGAAGTAACAGTTGGCTCTCATAGTAAGAGCCAGAATACCCCTGGAGACTGCTTTCTGATTGAACAAAAAAAAAAAATAAAATTTCACTTTTACAAAATATTCATCAAATTTGTCTCTCAATTGTTGGTACTTCAACTATAAGGAATTTTCCCTGTAATCTTCCCCTTGACAAACTAAACCATATTTCCAAATTTCTCAATACAAGGACATGTTTTTCAGCCTTGAGTTGTTTTCCTGGCATTTTTCTGAGTCACTGCAGGATTTCCAATAGCTTTTTGAAGTGTGTTAGAAGGGGAGAGAGCATTCACTTGGTAGTTTTACCACCAATCTATAAACCATATACTTTTGTTGTATTTTTCTGTTTGTTTATCCAAGAGACATCCCACTCTGTAAGCCTTAGCTACAGCATCAATCCTGCAAAAAAACTCATGTTTCAAACCTTTTTCAGACTTTACTGTTGCCCAGGAGAGGATCCCACACTACATAAGCACAGCCTACCTTCTTTGATCCCAAATGTATGACATGATTTCTCACCATGTACAGACTGTTTGCTCACACCTACTTCTATAAAACCCCCGTCCTCCCAGAACAATGACTTGTCTCTGTCTCTCAGCCTGTTTGCCTTACAAATAATGACTACATACACTTTCTCACCAGGCAGCAATAAATGGTAATTAGCACAGACGAGGAAAGATCCATGCAAGACTCCTCTAGAAAGATACTTCATGAAGATTCTGCATTTACTTTAACAACATGATCTCTATAATTACCCACTTTCTAACCCATTTAAATATGTGCCATGTTGATTTTTGCATTATTCTATTTTCTTCAGTTTTGTCGTGGGGATAGAGTCTTGCAGTGCACACAGCCATCTACTTCTGCACTATTATTTTTATCAGTCAAACCCGTAACTGCACAAGAAAAGAGGTCAAGGCAGTTTGAGGATATCTTTTTCTGTAATCTAATGCTAAGTGGCATTAATTGCCATGGCCTTCCTTTAACTGTTAGTTGACTCCTCTTGATGTAGTCCAATATTTTTTATCTGAGATAATGTATCCTAAATACCCAGTCTTTCAGTTTACTCCATGTAAACATTTACACATTTTAGCTTTCTAACTGTCCTGTCCTGGATCTTCTTGTCCTCATACCTTTTGAAAAAGTGCTAATTTTACCCCACAGGTTACTTTAGGAAAAAAAAAAAATCATCAAACATAGATTATCTGGCTCAACTGTAATAAGAAAAGTAGTTGTTTAACATCCTTGTGAGTTTCTGCTGAAATATTCTATTATCACTGCATGCTGTATTTGCATCACATGAATTTTCTCCCAAAGTAAGTTTTTTTTCTGCATCAATGACAGTATACTAATTCCTATTGTTAATATCCTGTTCTTTCTTTCTGTTAATATCCTCAAGCATCCTTGTAAATGCCTTGCTTTTTTGCTGCACATAGATTTCCTGTTCTTTAACAATTTTTAAACAGTCTTCTGCAATTCCTGGCTCCTTGCTTAATTCACTGCTATCAAATCCATCTTTTTCAGTTCATAGCTGTTAGTCACTTTTACAGTTCTTTTTTTCTTATTTCAACCAATGTGCTCATATTTTAAGACATCATCCTGCTAAAGCAGTAAGAACACAGAATCCTTATTTTGGGCTTTACATCTGTCAAGGGAATTATTTAGTCATGTTCATTTGCACAAACCAACCTTTAGGGTTTTTTTATTTTATTAATTCTTCAGCATCAGTAAGCAGGAGGGCTGCTACAGCATGTTTCCATTTTTCATACACAATTCCTGGCTCTCTTAAAGGTTTAAAGTAAATAGTCACACTAGGTTTTGTAATTACTTTCAAAAAATTACGGAACAATAATTGTTAAGTCATGCTACTGTGCTCAATTTTATATATTTAAAGGAACATTTTGCTTTTGGGAGTATGATATGTACAAAGAAAGTATTTTTCATTGTGTTTAAGTTGCCCTTTTCAATTAAAAAAATGTAAATTTCTTTATGAGATCCTTCATTAGACAGTTTGTTGTAGAGAAGCCAACAGCAGCAGGGTGAGGCTGCCTATGGCTCTTAATTTTATTCTTACCCACAGTAGTATTAACAATCCCTTCAAGGATCTTCTGGGCGTGCAATGACAAATGTTTAATACACTCAGCTTCAACATTATGAAGTGGATACCTTTTACATTTAAACATGTTATTCTCAATAGTTGCCCTGTTGTTACCTGTACCATTAAAAGGAGGCTAAGTACACACAATACCAGTCTAGAAGGAAAACATTCTGTTTTTCCAAGGCCTTTTCTACATCCTTGGAGCATGGTCAGTCAGTCACCTCAAAAAAAAAACCCGTGGGCTGAGCAGTCATGATGTTCTAATGTGAGTGAAATGTTCAGTACTGTCTTTTTGATTGCACATACTGGTTTGCTTCTCTAAGCCAAAATTAAATTATTGAAGCTTATTAAATTCCTGACTGATCTGGCTCTAATTTAATAGGAAATATTTAAACCTAAAGCAAGTTAATTTATTTTTTTTTGTGGCTCAGCAATATAGTAGCTTAGAATTAAAAACAAACTCTGTATTTGAAATCAGAACCAGTAAAACAAACACCACATTTCAAGAACCTGAAAACAACAGAAAGAATGCTAGAAGACAAGCGAGAAAGGGGGATCCAGAAGGGTAAATGCAGCCTAAATTAAGCTTTAAGGAAGAAAAAGTAATGTATCTGTCCAAATTCTTTAAAATCCATGTCACAAATGACTCCACAAGAATAGCAGAACTGCCAAGAGAACGCGGATATATGCCAGTGGTAACATGAGCAGCATTGCAATTTCACATCAAGGTGACTTTTTTGAACTAGACAAGTTTCTGTGTGGGAAAAGGTGACCCACATGTTTACTACTTCTGATTCTTGCCCCAGACGGCGCTAAAGGCCACCCTGCGAAGTGGTCTAATGGCACAGCAGCATTTTTGATGTGCCAGCGCTCTACCTGTAGCTCATTTCCTCAAGAATTCAGCAAAGCTGCCAAATTACCTTGCCTGTAACCGCTGACCACACTTTGAGTGTGTTGTCATCAGAGCCGCTCACTATCCGGTTCCCACAGAACTGCAGGCACGTGATCACGTGGTCATCGTGCCCTTTGAGCACCTGACAATGAAGAACATGAAAACGTACAGTCACAATTTAATGCAGTAGATTAGAGAGAAGCAGAAGAAACAAAATGCTCCTCTGATTCGTAAATTGCAAAATGCTAGAGTTGCTTCAGTAATAATAAGGCCCCTTAATCCCGTGTGTCAAGTCTAATTTACCGCCAGCTGGGACCAAAGAAGGTGTTTTCCTCCTTCCATGGAGTGATGTTGCATTGCTTAGCAAGCACACTACAGCTACGGTAAACCTCCTAAAAGTACCAGGAAAAATCCCTAACAGAAGTAGCCTGAATTAGTAACTGAACATTGCTCGATTCCTCTACAGTTATTCCATCTCTTTATTTTTCAGTTGAGCTACTGTTACCTTTTGTTTCAATCTTGAACAAAAAAGGATGGGCTTGTATTATTTGCTGAGTATTTGTATTTCAGTGGTCAAGGCTGACTACATCTATTTTTTCCCTTACCAGCCAAGCATTGTATTGTGTTAAATGCCAGGCAGCACCAAAGTAAAAACTAGAAAACCATTAACTCAATTAAATACAAACAAAAGCAACAATTTAATGCGTTGGAAATGTGGATTGGAATGTTGCTTTATAGAGGCGGGATTTTCAATACTTGATTTTGGAAAAATTCTGTATCTTTTATCACAATACAGCAAAACCAATCCTTATCAAAATACATAGGATGAAAAATTTTTTATTTAAGAAATCTGAGCATTTTTTTCAATATGTTCATTGAAATGAAATGGCATTTGGATAATGCCAGAGGCTGTAATTTTAATAATAATTCCAAGATAACTTGATGTGGCATATCAAAGCAAGAAATACAGAACCGTTGCCAGAGATGTACGTAAGTCATGGCCAAATAAACAGCAGGATACAGCCATAGGTTTTCCATGGGAATTATCTTGTTCTTAGTTTTATTATTTTGTTGTACAGTAATTAAGAAAGGAGGTAAATTGCCTTAAAACCTTAAAAGGCCATGAATATGGGTCTTATTCATATTTCTGACTGCTTGTTCAATACCAGGTTTGATTAGACAGTTGCTATTTTATGTGCTGCTCAATTTAGAAGAATATATTTAAAAATAAAGCATGAATTAATCACAGAATAGTTGCAGAGTATTTTTATGTTGCGACATGGCCCAGCTCTACCTGAGATTATGTCTCAAAGAGACTGGCATATTTATAGGAATTCATAAAATGGTACAGAAATTTCTGTAGTGAAAGAATTCTGCTGTATTGAAGAATAACACTTCAATTTGCCAATATGGTGCTCAGAATATAATTTAAACCCAAGGTAAGCTAAAATACAAATTATTTGTTTCTGTAGCAGTACACTGCTTTTTGTGCATGGACAGTCTGGTTTGTCCAAAGGAAAAAAACCAATGTACAAGTTGATCCTGCTTTGTTCATGGCACCGTGCACAGAGCTCAGAACCTTACCTTAGGCGATTTAAGTTCTCCTCGCCGCCAGTTGGTATCAATCCTGTGTTGTCTAATGTAGGCGCTTTTCCACGGACTGTGTATAAAGCCTGGTTTTATTACTTTCCTCCTTTTAATATGTAATGGTTCATCAATACCTAAAATGGATTTAGAAAAAAGGGTGGGGAGGGGAAGAGATGAGCTTACCCCACAAAATACACATTTCCTCCCAAACCTTTACAGCGACCCCTGACATTAAATTCAGCAGAGACGCAAGAACCTCCTGCATGGCACTCTTTGTGTGTCAGGGATACTGCCCTGCTTCTCAGCAAGTTATTCTGCATCTGTCCGTGTTGGTTCAACATAATCATTACCATAATCATGGTTGAAAATGCTCTAATTCATCATTCCTTGCTGGCAACCTACTAGCTTGGTTTTGGATCCCCCTTTCCGAGGCAATGCAGCAGAATATTGCCTTCTACAAATGAGTATTGTCCAAAAAGCTCCATAACCACTCATATGCTTATTTTGGAACAGTTCAAGAATTAAACCTTTCTGTCCATGGTTCTCCACTATGGCCACCCATCTTCATTGCCTTTAAGTTCACTGTGACTCCTTGTATTAGTGAGCTGTTAATTACTTTCTTGATTTGAAAGGATGACAGCTTTTGTCATTGTCCTCTCCTGGTTGGAATTTAAGTATAGCTCTGCCCTTTCTGAGTTGACACTTGAGCAGTAGTGCTTTGTTTTAGCCCTGCTACTACAGATACAGCTTTTTTTACAATTCTCTCACCCTGCACTTTTTTCTATGCAGCTCCTCTTTCCACTGCATCTCATTACTGGCAGGAGTCTTGTCTCTTGCCAATATGTGGATTTCACTCCTCTGCCTTTAGCCTTGTCTCTGGTGTCTCTGCCTGCAAGTCTTGAATTAACGTTTCCCTCACGTTACTGAGCAGTTCAGAGGCCAACCAGGCTGCAATACTGGCCTGTTTGTCTCTGCTCTTGTGCCTGGATGTATTTAGTCTTACTCGTAAGCTCACAAATGTAGGCTCGTTCCTTTCTCAACCTTCTCTTTTTTTTTTTTCATTCTGTCCTCTTAATGCATTTTCACTTAAGTTTTTAAGAAGAGAATCTTTAGAGGAGATTTAAAAGGTTAGAAACCCATTGCAAAAGAAAACAAATTAATTTAGGTGCCCTTACAAAAAGGCAGCTAAGCTGACATTGTCATGTTTTTTGAAGCCTTTGCATTGACCTCTCACAAGTCCTTGTCTCCATACAGTCTGGACATGGCCCTGTGTTTGCCTGTGTCTAAGAGTGATCACATGCATGTGCTCTGCCCCCCAGAACAAACTCCTCGTTCATATAATGCTCCTTAAAAATAAAAGCTTTGTGCACATTCTTCATGTGCACAAATACATGGCTACTTTCCTGGGAGTCTTTTTTTACCCCATTCATATTACTGCTGAACCACCTTATCTTCTTGATTTGACACGAGCAGGATAATATCTGTGTCGCTAATGGGTTGTGTGTCCCTCTCTAAGCAATCCTGTTAGCAACTTCTCTCACTACCATGTGCCACTTCTGTGTTAATTTTCCTACAAGTGATGTGAAATTACAGCAGCCCTTCTACTGACCAAACAGTTTTTCCTCCGTGTCACAAACCGCAAGACTATACTCTGTCATTTTTACATCTCAGCTCTCATTTACTTTGGTTGTATAATAACCCTTAGAAAGCAAACCCAATTGTTTTCTAAATACGTACAACTGGTATAAATAGGGCATTCAAACTTTCATTCAAATGAAACTCTAGTTTCATTTCTAGCACTCCATGGATTATTTCTGCTTCCTACTTTAACAGAGATACAAACCATGTAGCTAAAAGCATAACTAGCACTAAATCTAAAGTCACACGAATTGCCTTTGCAAAACTTTAAGCTTATTATGTAAATTAACTGCACTTTTTATGATAGCAACACTTCGACCATTATATCCATCTTTTTGCTCAGCCTTACCCTCCTCTTTGCATTTCTCTCTCCAGAGAAGATTATCTTCAGCCAGAATTCTCCAGTAACGACATGTCTGGGCTGCCTGCAGAAGGTCCCTGGGTTCCAGGAATGACAGCACATACAGTGCCAGCTGTAAAAAATAAGAAGAAAATGTATTTTCTGCACTGCCTTTGAAAAGTGAAGTAACTCCACATATTATCACACATCAGGGGCTGAAATACAGAAAATTGAAACACTAAATTATTAAACAATCTCAGAAACTTAACAGACTCCAGTTTATTCCTGTGGGCATGTGGGAATCTAACAATCATCTTAAGTAACTAAACCCATACAGACCACATCACAAAATGATTCTTGTATTTGCAAGAAAGTAGATGGCAGCTGAAATCATCATTATGTTTTTTTTAAAAACATAATCCATGTTACTGTGAATCATTAGCAGAATTATTACTGAAGTAATTATGGCTATGTTATTTCAGCTAACAAGTACACCAGAAGTTATTCTGAGAGTTGAACTACAAAGTACAGCACTCACTGTGTGAGCAAACAGGGATGTATGTTGTGATGAATAACATCACTCAGAAAGCCCAAATGCAGAACAAGTAAATGTTATGTGCAGCTGAGCTCAAAAACCCTCTGCAGTGGTAGGAAATGCAGTGTACGTATCACTCATTTTCTGATGAGAACACAAAACATTCTTAGGTGGTGTTACAAAGGATTTGACGGACTGGGATGCAGAAGGATCTAAGTATGTAACTTTAGTACAATACGGTACCAAAATCACATGGGAAATCCCAATGAAAATAAACAGAAGATGAGCTTTCCCACATGAAATTAAAGGTTATTGGGAGAATTCAGACCTTGGCTGACTGAACTAAGCCTTATTGTGAACACCATAAACCCCCCAAAATCTCTACATATATCTTCAGATGTACTGAAGTCTTAAACAGGGGCAGAGGCATCTAAAAAACAATCCAAGACACTAGGACAGCTATCATTAAGGGTATGATGACCGAGTACAGCTTTTCTACTTGACAGCAACAATGCATCTCCCTAGTAATGGAAAATAAGTGTAAGATGCAGTAAAGTCCCTTTCACAGGTAAAAACTCTACAAAAAGAAAAATATTGACAAATAGTGATGCAGAGAACTACTTACATGCTGAAACAGTGGGGTCTTTGTCAGTAACTAATAGGATGCAGAAGTTGTCAAGGAAATCAGATCATCCACTTTTAGTTCTGCTTGCCATATCTTTTTGTGTTTAGGGTTTTGAATTTAATTTTCAGCTGAAGTTATGATATATATAAATAGAGTCTGCCCTTCAAAGCAGCACAGACTGAAATTTAGTAAGGAAGTCATAACTGTAGGCTATTGACCTCAGCAGATTTTTGACCTTATTTTGTGAGAAACATTTACTTTCAGTAATCTAGACCAGCCAGCAACTGAGCAGGAAATAAAAATTCAGTATGTCAGAACTGCATTTTGGTTGCACACACACCTTGTTTGCAAGTCATCACCTGCAGCTCAGAGGCAGCATGTACCACTCCACATTTGAGGGATCTGTGTCTTAAATTATGCATTAGATCCCACAGGCATCCAAGGCCATAAACCTGAAGAATCTTCCTCTGTCCCTACTCAGGGAATCAGCATTTAGGATCTGGTGTAAGGCTCTCTATTACAGGAACAACAACTGTATCTCTCCTTTTGGACTTTCTGTTTTAATTCCTGGCATGTAAAATTATTGAAGAAGTGTTGTTTCCTCACACACATCACATAGTTTTGCATGTAGCAAGACTCAAACATGACACAGACCCTTTCCATTTTTTGCTGGATGTTCCTCAACTGACAGCAGAGTTTGTTTAAATATCACTCTACAGATACAGACACTTGCTAAGATGGTGTTAATTAAACCCATGAGCCAACCGATTCTAAACCAGGTTACATATGGGTAACATTTATTTTAGACTATATTTATCTAAATAGTCATCAAGGGTCAACGCAGCCTACAGCTGACTTTAAGAGTAGCAGTGCGTAAAAGATGACGTCCCTTTGTCTCAGCTCATGGATCTAGTTGTAAGAAAACTTCAGGTAGCAAGGATCTGACCTCTGACTGAACTGGATTTAGGACTACTCTCTGCTTTTGTGTTAACACCCAACAGTAAGCAGTCTCTTGCCTTTTTCTTCACTCACACACATGGAACCAACAAAATTTCTATGGCTGATTTCAGCAACACTCCTCATCTGTTGGTTTCTAGACCTCATTTTCACAAATATGTAACCTGAATAATTATTTCTAAAGTCTCAGCAAGAAAACAGGAGTATTTATTTCAGATTAATTGTTTGACCGCATGTTTCCTTAGGAGGAAAGTAAACATTTTCTTGGTTATTTGGCTATTATGTTAATGTCTTTGCATTGAAGAAAACGGTTTTGAAGCAAAGCCCTCCCATCCACATCATCTTCTTGTTCTGGTTCAGTCATCAAATCACTGCATTGCATCCAACAGCACTGGAGATAACTACAGATGTTAACGCGGAGCGACAACTCAAGGGAGCGTGTTCTCTTCGGTAGGGAAGCCTGCTCACAGAATTACTGACCCTAACAACTTGTTCGTGCCCCCACAGCTCAGTGCGTCACCCCCCACTGCAGCCAGCATTAAACAGCTGAGGACAGCACCGCTTAGGAGATCTGGGTGAAGGAAAAGGAGAGGAGATGGTGGAGTCAGCTCGACAGTTTTTTTAACGCAGTTAATTTTGGTGACAGTGACTCGGGGTTAGGAAGCAAAAATTATTTAAGCCAACTTCACTGGTGAAGTCAGCCTGTCATGAAGCACTTACAATATTCTGGTTTCAAGAGGCAAGAAACCTACTAAAAATAAACAAATTAACATGAGTAGTTTACAATGGAGTTAAGAAACCTGAGTGAGAAAGAAAATTTTACTGTTATATAGTGTATCTTTTCTGTGAAGAAATTGTGAAAGCTGATGATCTTTAGTTACAGTGTAACTAGACCACTGGTTGTATTTGAATTAGTACTGCCACAAAATCATGCAAAGAGAACTGATCTGTGAGTTCCTGTTATCAATAGAAGTTGCAAAGTATCTTATGTCTCCCCAAAATACAAAGTCTTTCTGTCTTTCTTGGCCTCTGAACTAAGGTTGCTTTGGGTAGCTTCTTAGAAACATGGCAACAACGCAGAGGTCCTATTGAACTCTTCTCCTGCCCCAGTGTCCTTTCCATTCCCAAAGAAGGCTGCTGCAGAAAGTGCTTCTGTAAATACTAATCTCATGTCCTGTGTACTAAGTTAATACTCACTGCATAAATTGATTCCAACCCTTACAAATGCCAGCCAGCAAGGGAAAGCTGTGACACTTCCTGACATGTGAAGATATGACAGTATATAAACAGAAAGAAGGGTCTTGTACATCTAAGTATTCAAAAATCGGATATACACCAGAAAAGAATGTCAAGAAACAGAGATATGAAACAGTCTTCAGCTAATAAGACCATGTTAACACAGCAACCAAATATTAGCACCCAAATATCTTAAAAGAACTTGTTTTGTACAGTGTT
Organism: Pipra filicauda; assembly: GCF_003945595.2. Lineage (NCBI taxonomy): Eukaryota > Metazoa > Chordata > Aves > Passeriformes > Pipridae > Pipra > Pipra filicauda. The sequence continues at coordinate 4,324,335 of NW_024104287.1, forward strand.
AGTACCTAAGACTTACAAACACTTAAGCGCTCATGAAAATTTTCATCTAGAAAACTCAACATATGGTAGATCTGGCAAAAGAAAATAAGACTTCCTCCCCCCTCCAAATAACAAACATTTCGAAGTCCCTAAAATCAGTCAAGGTCAGAAGTATCATTTCTAAATTAACTAAAATACATTTATTTAATAACTGCAAAAAAATGGGTTTACACTCTTTCATATCCACCCTCATGTTCTAGTTGTGAGGACATCACGAATTACTCTTCTGTGGACAGCATTTAGTTACAAACACTGAAATCTAAATCTTACTTTCTATTTAACCTGATACAACATGATCTGATTTGCAGTAAAGAATTTACTGTAACATGTCTGCTTAATTACGGCTTGGCTTTATCCTTAGCAAGAAGTGCTTTTCTGGTTTTACTTTTGGTTTATTTGGTAGAGATATTACAGCTCCACTTGCTTAAAATAAATTCAAAGATAACATTAACAAAACTCCCACCACTAAAAGGATTAAAAAATAATGCTTACACTTACAGAATAATGTGCAGAGAAGTCTTACATCCAGAGGAAATTTTTGTGTGTGTTGCCCTAACAGAATTAGTTCTCAAAAAAAAAAAAAAAAGCTAAATTGGCCCAATTAAGATGCAGAGATATTTTTAAAGCTACTGGGATTTTGCTTAAAGGGGTCATCTGTATTTCCACGTATCTGAATGATTATCAAGAGACAGAGGTACGGTAACCTGAAATTACATTAGCCATGTTATGGCAGCGTACCAAATTGTGACCCTCTAACATCAGTTTACATCACTACGCTGGCAAAATCAGCATTAAGTTTTTAAAAATGGCAGCCAGCGCGCTCCATAATCCAGTATGAACTTTTTTTTCTCACCTCTTTTGGGAGCAAGGAAATGAAGTCTCTTTGAAACTGGGGCTCTATCACTTGCATCATGTGTTTTACTTGTGTTGGTTCACAACTATCAATGAGTTCATCTAAAGCAAGTAACTTCTCTGGTCCACTCCAGCTCTGCAAGGAAAGAAGAAGAAAGAAACAGTAAGCTTAGTTTAACACACTAGTTTGGTTTACATCAGTAAGTGCCATTGCTTTGCCAATAAGGCAAATTAAGTTTGCTCATCAACCTATATACAAGCATATAAAAAGCCAAGAGATAAATGCTCATGCTAATGACACAAAAATGAGGAGTTAATCAACACAAAATATTCAAAATTACTACACTGATTCATAAGCTAAGAAAGGATTTGTTATACGCACACATACAGATTGGCAATTAAATAGATAATAATATTTAGTAATAATAATTAAATTAATTAAGCTTCTTTTGAAGTTGATGAAATCTACACACACGTTACAGAGAACGACGGGGTTGCAACAGAATGCGTTCCCTCTCTGTCTTTCTCCATTGTGCATTCAACTGAGACGGTAACTTCTAACCTTCATATTTCATGTGGTAGACCCAAATCTTGAAATGAGAGGAAAGGAAAATAAAAAACTTTCTCTAAAAGTACATTTGCTTACTGCCTGCTTATTACTACAGTGTGTCCCTAAGCGACAATGTTGTAATTTCAGAATCCTGGCTATAAACCAACACATATTTTGTAAGTATCAATTTACACTTGAATAAACAGGGAATTTTGATTGGTAATTTTCTTACTTCACATTTTTACTAATGGGCACCATAAAGTTTGAAGATTTTAATAAGGCACTCGATTGAGAGCATAGCAGATTAGGAGCATCATTTGTAGAAAAAAAATTAATAACTTAAAATATACTGCACATCTGAAAAACATGTCTTAAACTCATCTGTGCTCATCAAAGAGTTTTGATTTGTTATGTGAAAACAATTTAAAGAAAATATAATTTCTACAGGAAAAAACAACAACTACTGCTAACTAATTTAGCAACAGAATTAGAGCACGAATAAAGCCTTAGAGAGAAAATGAGACATCACAGTTTTTGAGAGCAGATTCACATTCATAATCTCGAATGTCTTCTAGAGTGACACTTACAAGTAAATTAGCACATACAAATGATATTACAGTTACGGTAAGAGGCTAACTGAAATAAAAAAAAAAAAAAGGCAAGATACCTTACAATTAAGATTTCTGTATTAATCTGCCATGTATCTCAGGACCATTATTACTCATGCTCTAAATTTCTGTTCTCTGGATTTGACTCTGACAATTCACTCCGGTCTCCGCAATACTACAATGTTTGTATACTGTGCAGTTTCTGCAGAACAATGAGGCAAGTGAAGAGGAAGGTGGAATTTCTGAAAGCGAATGCAAAGCAGATAAATACCCAGCTTTACTCGATGTAGAAAGATCATCATGTTGCATCATTTCTCCCTAATTAAAATGTCAAAATACTTGAAATGTCAATAAAAGCATCATTTATCCAAACGATGACCCAGGGAACTTTCAGGTGACCCCATTCCATCAGGAAGTGTGAGAGCAGCCCATGTGCAGCAGCTCATTCACCCCAGTTCCATGCTCTCACTCTACACCAAACGCATGGCTGATCATAGAATCATAGAATCAGACGGGTTGGAAAGGACCTCTGAGATCATCGAGTCCAACCCTTGATCCACTACCACCACAGTTGCTAGACAATGGCACTAAGTGCCACATCCAGCCTCATCTTAAAAACCTCCAGAGACGGAGAATCCACCACTTCCCTGGGCAGCCCATTCAAATGGTTGATCACCCTCTCTGTAAAGAATTTCTTTCTAATATCCAACCTAAACCTTCTCTGGCGCATCTTAAGGCCATGCCCTCTTGTCCTACTGCTGATTGCCTGGGGCAGTCTATCCTACTGGAGGAGGGGAAGAAAGTTCCTGACCTGAGCCTTTCCATGCACTATTGGCAATTGGTAAAATAGACTAAACTGGCAAAAAAAATATTCCCCATCCACCTGTGTGTATGTAGAGTGTCACCACGGGAGATGAGGATTTCTGTGTCTCATATCCAATACCTCAGAATATTAAAAAGAAACAGGAATGTCTCAGCTGAAGCTGCAGCAGTGCTGTTGTAAACAGCTTTTATTATAAATTTCTTTCAGTAGAAACAGTTGCATCACATAGCAGTTCTCCATAAATCATGCACTGAAGAACTGTTTATCTCACCAACTTTCCAACTGCTGTTTGTTTCATCAACCCAGAGCTTAGCTGGTGCTAGGTACAAACGTTTGCAGTCTTTAATCTCATCTGTCAGCTGTGTTTGAATTTAGGAGAATTAAAAAGAGGGAAAGTAATACCTGTGTTACTTCCTTATAATCTAAATTTCCACGGGCAGTCTACTTTTAATTTATAAGCAGTTACGTTTACTAAATTAGAACAACTCCACCTGAGGAGCATTGTTTGCTGCTGTGGCAAATGCTGCTGGCAGTTACCAACAGGTTATTGATTAATAATGTCACTGTACGCTATCTTAATCTGTAACTCTCTTCCACTTATTTGATTTTTAAAACATAATACAGATCTGAAGAGAAAAGGGACAAAATTCAAGAATGGGAAAGAGATGCTAATGACTAAAAGCAGCACTCTCTTTTATCTGTCCATTCATCATTAGGGGATGGGTACAGGCAGCTTCTTAAGGTTTTTTTAAAGCAATCAGCTGCTACAAAATGTTGTCTCTAGGACACTGTCCCCTTAGTCTTTCACTTGAGCAAACAAACCTCCACTTACAGCTGGTAAAGGGTCTCTGAAGGAAGTGTCTGACATGGAAAATTGGGATGAAGCCTTGCCAGATGAACACAACTGTTTGCATTAACAAAGGCAAGACTAGTAAACTCTGTTTCTGCGCCCTGTAGTTTAATCCATTTGCAAAAACATTGCATGTAGTTCATTAGGTGGAGAGTGTAAGGAGTAAGTTTGTGTCTTTGATAAGAAACAACAGCGAACAAATGTTGCAGAAGAGAAAGAAAAAGTAAATGCTGCCAAGTAGCTTGCAAAGTTTCAAATGCTGTAGATGACTGGAGACTTCTGAGCCACATGGTGTAGTGTCCAGATGCCTTGGATTTCTACCTGGCGATTCCCTTTCAAATTGAAGATCCTTATAAAGAATATACTTTATCTTTAAAAAGCTTTTGCTTAATTGGTTTTTCTTATCTTCTTAACTTGAATTTAATTTTAATGTAAAATTAAAATAAAGCTTTTATTATGGGCAGGGGTCTCCCTAGAATAGGTTAACTCCAGGATTCATTCACATAACCATTGGGAAGCCAGCAAGGCCTACTGATACTGTCCTTTGAGTGACTTCAGATTCTTAAACAAATATACCTCCTCTTTCTTCCTATTTCTTCAGAAAGGTGTTGATTTGTCAGCCAAGGCCTTTTGGCTGGTTCATACCATTTCCTCACTCAGTATTACAGCTGATGCAACCATGGCACTACCTACCTGAAAACTATCCCTTCTTTCCCCACTTTGTTATTGTGTGTAAATGTCTTCCCTTTCTTATAATCAATATAAACAACATCTTTGCTATTCTACAACTTCCATCTCATCTGTCCTGTCTGAGTTGCCACCTTTCTTTTTATCATCATCTGTTTCTGCAACTCTACTCTTTCATGGCCTATGCTTTTCTATTGCTCAGACCTCATCTGCTGCCTTCAATTTGTACAATTACAGTTTGTAGTAATCCTTTTGCTGTAATAGTTACATTAAGGACAATCTATTTTAAAGGGTTTAAATTCACGGTGCTGTTCTCCATTACTAAGTTCTGTTAACAGAGGTCTGTCATGATGAAGACTTGCAGGAAGGGCTCTTCTTGGAGCCTGCTTCTGTTCAGCTCTTGGATCAGTTATCGAGAACCCTGCCATCCCCCACCTCAAAGGTATCTCAGTCTGGATAAAAATAGCACATAAGCACTGAAAGAAACACCATCTACATTAGCAAGCAGTTTGTCACACCAGTAGGGATTCAGGAGCAGCTGGTGCTAAAGCCCCCACATTAACCCATATCAGAGTCCCAATCCCCAGTCTGGTCCCCTGGGCTGAACATTTGTGGTACATGTGATGGACCCTGTCTAGAGGAGCTGTAACAGGTTCAGACTCTACATCCCTGCTAAGGGTTTGATAACATAGGAGTTTCTTCTGAAATCAGTTGAGTTCGTAGGTAACAAAACTGCCATGAGAGTCAAATCAATAAAAAATAAGCCAGGAAGGTCAGACCTGCTGTAAGTCTGCACTATACCTCTGAAACAAACTGATAACAGTGCTACAGCCAAGAAGGGTCTGTAGTTGTAGTGTAGATCTCTCCCAGTCAGTGTATAGGAAAGAAACACCAAACCCTTGACCTAGTCCCACCACAAGACACAGAGCAGAAAACGCTGCAATGCTGGTTATGATACAATCTTTACCACTTGCTTCACATAAGAGGTGGACTATGCAGTTGTACATTTTTTCATTCCCAAGCGTCTTTGGAAGAATAAGAAATGGAGAATGGTAAGTAATTTGAATTTAGGTGGCTCAGCCAACTATTTGTGTAAAAAAATGGAACAGGGCTCTTGGCAGCCAAAAATGGCAAAAGCATTTTGGACATTATCTAAACTGCTGTGAAAAAAACCACTTCCAATTTTAGGTAAAATAATTGCACACACTTGTTATTCAAAGTGATTGCCTATATTAGTGTGTATGGAACAACTTTTCAACATCAATATTCCATGAAAATGCAATTTTTTTACACATTACTTAAACAAAACACCCAAAGTATGTGAAGTAGGAAGAATGATGAAAGAGAGAGCTTAGTAATTTTTTAAGCAATACCATCTCTGACTGAACTTAGCATCCAATTGATATTTTTCCTTATGGCAAGCAATTTGGTAACTTAAAAATAAAACTTCTTTGTAAAGATACACTTGGGCATTGAGTTTTAAAAAACTCCTACAGTGGATTTTAAAAAGATCTGAAGCCAAGAGCCACTGCAAACCAGAAAGAATAAATGGGCCTTTAAGAAATTAAATGGTTTGGATTTATTAAAATGCTTTTCTTCATCAAAATCAATATACAGCTTTATTTTTAAAGGGCAAGTGCAACTACACAATTGTTTCTCCCTTCTGCATTATTTTGTTACTTTCAAAATAAAAGGCTTAGATCAACTATAAAACATAACAGCAGGAAGAACATATAAAAAATGAATTAAAAAAAATTATAGGCCATCTTAAGTTTTCTTAATATTTGCAGAGTGGTCTTGTTTTATCTGAAAAGATAACACAGGAGAAGAACTGAAGGCTAACTACAGGTGAGAGTCCTCAAAATAACTGATAATCACTGGTCACTGACAGCTGCTATGCCAAAGAACAGTTCTACCTTGAAACAGTACATATGTCCACTTAACATGCCCCTGGAAATTTAGCTTTCAAATTAATTGGAAATAATATTTTGATATAAAATATGAGTGCTATTAAATAAGCCTAGTCAGTCTACAGTACCTGAAGAAAGCTCTCTCATTGCTGTTTCTCTACAGGAAAAACTTTGTACTGCAAGGATGATGCTGCATGTGCCATTTAATCCTGCCCTTTGGGCAGAGCTAGCTCCCCTATGAATGTGCTTTTATCATTTGGCTATTTAAGACTCGTCCCTTTCGTGAAACTCATGTGAAAAATAAACACATAGAAAATGAGGAGGCAAGCAGATGTAACACTGAGATAGAGCTATGTGACTTAAAAAGCTTTTGATTCTATAATAAGGGACTCCCTTTTGTGAATACAATAAAAACTATCAGTGACAAGATGTGATCAAAGTGCTACTCAATGATCTCTAGTTAGGAGAGACCCCCCTCCCCGCCGCTCTTTCAATAGTATAAATCAGTATTTAGGCATTTAGTATTGCAAATAAGTATTTTGAAAAGTTGAAGTATCTAATTACACACTTAGTAAAGCATGTTTTCTACATTACAAACTGTATGTTTGCCTACATAGACAAAATTTTCACAGGCTTACAGACTACTTTTCCTTATCCTGATGAAACAGTCGATAGCATTTGCTTTTACAGTCTGCATCACTGTCTCAAACATTCCAGCCTTTCATAATCTTTTTTTTTTAAAAATATGTAACTATTGATAACTATCAATCTTATGTGAAAATACATGTTGTACATTGTTGATAACAAAATAGCTTTTGTTAGCACCAGCGTTTTAACATTACAAGACGTTAAATACAATGTAGTATTACATTACCATACATACAAAGTACCATTCAAATATGATTCTTAGGGGTTAAAAAGACATATTTCTATGAACAGTCTCAAAAAAGATACACCACAGTAATTAAATGTGAATATTTTTAAGAAACTGAATGATGTGTACAAGAACCTTAATTTCAAACTTCCACCGGTTTAAGCAGATCATAAATGCGTAAAAATAAAGAGGAAAGAGGTTCTACATTATTATTTTAATGTTCAGAACTGACAGTGATTGAGATCAATGGTATTATGTGGCAGCATGAATCAAGCCAAAAGCAGGTTTCTGCCTGCAAAATTGTATGCTAGCTACTGTCTATTACTCTTCTATTTTTGCCTGTTACAGTAATTGAAACAATGCCTGTATTTGTTACTTACTCCTTTTGAAAATGTTTTTAGAAGTAACAGTTTTTTAATCAAGATAGGAAGACATAATATTTCCATTTTTCAAATCAATGACTAGGACTCATGCCTGCTTCTTAAAAATACAGAGCAAAATGTACAGTAGAGATCTCCATGATACAGTTGAGGAACAGGAGCAGAGGCCTGCCCCAAACTGTGTTTGTATTAACACACACAGAATTGGCTTAGGTGCTCCCAGACTAGTGTCCAGGCAGATTTCAGTTTTGACCTGAGCAAGCGTCCATAGCACTGAGGGGTTAAGTTTTTTTTTAGGTGCTATTGAAGGTGGTTGAAAAGATACAAACAACCTTTTCCCTCCCTCCCTTTGAGTATGTGTGCATGTACTGGCTGACATGTTCAGTACACAAAGATCAGTAAAAATACACACTGAGTTTCCTTTTAATCTATTTTTGATAAACTTTTCTTTCTATTCTTAGAAGACACCAGACTTATGACAAATCTAGTGCTATACCTGCACTGAAGCAAAGCATGCACTAAAGCTTACTAGTCTCGAGTGAAAATGTCTCAAGTTAGCTTGAGGCCATGAACGTAGCCATTACATGTTGACAGACTTGGCAGAAAATATGAAAGCACTAAACAGGAAAGGTTATTTTATTAAGAAACCAGCGAAAGCCGTTATTTTTTATCAGTCTCTACAGTAACTTGCTGAAACAGGGACCAACAATTCCTTAAAGTTGATGCCCATTTGTTTCTGCAACAGAACAAAAAATCAATGGCAGAGGCATTCTGGATGTATGAGGACTGGCTCTGCCGAAGCAATCTCCTACTTGAACCATGGGGGTTAGCTGCTTCAGATGTTCCTTTCTCTAAGCACTGGTTACCTGAAACATTTTCAGCCATTCCTGAAGGCCTGATGGTGGCTGCACAGATGTAATGCGGCGACGTTGCTGTCCCTGGCCATTGGCTGCCCTCAGGTCCCCAAAAGTAGTAGGTGTGGCGGAACATGGCACCAGCCCCGTAGTACTACGATACAAATAAAAAGTGACAGTCATACATCAAACGTTAAGGAAAATTCAGAAGTCTATTGCAGAACAAAAAAAATCTAGTACATAATTTGCAACTATTAATTAAACTCTTTAGCTTCATGCAAAAGCATTAATGTGAAAAATTGTGCTGCTGGTCACTCAAGAGGTCAGTCCCTCACTTGGATAAATCTGCTTGCTTCTATCACTGCAGTGCTAACCCTCCAGCTTGGGGAGAAATGGGGATCACCTTTCAGGGCTGAAAAATTACCACTCTGTTAATTGGCCAGCAGGTTGCCTACAAAAATTCAGGTTTATATATTCCTTCCCTTGCCAGGGTACTTCTTTTCCTTCTGGGCTCCACTGGTGCCTTCTGACTGGGGCTGTAGGAAGCCAGAGCTCAGAGTCTCACCTATACGTGAAATGTACTAGTGCTGCTTTATCCTCAAACAGAAAGAAAAAAAAGTATCTATTTTTAGCTCTTAATATATTTTGTTGACAAAGATCTAATAATATCAAGCAGTTCTAGTGGCTTAGTGATCTAGAACTGGGCTTTGAAATACTGTATACAGTCTTTTAAAGTTTGCGTGTTGATAGAATGACAGAGGAATTAAAGGGGTGGGGGGTGAGGTGAAAAGGGAAAAGAAGCCAAAGGTGCTCTCTGAATTAGTGTGATTTTTTCACTCTGACATGTTAAAAACCAGCTCATTCATATGGGATGGAGCTTTTAAAAGAGCTGGGATTAAGCTGCTATTGTGGGAGTCTAAAGAAATACAGCTGACTGTGTTTTCTGGTTTGGGGTTTTTTGGGGGGTTGAGTTTTTTTTGTGGGTTTTTGGTGGTTTTTTTTTACATAATGTAAAGTACTTCGTTCACAGAATACCAAAGTTGTATTCCCTAGCAGGAAATACAGAATGCTGGTAGTATTTGCATAAGCATGAAAATTTTAAATACAGTGTAAGACTCCAAAAAACCCTTTGCTTTTGTGTAGGATAAATCCAGCTTTTTTGTAGGTATGAGCTTATAGGTTTTACTGGTTTTTCAGTGGCTACAGGATAGCTTTAAAAGATGCAAGGCAAGTTCATTTTAATATTTACCTCATTATGCTCTACAAATATTTCACTCTACTCTTCCTTATTCTGAAGGACAATCATAGCATGTCCTAACATTTACCCAAACTGGTCAAGAAAAGTAAAGATCGGTTTGAGCAGGCATATTTTTAAATGTTCATTTTGCTGAGTAATAACAGAAACAGAAACTGATATAAAAATACTGTTTCAGAGATGAAGGATCCTCTTAATGGCATTTGTTTACTGGTTCTACCTGTGATATGTAAATGAAATTCATTGGGACTGTTCAATTTTAAAGAGTGCCTGATCCTAGGGAAAATGGAAACAAGCAGGTACGAAAACTGCATAATTTGCTTAAGTATTATTTAGATAAAATAAAATCAAATAATTAGGAGAGAGAGGATAGGATATTACTTAGGGATTTTTGTATGCCAATGACTCAAAATCCAAGGAACATAAGTTAAAAGTATTTTTAAAATAAAATGCGGTATTACAGCTTACTCATTCTCATCACCTGCACAGAGATCCAGCACAAGGCCTATCATTCAAGGTCCAAAGTAAGGCACTTGAAATTAGCTTTTATTGGATCTGAGTAATATGTAGCCTTGAGCTTGCCCCAGTAAAACAGTTACGTTTTACTTTCTTCTGCTGTAAACTGGTTTTCAGTCAAAAATAGTTATACTAAACAGAATCTAAAAGCCTCTTTCCTTTGATCTGAGTTTGTATCACAAGATACTTGTTCATGCTTTAATCTCCCCAAAACATTCCCCTGAAACAATCAGTCAGGTTTCTGTGGAAGCTGGACAAGTCCAGCAGTTCCTCTGAATCTGACACACACACTTGACAAAGAAGTGTAGTTTCTTTGTTGCTGAACTGTTTACTCTTCTGGGAGTGTAGAGAACGGCGTGTCACCTGAAGAAATGGTGACCAACAAGAGAGTTCTTCCATTAGCCCGACTTAGAAACTGGGAGAAGACACCACCTTGAGACTTGGGGGAATGTGGAAGCTGCAACACATTGCCTCCTTTAATCTACTGCAGCATTTACACATCCGCAAAGCAGTCCTGTGACTTGTTGCCTAACTTTTCACTCATTACCTGATAAACCTCTTAAAGGAAGAGAAATAAAATATAAATTACTTTTGAAAGAGCCATCAGTGACTCAACACTATTATACCATGTTCAAAAGAAGTACTATTTCCAGACAGCCTTGGGAGGCAAGTGCAGTGCTTTTGGGAGGGACGATGCTTATTATGGGGAAAAAATGTAAAATTCAAAAAGGATGGGAAGCAGTGTGACATCCAAGCACAATTGTTATGTCCACTGCTCCTGCTCATGGTTAGGAATGCTTTACCCCACAAAGCCACTGACTGGAATAGCAGCAGGTAAGAGATTTGGTACCATTCAGGAGTAGCAAGGAAGCAGACTAGAACCCATAAGTGGATAACAAGTATGCATGTGTTCCTGTTAAGATCAGATGGTCTGCTCTGCCTACATAAATTTCCATTCTCTCATTCCTGTTACCATAGCAAAGCGATACATTTGATCCCAGTTTGTGAGAGTCTTGGGGTTTATCATTATGTCCCTTTTTAAAAATCTGATTGATTTTATTACCAGGAATGCTTCACCCCTCAAAAAGTCTCTAAGTAAATGGGCATGCTATATTTAGAACGAAATACAAACCTCAACCAAAGAAATGTAAGTCTGGCTACTTCATTAAAACTCATCTTCAGTTAACATAATTTAAATTAGCAAAGCAATATATAAATGCTGATACCACCTCTTCTTTGCTTTACAGTGTTTTAAGAGGATCTTAATTAATCAGGCTCAGCAATTGGAAAGACAGGATATATGCAGGAATCAGGATCCAGTGTTCTGTTATTGCATTTAATTACCTTGTGTATTCTGAGACTTTGCAGGGTTTCTTTCCCAGAGAGAAAGAACGGACCTCGGAGCCATGGTCCAACTTTCTCTTCATCTGCAAGGTGAGGGAAAAAGAGTAACAACATGGATTTAGTTACATGACCAGCCTTACTTATGTGTACTTCTGTAAAATTTATACATTTTTACCTTCTACTTTAATATACTTTAATTTAATACCAGATTTCAACAAAGTTGACGCTCTTAAAATGATTTAAAGCAGCATTTTAGTTTCTAGATTCAAAAATATTTGATACATGTTTTATAGGGTGCATGTATGTATTATTGCTGTTTAATAGGGTCCAAAATCTATTGTAATTACATTCTTTTAATTTCCAAATTTCAAATGTGAAAAAGTGTGCAGAAGTGTGTTAGTTTATTTACTAAACTGTTCCCTGACTATTCTCCCGGGAAAGGAGCAAAAGAACTAAACTAAAGCCCTTGATTCTTTGTGTTCAGGTTCATTGCTAAGTCTCTCATGGAAATGGTTAAATTTTAGGTAGCTTGTCTGCACTATAAACTATATTTATTTTAGGGCCTGAAAAAAAAAGACTGTCTTTTCTTTTGTCTATCCTTTTATTTTAAATTTGTACGCTGAAAACATTTATAAAACTGCAGTAAAACTGACTGATTAACCAGTATTTTTCCAAGAAGGGTAAGAATGAAAAATGCTACACCCTAGTCTTGAATGTCATCTGCAATTAGATATGATCAAAACCAAATAATGAGCAGGGCAGCTGCTAAAAGGGGAAGCCAGACTGCAAAAATTACCAAAGAGATGGAAACCAGTGAAAGCCATATTTATCCAGGCAGACAAATAAAGATTACTTTCTACATATTTGGGTAATCTTTAACCACAGGCTTTTGGACTCAATGAGACATACATATGCCAAATGCAACTTCTGAGTTTTTGTTGGTTTTGTTGTTTTTTTTGAGATGTGATACACCAAAGCACTTAAGCCAACTGAATAATGTTTACTGCTGTTTACAACTGTGGGCTGCAAAATACATAAACTACTTGTATTACAATTCAGACTTACTATAACCAATTGCTTCCTTTTTTTTTCAAAATTTCATGTTTAAGATACAGTTTAAAAGTTGTCATCTTTCTTACACAACTGATTTGATCTTTTTTAATGTTATATTATAACACAGTTATTTAACCGTTTACTGTAACTGCCGAAGCTACCTAAAACAAAACACCTCAAACCCAGCAGGATTCTTTAAAGCTTATGGTCCACGTAATTTTGTTGTGATTTTGGTTTTTATACCTTTATGGTTTTACCTAAAAACAGTCACTGAAGATCTTGTGTTCTGCTTCATTAGTGATTACAAAGGAAAGCTAACTAAGGTTACCTAGTTATATTTTTACAGTAACAGTTACAACGCAACCAGAAGAGCTTACTTTATAGCTGTGTTTTCTTGCCCATGCCTCACATGGGACACTCCACAGCATTTCACCACAAAAGTATTCAGCCAGAACCGCCCTGCATGCTGCCGAACCACCAACCTCACCCTCGCTCCTTCCCCATGCCCCAGGAGGCGCAACCCCCCCGTGCTTCCCCCAAGAAAACCAGTTGTAAGCATCACTGAAAAACAGTAGATACCATCTTTTATCATTGTGCTAGATAGGTGAGCCATCAAAATTACTGGAAGCATAAATAAGATGATTGAGCACGAATATCAGTATTTGATGATAGACTTTTCAGAAAGGATTTTTCTTGTTCAAGGAAAATTTTTATTTCCAGCTTGCCTCTCTGAGAGGTTATCATCATCATATTCCTTTTCTGCTTCCAGAAGTACACCTTAAAAATAAAAAGTAGGAAGGCTACCATAGAATAATCAGCTCTAGCGATTTACTCTTTTGCATTAGCAAAGAAAACAATATGCATCATGTTGCCTAATAATGATTTCACCTGTTTCTTTTGGTCGGGGTTTTTTCAGGTATTTTAGGCAACTTTCACATGTGTGGGGTCCACCACACAGACTGACTTTCAGCATCTCAGAAGGTGCTAAGTAAATAGAGGGTCAAAAAGGCCTTTTACCATACGAAGAAGATAAAACTTTCTCTACAGCAGAGTGGTCTAGTGACAAGATTCAGACACTAGCAAGGTCTCTGTATAACCGAAAAACAGAAACCGTCGAGCAAACATCCCTCTAAAACATTTAATCTGTCGCTAGGAAAACACAACTCCTTCAGACAACATTAATTATCGAAATAACCGAGATCGCCGTATGGTAAAAAATAATAATTAAAAAAAATAAATAAAAGAAGGGGCAGCAAACTGCATTCCGCATCACCGCCCGCCACCCAGCGCTGGCAGCGCTCACCGGCAGCGCGCTGACTGCAGCTACGGCCGGGCGGCAGCCCCCCGCCGCCGGCACGTCCCCGCCCGCGCACCGCCGCCCGCCGCCCTCCGCGGACACCGCGGCCCCCGCCCGCCCCTCCCGCCCTCCGCGGCCGCGGGCCGGCTGCGGGGCGAGGGGCGGGCGGCCACTCACTTTGTAGAAGATCATCTTGAGGGTGCCGTAGAAGCCCATGGTGTCGGCGCGCTTCCCCTTGCGCGGCGGCGGCGGCGCCCCGCGGGCCCGGCGGCCGGGCAGGCGCTGGCAGTACAGCCCCTTCTCCGGCAGGTAGGTCACCGCCTCCCGCGCCGACATGCTCGGGCACGGCGGGCGGCGGCGGCGCTGCTCGGCCCGGCTCGCCCCGGCCCTGCCCTGCCCTGCCTGCGCGCAGCCCGGCTCCCCCTGCCCGCCCTGCCCGCCGCCTGCCTCCGCCCGCCCCCCGCGCCCGCCCCGTCCCTCCCTCCCCGCCCGCCTCCGCAGCGGCGGCGCGGCACTGCGGGATGCGCGGCCGGGAGGGACCCGCGGGCCCCGCCGGCGGGAAACCGCCCCCACGCCGGGGAAAGGGCGAAAAATAATAATAATAAAAAAAACAGCGCTGCGTAGGTTGGGGCTATTTCCCCCTTTTCTCCCCCCGCTCTTCCTCCACACCGCCTCAGGCGGGGGCCGCCCCCCCAGCCCTCGCTCTGTTCCCCCAGTGCTACACGCTCCACGGTTTTCCAAGCTGGAGCAAAATAAACCCGTTTCCACTAATTATAATTATACCGTCGCCCTCGGCGGGCCTGGCTGGACTAGTCTATGACTGCGTTCCGTGGACAGACGCAAATTAGTCCTTCAAAAGTGCGGGTAATTTTAGAATTATTTGAAATGCGCTACATTTTTGCCAGGGAAAAAGATGCTGAAATACCCTCTATTGCTTAAACAATAGAATAAACGGGTTTTGAAGATTTAGGAGTTGAAAGAGCCGGATCCGAGAATTATGTAATATTCATTAAAATAGTAATTCACAGCAGAGCCGCGGCGGAGCTGTCAAAAGCAGGAGCGGGGCCGGGGTTTCCCCAGCGGGGAGGCAGGCAGCCTTCCCCGCGCACCTGGAACAGCCTGGGCGCACACACGCTCCCCGCTCCCGTACAACACAGCCCTTGGGCGGCACCAAGCCATCTTAGCTCGGGCTTCAAATCCTATGCAGGATTCTCACCTGTATTTCAGTGAAGGCAAAAGGAAAGCCCTTGGTAATTACTTGTTAAAGAACGCTCCTTTTTTGGTCATTTCCTACTCTGTGCACATCAACAAATCTGTCCAATTCATCCTTACGGTTCGACTCAAGGGCACTGAAGTTCCTGACATATGGCTGGGCTCTCAGACAGACACCTGCAACCAGTGGAGCAGCCAGGCAGCTTGTTTTTTTAGTTTCCATACAGACAACTCAAAGAGTCTTCAGCTTCAGCAATTTTTCCTCGGTTTTTTCCCCCCTCCTGCAAAGTTTTCTGTCCAAGTTCAGAGCAAAGAATACCCTGAGCATGATCTGAAGCCCCAACGTTCCTGTATAATTTTCCCCAGTGCAGTGAAATTGGAGATGCCCAGCAGCCCTCCAGACGAATGCACTCAGAAGCAAATGTAGTCAGCTCCTGCTGACCTGAAGGGAAACCATCTTTTTATCACCCAAAGCAGTACAAAAAAATGTTCTACCTTTATAGAACACACATCTAAAGGAGTGGAAGTACTTTCTGCAAAATCCATTAGCTTCCTCATTAGTACTTTAAAAAAACTAATATGTATTACTATTTGGTAATAGCAAAGTGTGACAGGTATTAGCACACTCAGATAAGGCAAAATCACTACCCCCATAGCACACGAGATCCTGCTTCTATATGGTTTTATGTATCTCCCATCCAGCACCGAGTCCTCATAGTGTTTTTCATCTCCCAGTGAAAATGTTTCTGCCCATCAAATCCTGGTATTTATGCCATTATCCATTGAACTGCAGTGCTGTATATTTTATGAGAACAAAATGGTCCTGAGTTGACTTCGTACCTCAGACATGAACAGAGCTGTACATATCCCGGGAGACTATTACTGTCTTCCTTTGCTGGCACATCACATGCAAAGGGGAAGGAAAAAAAACCCCATAGGCTGCATATACACATTAAACAATTGCAGGAAGCAAATTAATATCCAAATCATCAGAGTAAGAAAGAATTGAACATTGTGGCTGTGGGGACTTAGAAGTACTTTATATATGTGCATGCATAACGCCCTGAGATGCTTGCAGCTACCTCTGCCCTTTCTCCCATCAGTGAGTGTACTCAATGCAGAGGGGGGGTGGCTACTCTTCCTCCAGCATCACAGCGGGGACTGGCAGGAAATCCTCAGGGATCAGCCTCTCCCTCAGCCCAAAAGCAAGTGTAATCTGACAGCATGGCTAGATTTATCTTTTGAACAAAATGTGCTTTGGAATTAAGCAGTCAATGAATTGAATAATAATTAGAAATTACTATTTTCCTCTTTTTTGGAGTACTACTATTGCAGATTACTTCTCTTTTGATAATGATTGGCAGATATTGTCTCATGGTAAAAAACCACTGACTTAACTGCTAATCTCTTTGCCACAGTCAGGACCCATGTAATAACCCCAACAATCATTTTCTAGTGGTAGAAAACTCAGTATGTCAGGTATTTATTCTGCACAAAAGGTTTGGGGTTTTTCCTAATTTTAGATACAGATACCACAGACAGATTTTGACATTTGAACAGTGACCATCTTCCATCTAGCAGTCTGCCTTTCTCAGAGCAAAAACCAAAAATTGCACATGGATATGGCTCTGGCTCTCACTTATTTAGTATTTTTCTCTATAGTGGTTCCATTTTTCGTTCTCTACAAATAAAGAAACATTCCCTCTGCCTCCCATTAAGTTTGACAGTGTCTGAGTAGTCGCAAGTTTACTCTAGTTGAGTGTCTGCTCTTGTCCCAAATGCCTAACAACAGCCTGGTCTCTCTCTGATTGAGGGAGAGGAACGCACTCTACGAGAGGCTAAAGGCACTTACTATTAGACTTCTACTCTAAATTCCTGTCTAGGAAGGACTTTCTCTCTCTCCCTTGACTTTGAGAACCACCCTGTCCTCAGAAAAATTTAGTGTCATGAATGCACCACACTCTACCTTGTAATAAATTAATTAAGGGTTTGCAAAAGTAGTGTGGAACTGCCCAACCCTAGAGACTGAGCTGTGCTGCAGATCACACAGCTTCACTCTGCACCTTCTGGGAAAATACAAGGGTGAGGGCATAAGACCCCAAACCTGTAGATGCTTTTGAGAGCCTGACAGCAAGTAGCAAAGATGATGCATCCATTTACATCTCTACAGACATTTAAAAAAATATTTACTGTAGTAACATAGTATGCTCTAAGAATACTTAATGGTATAAAGTAAACGTTCATCACAAATTAAGGTACATTGAAGAAGACTACAGTTTATAAAGCAATGTTAAGAAAAAAATCAAAAGTTACTATGGTTTTTTTCCCTATTTGGTATATATTCAACTTCAAAGGTTGGTCTTATTTTGTTTAAGCTGGAGATAATTTTTCAACTTCTTAAAACCACAAACAGCATACAATTAATGACATTTAGAAAAATGTCTACACCAAAATTACATAGTTTTCAGTGGACACAAGTCCAGTCTTATTTCCCGTCAGTACTGCCAACTCTTAATTAAAAAAAATTCACAGCATCCAATTCTTTTCCTGTTGGCAACATTTCTAGCACCTTTACCAGTTTGTCATGTGGCATGCTGTAATTAAGATCGTCTATTACTTCTAATGAAAGACTAGAATGAATTACAGAAATCACCCACAGAGCTATATAATCCCCAGAAGAACGGAGATTACAGTGCAACAGACCAAAGAAACAACATTTTTTTGTTGTTTTTTTTAGTTGGAGAAACATTTTTGAGTGGAGAGACCACAGGATTGTCTGGCTGTGGTAATGGCCAGTCAGCATTTTGGAAAAACACTAGTGTTTAAACCATGGAATGCAAAAACTGTAATGGGCGTTTCACATACACATATGTGTGTTAGGAGCATAATGTGTACAGGAGGAACTATGGAGCAATATGGTTTGGTATCTCTGTTAATATTGGTAAATGCATCATTCAAGACAGTGCCAGAAGGGATTCTGTGTACTCTGCACATTTAGCAGACACTTAGCAGACTGACTCCTTTAGAAATACTTCAGAGGGATTTTTATGTGTTGTAGTTTTTTTTTTTTTCTATCCAGGAAACCAAACATTCTCATCGGGTGGGGCCAAATTCTTAACTGCGCAAGATTTACCCTGGACACAGCAAAGATGACCTGGGAAGAATGGTCACGCTCAGTTGTTTTTCCCTTTCTCAAATTTGGACCCACTTAGGTTTTAAACACTCCCCTTCTGCTTGGTAATCTAGTTTGGGCAGCTGCAGCAGCCAGCACTTTGTCTTCTATATTCGACCTATTCATCCAACTACATACTTCATTTAATTTGCCAAATGCTCCCATTCAGGCAAGAATCTGGCCCCACAGAGAGGTACTTCTGCCATCTGCTTTAGACATTTAACCACAGCTTAGCTTAGTACACCTACATTTAAAAGCCTAAGTTCCCATTCAGTCAATGAGAAAGGCACATGCTGAAGTCCAACATGTGTAAGGTCTCAGAAAAGAAGAAAAAAAATCCCATACAACATCAAGCATTAAACATGTTCCAAAATAATTTAGGGTGGGCTTTTCCTCTACAAAAAGGCACTGCTATTATTGTCAGATCTTTTTCTTTCTGAATTATTATGAAATTAAACAAGTGACCCACTGGGATCTTGGAAATCCCATGTTCTCATCGTTTCTCCCAGTTCAATTTGGGCTAGGCTAGCCTTAGGAGCTGCTGCTAATTTGAGATGTATTACGTGCATCCTAGGTGCTGAGCTGGAACTTTTTATGTGTCAATTCCCAATCTGTGGGCAGGGTGAGACAAAGTTTTAGGACACTGACCAATTAAAGAAAACTGGAATATATAACAAATTTCAAGGATACAGTGTGCGATGCACCTTATCGCACAGATATAACCATCTGTTTGTGTAGAATATACCATTAGTATTGATGGAGCAGAACAGACTTGAAGAAATGAATTTAAGTGCACCAGTTAGTGGCCAACAGCTGCTACATTCCAACTATGAGGTAAGAACAAGAACAACTTGGCTCCCCGGAAGCAGTTTAGATTGAGGAATTTCTGCTCAATTTACTTATAATGCCTGCAGCAAGCTTAGAAAGGTCCACTCCAGCAGGTTTGCCTCAACACACTTACAGGAAGAAATTTATGCTTATGATCTTGTGTAGTTCAAGTGTAGTACAAGCAAACCTGGACATTGCAATGAGCACTGATCAGCAGCTTACTGATAAATGATATATTTTTGTAGTATTGTTGAACTTAAGGTTTGGGATGAAGTAGTGTAAGCAACAGGAACTCTATTATGGGAGGAAGGAAGGACACACAGAGGCACTACACTAACTTGTATGAAGTCTTCCAAAGCTTACTTAAATGGAGTGGAGAATACGTATTACAAAGTATGATAGGTAATACTGAACTGTTTATTAACTCTATAAGGTTTCTTGGCAAAGCATTTTGAAGATTGCTTTCAAAATGAAATTCCTCACACATGATTATCCTTGATTTCCATGCAAAGTAAGGTACTGTAGTCAAATAAAAGTGTAAAAAGGCTTTAGATTTTGTTTTTGCAGGGAAGGAAATGGCATTGGTAGCAACTGAAAAATCAGATTATTATTTATTTATAAATCCTGATCTTATTAGAATAGTATGAACTTTGATTACAAATACCATTTTAAAGGTATATATCTGTAGCAGAGATTACTCATAAACCACCTTCTTATAACATTTGCCTTTAAAAAATATTGACTTCTAAATACATTGATAGAATTCAAAAGGTGTGCCAGTTAATGGCTGCAAGAAATAGCTTTGAAAAGGATTTAAACATGATGTGTATATAACACACTTCAGCGCTGGATATTTATAATAAACTTCAATTTATATTTTAAGAGCAGGGAGATTTCACAGACAGGCTTAATGTAATACGGTATCACTGTGTCTCCAGCAGAGCAGAACTCCCCTCTGAAGGTCATACATCCTGTCCTCTTTGTTGGTTCCTTGTAGTTGGGCACAGAACTTGCAACATATGCTTCGATGCTTAGGCTATTTTAAAGGAGTACAGCCAAAGCTGTCATATGCCCATTTATGAAGGGAACAGTTCCATGCATTGTTTCTTGGTGGCAACACCAGCTTAAAGATGTCCCAGTCTCATTCCTGTCCCAAAATGGCTCTTGCCCTTATTTTTGCAGGAACAAACATTTGTAGAAATACTCTGTGAACCAGGTTCATTAACTGATACAGGAGAGGTGGTTTTAAGTTTTTACCCTTGGGGTTTTCTTTTTTCTTCTTTTTAGAACTAGTTTCTGGTTTAATTTTCTACCATGCCTTCATAACAACTGAGCCAGCAGAAGCAAATGAGCAATTCACAGGCAGGGCACAGATTCCTTGAGCCAGCTACACCACTGAGAAAAAGGTATGAGGAACTGTAACCTGAGTGTCCCACACAGAGAGCATAAGCCTATTATTTACACCTAGTGGCATCACTCTCTCGGCTACAGTTTGGTGTGCACTTAAGCCAGCACAGCCACTGGGAAGAAGAAAAAAAAGCAAAAAAGCAGTCCCTACACCTGTGAACCCATGGCTGCCTTTGGCCATTCATTTCTATGCTTGCATCACCTTCTCAGGTGTGCCACCACAACCTTCATTGTATGGCTCTGGGGTCAACTATGGTGGCAACTGACCTCGGGACTCCTTTTTGCTGGGCTATCTTTCAACCAGGTCAGATTCCCCATCTCCCCTCCTGCACAGCCATACACATCTGTGCCAGCATAGCAAGAGATACAGCCTGCTCTCTCCTTTTTAACCTTCCCAAGCCCCTAGAAAAGCTACCTTGAACACTTGCCAAATTACAGCCTTAGGTGAAAAGGCAAGGAACTGGGGGGTTTGGGCTTTGTCCTCCCAACCCAGAGGACTGTATTGTTACCAGAGCAACTTATATACTTTAGTCTTTGACAAATGAAAATGGACACTCAAAAGATTTACCATAAAACAAGCACAACAAGGTGAACCATAGGCAGGGGGTGTAACGTCAACAACCTTCCTTAAACATGTCATGTTTACTCCAGGGATCTTGTCTCATTAGAACTGTATATTATTTCACTGGAAAAAAAACCAACAAACAAGCCCAAAACATTTTTCTTTCCAAAGCTTTTTCTTGTTAAAGAAAAAAATAAATGAAAGGAAAATATCAGTGGAGCTAGGCTTCACGTTGCTTTTAATTCCCTGTGACAGTAACCATGCAAGTTTCTTACACAGAAACATTGTATGGTTTGTTTTAGAACTAGCAATTATTATATTATCATATAACAAACATTTTTCACAGAGCATATTCATAAGGGGCAGAGTTAAGGTTGATAAAGCAACCTGCACTTTCATGTGCTTGCGTGCTTTCCATGCAACAGGAACATGTCGAGCTGCTTTTTTGTGTTTTGTTTCTACAGGGTATTGTTAGATTATTCATTTTCAAAGGAAGAAGATGGTATTACATATAATGCATCTTGCAAAACATTCACTAACGGCAGCAGATCTTCATAAGAACTGTGTTTCCATTCATTGTGCTCCTATTAAAGTTAACTGTAATTTATTTATTATATCATTAAACTTAATATATTGTAAGATGAATTCTATTTATAGATGCAGTAATAGCTGTGCTAATCACTCAAGTTCACACTGAATTGGGCTGTGCTTCTGAGCCACAGCAGCATTGCTTCAGAGACCTAAGTACATTCCTAAATTTCCCAAAGAGACAACTTTGCATGCTACATACTGCACAAGCCCAAGTGGCCCCACAGAACAGCCCCAGCAACCTGCTGGCTCCCATGCATGCACTGTGGAGGAAGCTGGCACCATGCACCCCATCCGCATTTCTCCCTTGGCCCACTCTTCTCCTGGATATCCTTACACACCACTGAAGCCAAGGGCAGTGGCTGCCATGCCAGCAGCCAGATGCCACCTGGGCACAGGGTGTTCAGTTGGGACAATAAGAAGAGAACAGTCCCTGCCTGGGCTCTGTTTTTAATAATTTTGTCTGCTATTCCTATTATAGTAATTTCACAGATTTTGCATGCGATTTAGTCCATAAAGTTAGAAAACCATGCACTAGAGACTGTGCTTAGGCACACAAAGCACAAGCCCTTCTTGCTGACCAACAGGTGACAATCACAATAAAAAAAAAATAAAATTAAAAATTACCCTGATAGGGATCAGCACCTTTTTTCAATATTTCAACCAAAAAGCTGAGTTGGTTCTGTTTATATTGACAAGAACGTTTCCAAATTGGAGAAGCATACATTTCTGCCTTTGAACACCGATGCTCAAACTATTTTCACTCAAATAGAAGCACGTTGGGAAATCACCTTTGTACAGAAAAAGAAATGTCTGTTTGGACTTGGAAGGCTTTCCAAAAATGTCTATCCTTTGCACTGAATACAAATAGAGCACTGCTACTACTACCTGTTTTCTGTTAAGTTTTCCTTTTTTTTTTTTTAATTTGGAGATAGTTTAATTTCAATTGTCAAGAGAACTGCTTATTTATCTGGCATAACCTATACAAATTTATTTATAAAACAGTTTCTGTCTCTCATTTGCGGTATGTGAGAAGGATAAGGGGTTAGTAGTGAGCCTTTAGGCTACGACAGAAGAATTTCTGGAATCATAGATTATACCAGAAGGATTTAAGAAGAACCTTAAGAAAAAACCCACTAAAAATGTCAAATCTCTTTTCCTACCTGTCTTAACTGAAGAGGGTATAAAAGTTGTAAAACCAAGCATTCAAAGGAATTTGAAATGACAGGAATAAGATGGTTTTACTCCTAAAAAGCTGCTTACCAAAACAGCCCTGTGCATGGTACCTACTAAATAAGACACATTCTCTGGCAAAAACCAGTGTCTCAGGTTGTAATTTATGATACATCGTTACCCACTTGTGCATGTGCATCAAATTTGCAAAGGCAAACTTTTGAGTGTTTTAGGCATGGCATCCTTGGCATCCATTTTATAACATCAAGGGAATTTACCCCATCATCTGGCAACACACTGACTCCCTGTTTGGCATGCCAGTGACTTGACACAGCCTGAGCCCCCATGGGATGCCCCACCACTGTGCGTAACCAGCGGTTAGGAATACAGCAGAATGCCACCCTGGTGCAAAAGCACTAGAGGAAGATGGAACAGTAAGTTTCAGGACAGTCTGCTGATAACAGAAGTACAGGACCCCTGAATCTCAGCTTTGGAGAAGAGCTTGCTCTGTTGAATATGTATGAATCTCCTGTGCTCTCCCCATCTTCATACTCATTTCTCTGACTAGCCTCAAGGTCCTCCATACTCCTGCCCTCTGCTCCCTGTATCAACCTCCTGCACCAGTAATTCCCCAGTAGTTTCCTCCCTCCTGCCCTCTCCACAGCATCTGAGCCTAACAGGACTAATTGTCCAACCTTATTATTCTTTTCCTTTCCCATCTCTCTCCCTGGAATTCAGGAAAGCATTTTTCTATACAGTGTCGAAGCATCAACAAGGCAGGCAGTATCTGGATTGCAGGACAGAGGCATAGAATCGTATAAAGGCCTGGGTTGGAAAGGACCTGCAAGATCATCTAGTTCCAACCCCTCCCCCCCTGTTACGGGCAAGGATGCCACCCATAAGATCAGGTTGCTCAGGGCCCTATCCAACCTGGCCTTGAACAATTTCAGGGATGGAACATCCCCAGCTTCTCTGGGCAGCCTGTTTGAGTGCCTCCCTACCCTCTGGGTAAAGAATTTCTTCGTAACATCTAAATTAATTCTCTCCTCTTCAGATAAAACTGTCCCCCCTTGTCCTGTCACTATCTGCCTGTATACAACAAAGTCACTCTCCTTTTTTATAAGCCCCCTTTAGGAACTGAAATGTTACAGTGAGGTCTCCCCAGAGCCTTCTCATCTCCAGGCTGAACACCCAGCTCACTCCGCCTGCCATTACAGGAGGTGCTTTGGCCCTCTGATCGTCTTCATGGCCCTCCTCTGGACTTGCTCTAACAGGTCCACATCTTTCTTGTGCTAAGGATCTCAGACCTGAACACAGTACTGCAGTTGGAGTCTCACGAGGACAGAGTAGAGGGGCAGAATCACCTCCTTCGACCCACTGGCCACACTTTTATTGATGCAGCCCAGGATGTGGTTGGTTTTCTGGACCGCGAGCACACACTGTTGGCTCACATCCAGCTTTTTGTCCACCAGAACACCCATGTCCTTTTCAGCAGGGCTGCTTTCAGTGAGTTCTTCTCGCAGTTTGTACTCATGTCTGGGATTACCCTGACCCAGGTGCAATATCCTGCACGTGGACTTGGTTGAACCTCATGAGGTTCTCGTGGGCCCACCTCTCAAGCTTATCCAGGTCCCTCTGGAAGGCATCCTGTCCTGTTGTGTCAACAGAGTTTCCAGCTCTGGTTAGTTCCTTTGTACCTAAGGTCAGTTTCCCAGGAGATCTCATCCACTGATTCTTTAAACAGCTTAAAGTTCACTCTTCTGAAGTTCAGGGTTCTGACTTTGTTCTTTGCCAGGCCCATGTTCCTTGTGATCAGAAACTCAACTAGGGCATGGTCACTACAGTCTAGGCTGCCTCCAATCTTAACCTCTTTAATAAGCTCCTCTACATCGGTGAACACCGGGTCCAGTAATGCTTCTCCTTTGGTTGGTTTCTTCAATACCTCTACCAGGAAGTTATCTAGAGGATATATGGCTTTTTTCCCCCCATTCTTGGCCACATCTGCAGAGCAGATGGAAGCAGACACTATGGGGAAGATTCAGTTCTGCCTGTGTTACCCTCGGCTACAACATGCTTGATAAGTCCTGGGGAAGGGCAGGGGTCAGGCTGGGGAGCATTTTGACCTGGTGGGACACAGACTCTTCACAGCCCAGAACGTTTCTGGTACATGGAAATGGTCATTTATCTACAACACTCTGCCATACCACTAAGTGGTGGCAGTGGTTATAAAAAGGAAAATTGCACATTATACCTGCTTGGTCTAGCTTCCTTTTCTCACCACATGCATGTGGTATAGCACAGAGAAGGGGATTTACTCCTTTTCCATGAACCCTCATGATTTATTGCCATGACAACTCTCTCCTCTCCAGAGGCCTATAGGAGCCATGTGAGCTGGTTTCTCCTGAGTACATTCCTCCTGCAGTGGGGGATTGATGCCAAACCTTCGCACAGCAGAAAGGAATGCCAGGCATGCTGGGGTCACACCAGATGCTTTGAAGGTTTGCTAACCCACTGTCATTAACCTTATGCTGAGCAATTTCATGTTGAAAGGGGCTACAGGCAGAGCAAGCAGGCCAGCAAACCTGCCCCATCCAAACAGACTCTTCCCTGAACAGGTGCTTCCAGTCTAGAAACCGTACAGCATGCTTGCCTCTAAAAGAAATATAGCACTGCATAATTTAGGGTAACTAGTCCCTCATCCAGACAAGAGGGATAAGAATTGCTGATATTCTTACTTTTTTTTTTACACTGAATCTAGCTTTATTGAGGTAAGATGATAGACGCCTCTATGTATTTGAGCCCAGCACAGCTTTTTATAACACAGATGTTTCATAGAATGTGAGAAGTAGGAAATAAGGTGACACATTTCATAGTGTTTCAGAGATATTTTTCAACAGGCTACCTGTATGAAACCTAAGAACTATAGCATAAAAAAAGAAAATGACCATATCTGTCCACTCTTGTGTCTAAGCCTCTCTTGGGAAAGCATTTTGTTCAGGAAAAGCTTATGTTCCCTTTATCAAGTTATAGTATTTATGTTTGAATTAAAAAAACTACAAATCAAACCCCTCTGTTTCTACCCTCAAGGAAAAATGCATGTTGCAACCTTTACATAACTTCAGACATCACATATTTAACCATTTCTCCAAAACTTCTGTCAACTTGCCGGTTCAGTGTGATGCAACTGATGTGCTCCCTAAACCAACCCATTCACTGTGGGTTAAATAGCAAGACAGTTATTTAAATTCCTGGGGTTTGAAACTTACAGTTTCTTTATTTATAGGCAGGATGGAGCAAATTAGAGATTTCAGAAATTTTTGGTTTGCTGTTCCATTCACTTGTAACCACAAAATTAGATGGTAACCATGGTTTTAAAGTTTGTAACTTTACGGAGACTCAACATTTCACAAATCCAATTATTAAAGGAAACCTAGCCTATCTAATGTTACTCATTTATCAATGAAATGCTACAAAGCAAAATCACTAGGAATAGTGCAAGCCACCAATGTGGTTGGTTGTACAGCTAAGTATTTTAAACTGTTTTAAAATTACAGAAAAAAATGCAAAATATTGCACACTATAATTTGAAATTAATATACAAGAAGAGAGATTTAGGATGCTGTAATAAAGCCTGTGCAAAAATATGTCCTAGTTCCTATGCCTTCTATTTTGCTGAAAGCAACTGCTAAAGGTTGTTGTTAGCTATAGTATTGCTTAAGCGATGCCAGCTATGTTCTGACAAATCTCTAGGGATTTTTTTGCCCACTTTCCTTTTATTATCATATTCCATCTCTAATATTCAATCAGTGCCAAACTGGTTTATGTATGCCAATCTTTCTCACAGAAATGGAAAAAGAAATCCTGCTGTATGTCATAGGCCTGCTGATGTGACAGGGAGAGGCTGAATGGAAGTGGGAAAGGGAAGCAGGAGGGAGGAGTATGAGAGCACCAGTCTGCAGTCTGGTATTTAGCAGAAATCTCATTTTTTTGATCAGAAAGTTGGCAAAAAATCAAAGCGCAGACTACCATTAGTTAGGTTCCTTGTAATTTAACCTTCAACACAAGCTTCACACATCGTGTGGTCTCTTCCCTTTAGTCTCATTTCATATGCAGAACAAACTTGTGCCTTGAAAACTGGCCAGATCTGAATAATCCCCATTTTACTATTTACCTCCAACAAAACATGCTACAAGCCACTGACCAGATCATTCGCTTATGAACCTAAATTTAAATCTCTATGCAGTTATTTAAACACAGCCCCAGTTGTTAGTTGAATTTCCCCACTGGGATAAGACTGCAAAATGTTCACTTTTGTCCCTTTTAAAATCATAGACAATGTTTAGGAATATTTGATTAAAAAGAAAATTCTGGGAAGAACTCATTTGCTGCTTGTGTAAATATAGTTCCTCATTAAAATTTGATAACAACAGTCTTAATGGAATACTACAACCTCATTCATGCTTTTGAATAAAGTGATTTAAGTTGGCATGAACACAGTTTAAATACACTTCTTCCCAGCTAACTGTCGACAGCTTTTTAACGGCCTGCAGGGACAGGTATGACTCATGCCTGTTCTTCAAAAACTTTTTTAAAATGCAGATTTTTTTCCACTTGTCTATTGTGCTTTACAAGTAAACTTAAAGAGACTAAAATTAGAAGGCAGACCACTATCACCAGAGGGATTAGAAACTGCTAGGCTAAGCTCATTCCAAAAACTGAATTGACCCATACGAGGGACTCTATGTTCGTTCCTACTAGATTTCTGGCAAACTTCAGCCAAAGTCTCTCCTGGTTGAAAATTGTTTGAAATCCCTGTGTTTGGGAACAGCGTGTAGTTTCCGGATTCACACACAACACTGCACTGAGCAACCCTCATTCTCTGGTATGGAAGACTGAAAAATTGAAGGTACTCACCCTAAGTAAGTCAGTATAAGAATGCTACCTGGTCACAAGTCATCTGGAAAAGGTTTGGGTTTTTTTAAAACAACTGGAGCAACAGTGTGCCTTATGAAAAGTATGCTAATATTTACCAATCCTGATTAACACAAAGTTTGGTAGACAGCTAATTTAAAAAGGAATCCAACAGCCTCAAGTTTAGACTAAGCAATCAACCTGCCAAAGAAAATACAGCAGAAATTACTATCCTTTCCTGTAATTCAAGCATTTTAGGTAGTGCAAACTACTGGGTTAAAAGCTAAAACAAGAAGATACATTTCAACTTAAGATAGGGATGTCAGCCTCCTTATCAGTACAGTCCTTCAAAGTGCCCTCTGAAATCCTCTTCCTTTCAGACAGACAAGCCTCAAATCTGTGGCAAGATGTGTGGGCTGCTCAGTCATGAAGAGCACACTAGGTACTCTCAGGGTAGTATCTTGTTAACCAGAAAACCTGAATACACTTTGTGCTTCTTTATGCAAAATACCTAGGGAAAAAATGTTAAGTACTTAATTTGCCATATCACAGAGGAAAGTTAAATGTGACTCAGCAGGTGCAGATACCAAGAAGCAAGAACACTTACACTAACTGGGATTCGTTTGCTTTCCCGTTCATGATAGCTTGTTACATGACTGTATTATGTGCATCTAGTTTAAAAATGATGTTTTTTCGCTTTTACAGTAGGTAGACAGCTGGCTGTTTTGTGTGGCACTCTGAAAAGAGTTAGAGAAACGTGAGTAGTAAGCTGGGTTAGCTGTTCAGTACTACATGCTAAATGTGGAAAAGAGGAAGACTCAGCCAGACCCTGCATTGATCTAAAGTATGGGTCAACAGTTCCAAGACACAGAAAATCCAATTCATTTCCAGTTTCCAGGGGACATCTATTACAATCTAAAAGGTATCTGTTTTGAAGAGTTGTGATACTAACACGGTTTTCTAAGCAGAGGCAGTGTACACTGAGGTTAAAGAGATGGCTGTAGCAAAAGAAAGCTAATCTCAAAATGAAAAAACAAGGTGAGAAAAACAATAATAATGTGCCCTTCATTGCCACAAAAACTATACTTTATTGTTGCAATAGAAGTGAAACTCTTAACTTACAAATTTAGCAGATGCCTAAGTATGAGAATAGGGGTACCAGCCCGAGGAGCAGTCATAAATGCTGTGAGAATAACCAGCAGGCTGTATTCAATCCTCTCTATCTTTTGGAAGGGCATTTTATATATCTGCAACTGCAGTTAGTATTCAGCTAGTTTTATATCTACCTAAATAAGTAAATAAGCAAGAAAAGTGTCTTCAGCTCCTGAGGAGAATTTGTGCTCAAGGATATATCTCACATACAGAGATCCCAAGGAGTAGTTCACATAATTTTTTCTCACTACTCAGGTACCATCAGACTTAGCACTTGATGAAACAGAATGTGTAACTGGTCTCCAAACAAGACCCTACCACGCAACCAGCTGGCTGATGGTGTCAATAAGTTTTTTGAGGGTTGTTTGATACTAGTCAGACAAAGGCTGCTGTGGTATCATCCAGCTTACACTCTGACAAAAGTTTATGCAGTAATACCTAGATCTGAACAAATCCAGTCCTGCCCAACATAAACCTCAGTCTGAAAAAAGTTATCAACTGATTTCTTCCAGACAACACAAGAATTTCAGGAATGCAAATTAACCACTTTAAGTCCCTGACAGGTCTTTCTAAACCTTCTACCAGTTCTTCCATCTTTTCATTTCCCCAAAACAAAACCACAGAACTCAGAAATATTCTGGAAGAATAGACAGCTAAGAAAAAATTTCCTAGTGCTCAGATGTTAAGCCTCCCTCCCTGCAGCATTAGAGTCTTCAAAATGCTTTTAAATGAAAGGGAAAAGAGGAGTAGCTTGCAGTAGTTTCCAAATAATACAATTATACTGCCTTTTATCTGTATAGATGCCAGCATGGAATTGCATTATTCCTTTTGGGGCCCTTGGGAACGAGGTGAGAATATTATCTTGATCTGCATTAAACCAGTAACTGAATTGAGTATATTTGCTTCTTCATGTTAAGCTAATTTCAAGGAGTTCCTAATATATTTGTTAGCTCTTTTTGGGAGTGATCTTGAAGCTGGAAAGGAAGAGAACAGATAACTCAATGTGTATAATATGGGCTTGTCAAATAACATCAATATTCCTCATAATAAGATTGCCCTTTCAAAGTAAGAACTACTTAGAGATATGGTAGAGACCCGAACTCAGTAGGACTGAATAGAGCAAGGGGGCTCACAGGCTGAGGCCTTAACTAACCTAGAGGTGAAACAGACTCAAAACTTGGCTAGGAATCAGACTGTTTCTTCATATTGTCATTTCCACTTTTTGGTTGTAAAGAAACTCTGGGGCAATGGCTGGGAACACCAAGTCTGCAAGTACACACTCTCCATATCGATGCCTCTATACAGAGAAGAAAGGATTACTTTAGACTACATCAGTAGAAAACTGCAGTTGACAAAGAAATAAATCTTTCTGAAATAAGTCTTTCAGAAGAGGAGGATACTGTGATTTTACCAGTTCAAAGCCCATCTTCAAATCTACAGGAAGATGACCACTGACAATCAAACATTTTTTACATCAAGAACAATTCTAGATCAGAGGTCTGTGTGCTCCAGAAACATTCCTCATGCCTACTGCTAGCTCCTCCTAATGAAATTCCTTCACTGTAAGACAGCATACCTTTCATAAGCTTTTCTGAAACAAACTTGCCAAAACCAGCTCTTGACATGGCAAGCCATGGGCATATGCTCTTCTGAATATAGCTATACCAGAAGAGGTTATTCTTCCCTCCTTAACAGATTTCAGTCAGTGAGCTGAATTGGCTTATACAACTATATATAGTAGTAGATCTTTGGTAATAAATGCACATTTTTCCTCTTAAACAGGCTAAGATGTGATGACATGAGCAGCTTAAGTGGCAGATCTGAAACAGCAGAAGTCTGCTCGCAGGATGCATGACAAATACCTGCACGTAGCCCAAAGGGAAGCAGTTTATCCAGCCAACGTAGCTGAGTTGGAAGATGTCATGTTCACAGTACCAACTGGTCAGACTCACAGAAGCCAAAATACATTGGATTCCCTATTGGTAGGATAAGTGATCTGAATTCATTGGAACCTCATAGTACTGCCAGGATTTGAACTGAGATCCTATAAACCCTTATTACTGCTGCTTTAATCAATAAAACCTCCTGAATCTAATACCTGCAAAGGGTGGCATACCCGACTTTCAAGAGTGGTTTTCTCTGAGAAATTCTAGAGGTAAATGACTTAATCCAATATCAAGACATCTGTCATAAAATTCTGTTGTGTTTTCTACCCACTGTTGCAGTTACAGGACTTTCTTCTCCTGTACTGGTAGTCCGACCTCGTTCACACACACACAAAAAACCCTACTGTGAGATGGGGCATGCCAAGTCATCTGTTCCATAAGTACTGTCAGTAGATAGATGTGCAGACAGCATTGCTAAAAAACATTTCATTTAGTCAGTTCAAAAGACAAGTTAGTTGAGTAAATGAGTCTTTGGTCTAATTTATCCTTTTTTTAAAGGAGTCACAGGTTCTGTTTCTAGTGCAGCTACATGAGACTCAAAGATATTCTGCTCAGACATTATTCATAACATTAATCTGTACTCACACAAAAGTTTCGGCTTCAAAACAACTGACTTTTATTAATGATGGTATGTTCTCCAAATCGTTGATGAAGTATCTACAATATCTTCAAATCACGCATTTCTTTCACCACCTTCCACATTGTACTGCCGCACCAATTCACAAGAGAATTTTACTAGAGCTCCTGCTCTACCAATGCCAACAGAGCCTCCCTAAGAGTGCAGCTACCCTCCACACTGATACTTGGTTCTGCTGCACCAGTGGAAGCAGTGCCCACCATGGCCCAGGCTTGCCTGTTGTCTGTCATCCACACTTTCCTCTGCAGCCCCCTGTACCCACCTGCAAATCGGCTCTTGTGCAAACAGCCTGACCTAATCCACTCCAATCAAACAAGCCAGGGTGGCAGAGTCTTACTATTTAAAATATCCATTTCATTTCGACAAACAACATTGCCAACAAATTTGAGAGGACATTTCCCTTTAACAGAGTGATTGTGCTAAGCTTACCTAGACAGTCTATACGAATTCAACACATGTTTATCAGTGACAGCAACGGTGTAAACTAAGCTCCTGGATTTTGCAGGGATATGGCAGTGAAGCATTACCATATTCCTTCTATTGGTTGTGCTGTGGGAGCAGAGCACCCAGAAACAGCTGGACAAAATAGTATCTTAAGCTGCTACAGCTTCTTGTTAAGACTGAACTCTTTGCCAACAGAAGTGCTCTTCACCTACCTTAACTGTAACCAAATTAAGGGTTTGGTTAGCTGAGAAATAGCAGGTAAAATTAGAACTTTTCAAGCATAAGACCTTACAGCTACATCAGCAAAGCTACTACACAAGTAGATCACCACTTCTATGAAAATTACTCTGGCAGAAGCAACCATGCTCACTTTTACCCTTAACCAGAAAAATCTCTGTATGCTATCATGAAAGCATATTCATCATCCATGTGATTTGTCTGTAAGAGTACAAGCTGTCACAGAGGACCTGGTTAGTTATCATTAGGATAATGAAAAATAATATAGTAGGCTACACCTTAGACCATACTTTGCCAATAAAGATGCCAAAAAACCCCCAAAAAACCCAAACCCCAAAAACTTTAACAAAGCCTAATCTGTTTACAGAAGTTGAGGCCATCTACTAACTGATTTGAAGGACATCTTTAAAGGCTGTATCTGCAAGCTCTTTAAGAAATCCACTCATGTACAGAAATCTGCAATATGAAAAAATCCTAGGAGGGAAAGTTCAAATATACAAAAAACTACAAAGTCAAAGACAGTACAAAGAATTTACAACCTCCTCTCTCTCTCCTTTTTTCTTAACTTCTGTTTGAATACCTGATTTTTTTTCCTGTCTTGAAAAAAAAAAAATCTGTTCACTGGTAAATAAACAGAATAGGCAATTCCTTTCCCACCTATTTCAGCAAGGTCATAATAATAAACTATTTTTTTTAAGTTGCAGCAGACATGAGGTGAAAAGTTATTACTTACCTGAACATAGTAGATTTACTTAATAATTCTTTTATCAATAAAAGCATGTTTTTCTTTAAACATGGTACGCTTTTCTTGGGATTAGGAAGTTCCTCGCTCTCCATAAACAATTTTTCTTCTATTTTAGCTAATATTAATTTCTTTTGCCAAGATGTGTGGAAAAGG
Source organism: Pipra filicauda (assembly GCF_003945595.2). Classification (NCBI taxonomy): domain Eukaryota; kingdom Metazoa; phylum Chordata; class Aves; order Passeriformes; family Pipridae; genus Pipra; species Pipra filicauda. The sequence goes on from NW_024104287.1 coordinate 4,357,394, forward strand.
CAACATCTATGAATATTTTTATGTAAAATCCTCATGATAGTAATTACAGAAGTAACTTTACAAAAGAAAGTGACTTTTTTTATAACCAGAGTCCAGACTTTGATGCCAGTATTAAAAAAATATATATAAGAACTTTACCACAGAGAGATATAACACAACATCCACCTCAACTAATGGTCAGAAACAGCTAACTTTTCTGGTATGTTTGGAAAAGAAATCAAAAGAAAACAGTAGGAAAAGATATCAGTTTTGCTTTTGAAATTTAAGAGTAAAGAACTTTTATAGTTTTTGTTAACCTGTGTCATATTGGAATTCAGCCATTATTATTTATGTCCTTTTAGAGTTCCAAAAATAAATGGGAACCTTACCCTCAGAACACCAGAAGCCATAAAGACAATACAGAAAGAACTGGGAATGCAATGCAGCCAGTAACGAGAGTGTAAATCTGAAGTTCAGTGCTTCTCTCTGTTATTTGTGCATGGTAATTTTCTGCTATTTTCTGCAGAGGCTTCTTTGAACAGAACATTGTAGAGTGATTACATGTCCAAACATTAATAAAATGTCAAAATCCACTGCTTCATTGTATCCACAATTATGATGGATTCCTCCTACACACGGGATAGGAAAGGATAGAATTTTATATTCATGGTGCTTCAAGTACCATGTTTTAAGTTGGGGTTTGATGTAAATCAGTTATTTGCCAACCAGATAGGCATTATTATAAATTCACATTTTAATAAAAATTGCGTTTTCACTTTTAAATATACTGCTTCAGATCTTGAATACACTTCTAGAGAATTAAGATTTTTAAACACTTAGTGGCTCTCACCGAGAAACAAAACCCGCAGCCAACGTCATATGTCACTGCTCCAACAGGGACAGAAGACAGCAGCCTGGGTTCTCCCCTGCAGTTTCAACTCTACTTAAACTGCAAGAAAAGGCCCTTTTTTCCCTTTTGGGGAAAGAAGCTGCAAAATCTCTGTTTTGGCCTCAAAGCTTCTCCCGTTTACAGGTCCAAAGCTCACACCTCCAAACTCTGGGGTCTGTCCAATGCCAATGTAAAAAGCAGCCATAGCCGACTGGGGTGGTCCTGCCTCCACCTCCTACCTCAGGTCGTGCTCTTAATGCCAGATGCTAAATAGAAACCACAGGCACACCAGACCTACCAATCACTGTCACCAAAGCAATGTTCATCCTGCTCTCTGGAACACCCACCACAGTTGCCACAGTCAAGGCTAATTATGCCCTAATAATACCTGCAGGCTGAAATTCCCTCACTTATTTTCCATAGCACAAATAACATTTTCAGACAAAAGAGAACCAAACTTTTAATATCAATTTCTCTCTGTATTTTGGATGGACCCTCTTTTTCCAATGGGATCACATTTGAAAACTCGCCACTCAAAAGAAATTCCTTTTTTAATCATGCGACTGTCTACAGATATCTGTAATAATATTTTTCCTATGCTGTAGAAAAAAAAGAATCACTCTGAGCTTCAATAACCAAAAGGATTGTAAAGATTGTATACAATCTATGCAGTTTCCTTTGTAGAGGCAACATATCAAAGAGAAAACTTCTGTCAAGAATGCACAGCTAAATGTTGACGGCAGATCCAATGGTATTTAGTCAGCTTTTGTGCACCGGCTGCTGCATAGCTGAATAGCAAATCGTACCACAACCTTCTTGCCAGGAGATTTAACCCTCCTATGAGTGGGCTTTGATGCATCAGAGAGGAAAGGATAATTCTTGTATTTTCTTTCGAAACAATGCAATAGTGATTGTGAGACATACTTGTCTGAATTAGATGTATAATACTAGGTCTCATAAGAGACACTCTAAACTTCTAAAGCTTGCCTGGCTGTGATAGGAGCTATTAAGGGGTTTGCTTTAACGGATAAGAAACATGACGACTCCCACAAGAATCAACTGGTGCTGTGCTAGAAGGACTGAAAATGCAGTCCTGCTGTCGCGCTGGTCCTTACAGAGGGAAAAAGGAAAACATGGGTCACGTTAAGATCTCCAAAAGTGTCCATCCGAATTTTTGCTGAGAAATACATGAGTGAAAATCTTTGACTTCTTACATCCCTTCTGAAAGAATTTACTGCAATTAAATGGAAAATTTTTTTGTGTTCCCCAAGTGCAAACATTTGCAGTGCAAATGTTAACCACCATTTTGAATCTGGTGGCACTGAAAAGAGCCTTGAAATAAGAGATCTGCTTGGTGACACAGAATCTCCAAGCTAGTTAACCACCATCTTCATCAACTTGAGAACCACTACTCCACCAGCCAGAATAGCATTTGTCTGTGTTAGTCCTGCTCTGAAAAATGACATATTGCACCTAGATTATTGCCAGCTTTGTGAGACAGCTCTCTCTTAAATCCTGACAACTAAGGAGACTGGGGTGACCAAGGAATAATAATCCTACTGCTGCCCCTTGCCCATTCTACTGAGGTAAAAAGGTCCACTAGCAGCCTCCTAAGTGGATTACCAGGGAGTACGGGTACCCACAGAGCAGGTGTCACCCCAAAATGCAATTTCTGCCTGGTAAACCATGCTGTCCGATGTACATTTCTCATCTGGTTTGCAGCGCACACTGCAGTAGGAAATTCCTGTTACCAAAAGAAAGGTGATTATCTTTCTGCTTTGGAAATTGCTGAACCTATGATGGCTATTACTTATAAATTCCTCATCAGATGATGTTTTCAGTTAACCAGAATAAATCTATTAGCCATAGTTTCATGAGCCTCAGTGCCTCACTGCGTTGCAGCCAATGGAGGCTGTACTCTTACTCTTCCTGGTACACACTGCCCAAACTAATACAGACCAGAATAAGTGCTTTCCATTATTCACAGCTGACATCTGCCATAATAATTTGTCTGTCTGTTTTACAAATGGGGGATATCTTTGTATTTCTCATATTGTCTTCAGAGGGGACAGGGTATTTGTTCCTTTGCAATTACTATTTTGAATTAGGGCCATTTTCAATTCTTTTATGAACATTATTCTCAGAGAACCACTTGCTCCCTGTGGTTCTCTTTCAGTACAGGCCTTCAGGCTGACTTCTCTGACACTGTATATCCACCCTGAACTTACTGGAAACCATGATAGGCTGAAAAAATGCATTCACTTGATTCAGCTTTCCATCTATACATGTGCAAAACTAACACCAATTAGGACTTTCTTCCCTCCTAAAACCAAATGTAGGATGTAGCAACAGAAATGACTGAAACGGTCATCAGTCATACACACAATAAGAGAACAGTAGATGGATTAGGATTATGCTAAAAGATTTCCTGAAGAGACTTTATAGGAACACGCTGTATGATTCCATTCTGAATTTCTATATAGGATCCCTCGTAACTTGAAGGTACTTCCAGAGATTGCTCAAGACCCAAAGCAAGATAAAAATATAGCAACTGTGACTTCCGCACAGCTTCACAGAAATATATTTACAGGATAACATCCATGAATTTTATTTAAACAAACTTCTGGACAGCTATTTGGTGCCTGAATGAATAACATTGAAGGCAGTGGCACCAATGCAAAACTAGAGAAGGGCATGTGTCAGCAAAGTGGATTACTGCAAGGCTGGTGAATAAAGCTACTAACTACCCTCCTTCAGGGGTTTGATGCTGCTGCAGGTATACCTTGCCTAGTGGTACTTCCACCTGCCATACATCTGGTTATGCTTCTGTTTCAACAATACATATGAAGGGCCAACACCACAACAATTTTCTAATTATTTTAATTTGCCTCACTTTTTAGAGAAGGTTTCCTAATTGAACACTAAGCATCAAAAATGATTCATCACTAAAGCTTCACTGAGCTTTTGAGTTTAAAGTACAGCTGTTAAAACAGACTCCAGGGATGCAGGACCAATGTCTTGTTTTTTTTTTTTTAAACTGGATAACTTCACTGGGTTGGGTGATTTCTCCAAACCCCAACACTGAACACCCATCAGCAAAGCTCTCCAAAGCAAAAATATTCCCAACAGAAAAACTGACCTAAAAGCCTATCTTTTACTATGGAAGCAGAAAATCTTTTCACAAAAGCAAAAAACTTCAAGAGGACATTCTCTGTTGTCAGTAGCTGACAATTTAGGTTTTACCCACGGATTGCAAACACAATGAAGCAACCAGCACAGGAGAGCCAGGACCTCAGCGTGACAAAGAAGAACCACAATATCTCTAAACACTGTGAAGTTTCAGTAATTTCCATCCGTTCACTGAAAACTGTCTTTGATGTGTTCTCACTGCCAGTCAGTCGCTTCAGATGTTGATTGCTCATTACATTGATTTCTCCCCTGTTTTCAGTTCACTGAAAGTTTTATCATGAACTCCTCTGAAACAAATCGGTATAAAATACCTTTAGTCAAATGAGGTTCTGGGTGGAGCTTAATTCTATTTCATCCACTGTGGTGCCTGCTCTCTCTCTGCTTGTTAGGCACATTTCTTGTAGGTTTTCATGCAAGATCTTCTATTACCTTAAGGACATGTTAGATTCTACCACAAATTTCATCACAAAACTCAGGTGTAGACAGTGTAACAGACAAAGACAGATAGCCCAAGATCTCTCAATCCATTTAAATCTGTACATCTATCAATTATGAGCACCAAATGTTAATTAGCCATTAGGTAAACATTAGTAGTCACATGCCACATTATTTTTTAAATAATGTGGAAAATACAAACTATGCACCTATAAAAATTACAAGGCAAAGGAATTCTGTAAATTTTTCAAAATCTCTAAGGTAGGAAGATGCAAAAGGCTTTCAAAGAGGTGGTTCTCAGATAACTTTGAAGATGTAATTTGTTTCTCCTAAGTCTCACTTATTTGAGATTCCCTACCACAAATACAAAGATGTCATCATAGATCTGGAAGATTCTAATTTGTACCATGAACTTAATAATTTTATATTTAGAGTGATATTTACTTATGTATACATTCTGACTTCTTTTACAGCAAAAGCTTAAATTATTTACCATCCAAATCCTCCCACTGAATTAGCATTACACATGAACTAAGTTCAAATTAACATCGAAATTACATGAAGCTTAAAAACATCCAGACTGAGATGATAAAGTTCCCCGTTACTACCTATCCACAGCTTGAAAAGTACCTACTGCTTTCTGCTATAGAAGAACAAGCCACTCATTAATTTACAGTTCCCCTTCTTAATTTACCTACAAAGACTTCTAAATATATTTGTACAGTCTTTTGTTCATCAAGCCACCTCACAGGAAACTTTTAACATTTCCTTGACTTCAAGCCATAATGTTGGGCAAGGTGAGTAGAGTCCTTTCTCAACATGCCACCCATTTGTCACACCTGGACACCCCTCAGTTTTTGTGCCACAGCCTCCCCTATGTTTAGCTGTGCCAACAGAAGGTGCTACTGTCCCCACTGCAAAACCAAAGGAACAATAAATTCACTTCAGGCAAAATTAGCTGGGTTAGCACAAATCACCCATTTAAATTGGCTAAGCTTTTCTGGCTGACTGCTCCACAGCCAGTGTGGGAGCTCTGCTGGGCTCTAGTGAGGCCATAATTACCACCAAAGGGGCAATAGCAACCTGCCTAGGGGAGATGAAGGTTTCCAGTGGCATGGATTTTAGCCAAGCCAGCATCTGTCTACAACCTCCAGCATGTGATTTTTAATCAAAGTAGTGATACTAGCACAGGCAGTTGCAAGAGGGCATTTACAGCGACAGAAGTGCTTACATCTGCTCTCCACGCACCACAGATAGATGTTCTCTCTGAACAACTTGGCCAGTTAAAGACATTCAGCCCCTGGGTATCCTACCACCTTTCTGAAAGAGGTCACTGACCTTAGAGTTCTGCTGCTCTTTCATCTCCTTCATGCAAAACATTTTCCAGGTAGCTTAAATCACTTTTAATAGCCTTTTAAACTTAAGTAACTTGGCCTAAAGCAAATGAGAGCATTTACAGGATCCATTTGCTGGCAAAGTTGAAGGGAGGAAATGACTTCTGGTAGAGTACTGGGCAGTACTTGGAAAAGAGGGAGAAAGGTTGAAAGCACAGGTGTGCAAATAAAGCCTCCAGCCAGCACAGCTGGATTCAGAAGATGACAGCTGCTTATAACCTCTTCTTGTACTTTTGTATAACTGCATTTGAAGACATATGTGTGAAAGCAAAGTGCTAGAGCTTATAAACTCAGGAGGTGGAGGGGAACTGCCCCTGGTGCAGCAGCTATCACAACAAGGTCTTACTTTGGCCATCACTTTTTCTGCTGTACTTCAATACACATCAAGAAGTCTAATAAATTATATCTGATTTAAAGAACTCGAATTCACAGTTAGCGAATTCTCCATTTCACTCTTGACAAACACAGAGTGAATGTGCTTAAAATGTGAAAGCTAACCAGTGAACAGCATTTAACTTGCAACTCAAAACACATATAAAACCCCATCTAAGTCTTCCATTTCATCAGTATAATTTTGGAAGTGATCGCTAACTCATTCAAAGAAGTCTTCGCATCCCATTTCTGAAGTGTTAGCTCACGCTATAGAGCAGCAATGGTATTTTGCAGCTGAACAGTGCTATTCTTTAAAATCTCTGGATGTATTGTAACTACTCTTGAAATAAAACTCTGGTCAATAGTTAAGTAGGTAAGAAGCATCTCAACTTGATTTCTTCTCTCAGGAACATAAAAATCTGGCCTACATTGTACAAACATCTGTTAGCAACTCTGGAATCAGAGCTCGTTTTCTGACTGCCAGGCACTGGCTTTACAAACTACAGTCATTTGCTGTGCTGCAGGACCAACATCCAGCATGCCTTCTTATTATCAGTAAAACAAGGTTTATGGGTAGAGGCAGTATCTTTCACTGCCCCAGTAATACAGCTGGGATGGGGAAGAGGGGAGGAGAGCAAAAAATTGAGCTGACAAGGTTCCAGGTATGCTTCTGAGATCGCCTGGTTTGCCCTTAAGTATACTCTGAAACTTTCTGGTTCCCACTGAGCAGAAAAGGTAGTGTTAGTAATGGGAAGGAGTTTGTCTCCAATGGGAAAGAAAGGAGTGAAACAAGGGGAAAAAACTCCGAGATTATAGCATTCCATGAAATCAATAGCTCTATTCAGTCTATGGTTTTATTGTCCCAGGCTCAATGCTTTGGAAAGCATTCCGTAGCTCTTCCTGGAGGATTAGGACTGAGAGGGTCAGAGACTGTGTGGGTACTTTGAGAAATGTTAACCCACTGGTGTTTCCATCCTTCATCAGCTGTCAGGGCTGCTTAGTCACCCCTGGGTGTCCCAAGGGGTTCAGAGCACTGCCAAAATGCACTGAATTCCAGAAGAAAGCCAGGAATTTGATGATCCTGTTACAAGGGATATGCACTAGACCCACATGGAGCTGTGCTAGCACATACCAATTACCTTGTATTTCAGACAGTAAATTATTAACTTGTATGCCTAAATGCAGAGCACCTGTTCTTGGCTTGCACTTAGCCTCAAAATTTCCTGCTTCCATTGCAGGCCTGGAAGAGCAGTCGCAATGCCCAAAAGTTTGTTCCCCCTTCCCAGCTACAGTAGAAGATGTACTGGCTCCAGACAAAAACTTCATTCAATTATCTCTTCAGATCACCTCACCAGCGCAGTACTACCCATACTGCTAGCAAGAGAATCTATTTCCATGTATATGTAAAGGGTTGGCTTCTGGCAAAGGTTTATATAATTGTACATAATGTGAAGTTCAGTCACAACATCAAAAGGAAAATTATTTTTCCTTTCATGAGATCTGGGATTTTACTGTTTGTTCACTCATTTTTTTCTTGCCTTGATCATGAACGCACAGTATATACAATCCTATGTTTTTTAACAAAAACTCTCAAACCAAATCAGGAAAGGAAATGAACCATAAAGGGAGGGCAGCAGGATAGTATCTAACATTTCTGCAAACAATCCTTTGCCACTTTCATGGTCTTGGATTAATTAATATTCTATAAAGGTCTTCCAAAAGCTGAATACCTCTCAAGTTCTGAATTCATGGGGCTGACCTTAGACTTTCTCAGAATGATTTTTAATGCAGTCTGTTATCAGCAAAACCCGTTTAAACACATGCCCCATCTGCCAGTACCCCATTTGCAAAAGAGCTTCTTATACTTGCAGACAGTAAAGCTTCTGCCTGCTTCCCTCTCTCTTCTAAATACCAGCTGTATGGTAATGAGCACAAACAGCTGAAAAATACTGCACAGTAACAAAGCTGGTACGAAGCGGGCAGAACAACGCATCCACTCAATGAAGCAGTTGTAGCATGAATTTAGCAGATTAGCTATTGAACAGGGGTGGGGGGAGGCTTGGAAAAAATGTAAAGGGTCTGCACAGATAGCAAGAAAATGAAAAGAGACCAAAGGGGCACGGGCTACCAAAGAAAAGACCAAATTCTAAAGTACTTTTGTTGGAACTGCATGAACCAATTCTTCAAATTTTCTAAGGCTTACTCCCCCTGTACTAATGATATGCCAAATGCTATTCTGATCAATTGCAAGTTCAGTTAGGTTTTAAAGGAGGCAACTTGTTAATGAAAGTTTTCTATTCATTAACAAATCTCTTTATCGGCTGGGGTCAGGGGAAGTCCTTAAGAACAGGAACACGCTCTCCTACTTCAGTCTCTGGTACTTTCAGCATGTGCGACCAACAAGCACCATATTATCTATTAACTTTTTGCATAATAGCCCTCTCAGCCTATCCATTTTTATAAAGACATTTTTTAAAATGCTGACAACATTCACGCTACCCTCCAGACACTAACAAGCTTTTTAAACAGTAAGCATAAAAGACACTTGCTTTTAAGAAAATTTGTGCACAACTGCATTCAGCTGACATGCATACAAGGCATGCAGTTGAGTATTTGTTTATGCAAGTAGCTAATTAGATATACACTATTTGCATAAAGTCTAAAAATAGCACATGCACTTTTGCACTTGAAATTACACGCATCTGTCTAATGGCAGATGTGAAAGATGCATGCAGCTTGGATACATAAAACTGATGTGAAAACACTGGACTTTTTTTCTTGTTCACAATTTCCCAATAGCTTCTAGAGTATTACTGTTGCTTCTGAAGAATTGGAGCCTAACACTTTCGAAGAAAAACATGGGAAAAGATGGTGTATTGACACTGCCCAAACAAGTGCTCTGTCAAAAACTTGATACATAGGGTTTGGGGGTTTTTAATTCCTAATATAAAAGCCTTACTGTTACAATCCCTCAGCATTCTAAGATTTGTCTTTGTGACAAGTAAGGCTAGTAAGATGTTTTTCAAAAATTCACCTACTAAGACATACTGCAATAAAAACACTATGTTTTTTCTAAAAGCAGTGAAGAGTGAAACCTCCTGTCTGTGGCAAAAAAATTTATTTACGTCTAAGGTCATCATAACGCAGCTCCTAAGAAATCAAACAACCTTTTAACCTTTATATATCCTACTTAGAGAGTTAAACAGAACACACATTAAAAAATCATCTGTGTTGCTGGCTTTTCTCTGGTGATCATAGAATACAAAAAAAAAACAAAAAAGAGAAAGCTATTTTCGCAAGGAATGAAAGAGCTTGTCATGCAGCTATACAGTGGCATTCACAAACGATATTTTTATTGCTTATGTCTATCATAACCATGTAATAAACAGAAGACAAAAAATCACTTTTGAAGTTCACTGGAAATCTCCACCTAATTTCAAATTTTCATGTAAGTAAAATCTATTGAATTTAAGTTAAAGAACATGTACTTTGATCTTTCCTGGAGAATTCTAGCACACATTATAAATATTTTTCATATTTTAAGCACCTTAAGAAATTAATAAAGAGTTTATCAAAAGACAAAACAGGTAACAGACCTATTCAACATACTGAGATGCATTAAATATTAGCTAATGATTAAGTAATCATAAACTACTTACTGTTTAAGAAAGTGTTAATATTCAGTCTACATACTTATTACTAGTCATTAAAATTATCAGTGGTTCCCATAATTTTCTGTACTTAAAACTTACCACAATTATCACTTAGTTCTTATTTTTATTCTGTTCTCTGATTTATTGAATATGCATCAGGATAAACACTGTTTGCTTAAAAACACTAAGTAACTTAAAGTGGTTTATTATGAGAGGAGGTATAACACTTGAATCGATGGAAAAATTATCTGCCAAAATTACTTTGATTCATTCCATGAACATTTATTTCTCCAGCTCATCAGCACTCCAGGAGGAAGGAATATGATACTACAGAAGTGCTCTATCTAGATGCTATTTGCTATGCTACTAACCCAATATGCCTTGTAATCTTCAAAGGAGCCTGAGGTGCTCAGTATCATTATTTAGCTTTTCAGACTATGGTCCTGGGTTGCTAAAGCAGCATCAATGAACAAGGAAAGGCCCACTTATTCTGGAAGATTTAAACTTGAGCAGTGCAAGATTTTTTGCATGTTCCATATGAAATCCTCTAAAATTCAGTATTTTATAACTTAGAAACAAAAATAAACTTTTATATAAACAAAATCAAAGTTGTCTGTGGAAAAACCCACAATGCAACATAAAATATTCAAAAATAAGCAAGAAAGAGCTTGTCATTGAGACTGGCAGAGCTACACTCATTCATTTCTAAAGTTTTAACCTCAAAGTATTCATTATTTTAGCATTTGGACAGAACACTAACTACAGCAACTAGAACACTGTCATAAGAAAAACAGGAGTGAATGGTGGCTCTGTTGAGAAACCTGTGACATAAGAAATAATCGCAGAGAGGTTTGAGTTGGACAGAACCTGAAAGATCATCTAGCTCCAACCCATCCTGCCATAGGCATGGATGCCATCCATTAGATCAGATTGCTCAAAGCACTGTCCAACCTGGCCTTGAACACTTCCTGGGATAGGGCATTCACAACTCCTCTGGACAACTTAATCCGGTGTCCCACCACCGTCCCAGTGAAGAATTGAATTTCTTCTTTATACCTTTCCTTCCCGATATCTGAGGTTTATATCTATACTCATTATTTCAGAGCATACATCCCAAGATGATGACCCTTCTGTTTGCAATGGTGGTTTCAAGAGATATTGACAGAATGCCTCCTTTAGATACTAACTTATTCTACTTGAGAAAAATATATTAGGCATCTCCAGTAGTTAGTTTTGCAGGGTCTCATATAATAATTCAACAGTAATTCATACAGAATGGTTGCCATTAACAGGGAAAAAGTACTTCAAATGTACTTTAATACTCAAAGTGAAAAAAACCAACCAACTAAAAAAGGATACCGTTTTGTATTTCAAGTCTGGCTGTACTTTGCCAGCACTTGTCCATAATCTTCACGTGCTTTTAGCACATGAAAACCTTTAAACACTAACAGTCTTGAAAAAGTACTGAATAATATTTCTATTCATGAGTGTAAACAGTATCAAGGAGAAAACAGTGGGTAATTTTAAACAAGAATGACCTTAACTGTACTGATATTTCTAGAATACTTCTTTAACTTAGAAGAATTGTCATACTTTCTTACAAGTAATGCACATATATACAACAGATAAAATAATCACATTTTAAACCCTGATCTTCAACAACAGATTGAAAAGATGAAAACAGAGGAAGATTTATCAACAGCACTACACTGCCCCTTCATGTCCACTACAGAAACAACACCACAAGCTGCATGATGTAAGAAAAAAAAAATCACTGAAAATTAACATGGTTATTATGTTAAACTGCAAATTTCTTAAATTTTTCTCTTGGACAGCCCCTTGTTCCCCCAATAAAACACACATACAATGGAAGAGAATCAGAATAAAATCAAACTTACTTTAGCGGGAAAACCATCTTTTTTACCTTGATATGCATAGTTAAGACTTTTCTTTTTTAAAAAAAGGTATAAATTTTCCACCTTGATTACATAGCATATTAGAATTTATGACCAAAAGCAATCCAGATAGCATTTCTCTGGAAAGAAAAAAAAAACTAAAACAGATATACTTAACCATAACATGAAGTCTTAAGAACAGAACAATAAAGCTATGATCAGACTCAACTCTTAATGGTATGAGAAATCAGTTATAAGTATTTAAGCTATTTCATACATCTTATAAATTCCCTCAACTTTTTAAATAATAGTTTTTCCCCCGTTTAATATTCACTTGATATTTTGCTTGTCATTTAATGCTGAATGTGTTGTTCTCATATATGTATGTTTTTTATTTCTGGTAGCATCAAGTAGAATGTCAGTCAGAAACTTTTGATTGAATAAAAAAAGGCACAGCTCTCAGTGTAACATTAGCACATGCATCAGGCAGACAAGTCCACTGTATATATGTCAGGAATAATGTTTTCCAAAGAGTAATCCAGTAGTTTCTTGATTTATCACTGCTTTGTGGACTTAACGTTCTCATAAAGATTATACTTTGAGAACTTAAAAATAATCAGTATATATTTAGACCTTGTGGCCAAGATATGAATGTAGAGTCATGGATCATTTCTAAAAGTCTTGGTAGGATGATTATATGTTTTCTGGGAAAAGATAACTAGAAAATTGCACAGAGAATGAGACAGCAGCTCATCTTCATTTGGTTTGCAAGTAGATACCTAATAACTATTAAAACACAGTATTTCACAAGTACATGGCACATCCACACAACTTGAAAACCTTTACTATGGTGAAAGTGGGGAAGATGAACTTTATTCATAAATAATTCAATTTTCTAATGCATAAACTCTCATTCCATGCCCACACTCCCCCCTTTCTTCCTCTCTCTTCATTACTAATGATATCAGCTTTGGATAACCTTCTTGCTGGTTTAATCTCTGACTCTTTCCAAAAGTATGAACTTAAATCAAAAACAAAAGCAAGAAATGTATTATAATTTATTTTCTTGTGTAAATATGTATTATCTACTTCTTCAGGGCAGCAGAACTATTCGCTTTCAAACCAAATACTAATCTAATCAAGGTGCACTAGTCTAATCTTCATACTCTTCTTGAACCACAGAAAAGACAAGAAGATTCTGTGATTCTATTCTGAATTAAGGAATAACAGAAGGTATTACTTTTCTGTATGTTCTACAGACATAGGGCAAGACAAAAGTGTAAGAAGTATTTTTTATTTCAATAGTTGTAGCTTGCTCACACTTGAAAACATTAATCAAAAAATAATAGGAGCAATATAAATAATCTTATGACATTAATAAACAAATTTCTTAGGTGGTGTGTAGGACTGTATGTTATAGTTCACATTTCCATCCAGATCTGCTAGAGTAAGTGTTCTGGTTTCAGCTGGGATAGAGCTCATTTTCTTCCTAGTAGCTGGCCAGTGCTATGTTTTGGATTTACTATCAGAATAGTGTGGATAAACACACTGATGATTTAGTTGTTGCTCAGTAGTGCTTACTCTCTAAGTCAAGGACTTTTCAGTTTCCCATGCTCTACCAGAGAGAAGGTGGACAAGCTGGGGAGGGAGCACAGCCAGGACAGCTGACCTGAACTGGCCAAAGGCATATTCCATACCACAGAGAGTCATGCCAGTATATAAACTGGAAAGAGTTGGCTGAGAGCTGCTGAGGGATGGGCTGGGCATCAGTCAGTGGGTGGTGAGCAACTGTATTGTGCATCACTTGTCTTTCTTGGCTTTTATGTCTTTTTGTTGTCTCCCTTTTTATTACTATTATATTTTATTTCATTTTAATTACTAAATTGCTCTTACCTCAACCCACAGGCTTTACTTTTCTTTTTTTTTCTAGTTCTCCTGTGTGGTACTTAGTCACTGGCTGGGGTTAAACCACAGATCTTTTGCTATTCTAGGATAAGGTACATTACTTTTTCACATTAATAGGAAAAACCACGTATTTCTTACTATTTGTTAAGATAAACTACCTAACACATTTTCCTCTCCAGCAATTCATGGATGACTTTTCTGCAAAAAATCCATAAAATATAGAAATAAATGACAGAAATTAAGTTCTAGTTCTTTTCTGTTCAAATTTTAGTATTAGAAGAGGGAGAAATTCAGGTTTTTTCCTTAAGCAACTGGTCTTTGTAGAAAAAAATTACTACAGCAACTTGGGGATTTCCCCAGCATTTTAGACACGCTATAGTTTACAAGAAAATCACAAAGGTCTTTCTGGGTCAGGTATAAAATCCCATCTAGCTTAGCTGAATCATATTTTCCCGTGGACTAAACCCCTGTCTACCAGGCTATTCAAGTTGCACACAAGTACAACCTTTTCAAGGAAGAAGAGGAAAAATTAAGTTGGCTTTTGAACAGTTATGAAAAACGGTGCCAAATATTTCTCTGAATTATGTGTTCTGGAAATTTATGCATTGAGAGACTTCCAACTTCAGTGCAACTCACATGTTCCACAATAATGGTAAAAAGGATGCTTAAAGATGACTTCCTGTTTTTTCAACTTAGAGCATCCCCCACCAGATTTTACTACATTATTACTACTGTGGCTTCATGTGTTTACACATACACTATGCATTTAAGAATGCAACTTTACAAGGACTTCTTACACAGCTTCTTAACCAAGGTCAGGGTAAGGCATCCCCTCAATAAAAAGTGTTCCAATGAAAGTTCTAATAAAATAATACTATAAATAATGGCATGTTAGGTATAGCAAAAAAACTCCCAACATTTTCCCACAACCATAATCTCCAAAGGATTCTCTACTAACAACAGGAAAACAAAATTCAAGCTTTCTCTTCTGACTACCTGCAAGTAGAAACAAGGGGACTTAAAAGAGAAGATAGTTGTTTCATAATAAATTCTGAAAAATAGTTATTGCAGTTAATGACAATATCTGGGCCATTGTGTATATTTTATTTTCTCCTCTGCCTAATCATGCAATTTTTTACACAAAAATGTCAATCATCATACTATCTTTCCTTAAAACAGATTCTGAGCTATGAAGAAAAGCTGGAACTCAAAGGAACCACCATAACCTCTTCAGGAGTTTCTCCTCTGTAAAAGAGGTTGTAACAAACAACTTCAATATCGGGTTAATTGTAAGGTTTTTGATTAAGATCGGGGGTTGTATTTCTATCCCACTGATGGCACCTAGAGGTCAGATCTCTGTAACTGCAAATAACCCATCTGTGACTCTGCAAGCAAGGCACAAAACAAGATTAAAAAAAGTGTTGTCTGTCCAACACTTGTTGTCAGGTCTTCTTTTTAAGAAATGAATGGATTCTCAAACAAGTAATGATATATTCTTTCTCAGGAATATATTCTTGTTTGAGAGACTTCACTGTATAATCTACAGTGTCACCGTTAAAAATGATGTAAAGTTCTTGTGAACTGGGAATGCCACCCTGGGAGTACTAAAAAAATACTTCAATACCTTCTACCACTATAAAGGTATTCTATTTTGCTGACACGTATACAGAAATAGCCACATTTTTAGCAGTACAGCTCTGGCTGCTTGGTACTATAGCAACTCATTTTTCTGTTCTGCCTTTTGTGCGTCTCACTTTCTGTGCATCTCATGTCATTTGTAGCCAACAAAGCAATGCTGCAACTATGACACAAGCCTGGGACTGGTGTGGCACTGCCTTGCTTTCTCCACCCTGTGATAACTATAATACTACTAAACAGCCTCTGAAATTTGAAGCATCTACCAGAGAATCAGAAAATGCCATTTCCTTCAAGCAAGCATTGTAAAGAAACTAAATCACTGCATTAAGACCACAGAAGTGCAGCTCAAGTTGCATCTGTAGAAGCTGAATCTCTGAAATTTTTATTTAGAGTAATCTATCAAATGCTCCTGACCACTTCCAATTTTACTTTCAGGTGAGAATCTGATTTAGGAACTTTTGTATTTTTATGAAAATAGACATGGTTGTAAATTGGAGCACAAACATTCTCATTAATATATGAGACACATTTAAAGTATAAAACACATTTTACACTTTAAATGTAGTGGTGATTTCTTATCTGCTTTTGTCTTCATGCTAGTCTGAACATTCTACGAGTCTTGTTCTTGAAACACTCTGATTTATCTCAAAGACTTCTAATTTTTAAATTGCTGCAACCAGACATGTGGCCAGTATTCAACACAAGTATTTTTTCCATTTTAGTTTAACAGAAAGAAACCACTCCTGCATTTCCAAGTCAAGCAAGGAAAGACAGGGGTTCTTAACAGCAGCTGTTTCCAAGTTTGGAGACTATGACAGCAGCCATCCATAAGGTGAAAGGAAGGACATAAGGCAAGACTACCTTAGTTTTCAGATTTGTTTATAAAGCTACTGCTCACAACTATACCTTGGTTCTTGTCTCTCTTCTTGTGTATACAGAACAGATACTGCATACTGAAGATAAGCTGGAGAATTTTTTATTTGATTAATATTTTCAAGACATGAGGAGCAAAGAACTGAAGAAGGAAAAGCAAGCTTCCTTACTTATAATACATTAGAAGACAATATGCAACGTTTTTCCCATTTAATATTTTTTCTTACCAAAAAATGAGCTCTTGTTTATACAGAAAAAAATCTGATTAAAGTTAAAACATAGTATAAATGGAAAGAAAAATTTTAAAATAAGAATTTAATGGTTTGTTCTGCTGGATAATAGTAACAAATTCGACAATTTGTCTATTTGTGAAAACTCTTAATGAAGGCACACCTAAAACAGGCCACATAAAACCCTTGTGTTTGATATGGTTTTTATATGTCTGTGATTGATACACATAATCAAGGGCAGAGCCTTACGAAGCAGCACTGCTGCTACTTATTGGCAAGAAGCTAGAAGGAAATCTTAAAACTCTCCCTGAAAGAAGAGCATCTGTATCTGTGTATGTATTCTGAGGACTGTTATTAAGTAGTATTAGATAACGAGATGCTATGACTTCCCAGTTCTGAATGGAAGAAGAAATTGCCTGCTAGCTATAATATTGTATGCTACAGAATGAAAATTATATATTGTATTTTAAAAATAGACCATGAAGTTCACAGGCACTGTCAAAGGAATTCAAAAGTTCAGAAAGGTTTTTAGCATATTTATAAGTAGCAACTGACATTCTTTTAGAAATACAAAGAGGGTTGCATATATTAGGTTTTTAATAGGGCAACAAATCTTTGTGATCTATGTCATTACATGCTTTGGAATGTCACATCCAATATCTGGCACTTTGATTCTTCAATGACAACATACACTTTTATGTCCTCTCTACTGGAATGCTCTCCTAGTAAGCTCAAAAAAAAAAAAAGGCAATATTTCAAGTTTTCAACCGTTTAGTCCCAAGACTCCAAATTCATTCTCTATATGTTCATATACCATCAAAACATGAGCTATCTCTCGAAACTCTGTAAAGAAGGTAAAACTCCTAGTAAAGAGAGATCAAAAAATAGACAAAGAAAAAAGAGTGTGCCCCACGTTGCCACACGGCAAGGAACTTCTGGCATGAAAATGCGCAAATAGGTGTCCTGACTTCATGGTTCTGAAGGCTAAGTAAAAAAGAAGAACAACTCTAAGATGCAGGCAATCTGAAATTAAAATTGAAGTGGAAAATAGTTTAAATGACATTAAAAACTACTACTTACTATACTTCTTTATTTTTCAGCCTTACGTTTCACCCCACTGAGGTTTAATTTGTGTCAACGTAAGTACCTTTGCAGAAAGGATTCTATTTACCTTCTTCAAATACATTAATATACAAATACTGTACCTTATGCATACAGTTGTTAAACTATGTTAAAAAAAAATTTGACATTTTGGTGTTTATCTCATGAAGATTACAGTTACCACTTCATAGAGAAGACAGTTCAATTTAAAGGGTTTTTGCTCACTAACATTGTTCATGCTTAAGTAGTGCAAATTTGAATTACAAATCTTAAAATCACCAAGAAAATACAAGGCCTTAGGGCCAATTATTAAATAACATGTCTCAATTTTTCTCTCAACATACATTCACAAAAGATAGAATATGCTGAGAGCAAATAAACACAGCTGTTTCTTGAAAAATTAGTTTTATTAGACTTGCAGCACCTATTATGACTGGGTAACTATGCATAACCTCAGGGGGTATAAACTGTCTACAGAAGCCCAAAGAATAAGCTGAAAATTTTCAGCAATCATGAATTCATATGGTCTATGTGTCCACTGCAAGGAGCTGCCAATGCTAGCTGTTTCTATAAATTAGGTCCCCCAGTCAGAAAGGCACTCCAAATTTGCTGAGAGAGGTGCAAATTGTGGATTTTAATATTCCTATACTTCAGTGACTAGTGAGAATTTTTACTGTATAAGAAAAAGAGAAAAATCAGGGCAGGAGGGCGTGAAGTTTTCCACACCCACATCTCCTCACTGCCATATTTTCAGGAATTAATTCCCCGAGGATGTCATGGATGTCTTGCAGCATTTACTTTCTCCACACACCAGAAAGAACAGGTCACTTTTGATATAAGCTCTTCCTAAATCAAGAAAAGTACGGCTGGACCTGGTAAACATGGCCATAAACAGACAAATATGCAGTATCTCTGGACATTTAAAACATTCACTTGGTGCTCAAATTAAAATGGGCCACTTCTTCAGAATAGGAAACAATTTCCTCTTCACCCACTCAGAAGTTTGGATGCCTTCCCAGAAATCTCAAGACTGGCACAGGGCTTAGTACTGTGCCTGCAAGACAGCTGCATCTGGATACAACCCTTCCTGAGAATGCACAAGACAAACCAAGGAAGACAGGTTGAACAGATGTAATGAACTGAGGTGGTGCCAGCAAGTGATCCGTGTTAACCAGATGCTCCAAAGAAATTTCGCTCAGTAAGGCAGTGCAATATGCAGGCCATTTGGAAAGCTACTTGAGTTATGCCAACAGATCTCATGGAAACCCACGATCGCTCACACAGCTTGAGACCAAGCAGTTCAAGCTGCCTCCTCTTCTTCTCTGAGGAAACAGCAAGAAAAACAACCCACTGAAGTTTTCCCCCATGATGACCAGCTCTTTTTGCAACAAGAAAACAGAACCAAAGAAGAAACTAAAGGAAATTTACAGCAAACTAATCTGACAACTAAAGGGAATAATTCCAACAAAATTATAACAAACATTCTCTAACCCATTGGAGGGGGGTATGGTGCGTGTCTTAAAAAAGTCAAGAAACAAATCCCCAAAATGAATCTACTTTTGCAATTTTAAACTAATATTACATACTAATTAGGCACTGACCAAAATAGCTGCTATTATTCTAACCCGTTTTCTTTCTGAAGAAGTACTGCTATGTATGTATGTCCTTAATAAATCTGGATATTAATTGCAATTAGTGTCAAATTTTGACAGTGCAAAGTGACCTCAACACACAATTATATTTCAAACATGAACAGAAAACTAATAATTTCTATCAGAAGCAATTTTATACCATTAGACAAATCTCATTCAGAAATAGCAGTGACAGCATAGATCCTGCCATAGGTTAAAGGAATGATATAGCCTCGTTTCTGTAATTTGTATGATTAGTTTTTTGCCATGTTCATTGTCTGTTAGATAATCTTACCTATTTCTTGCATCAGTATGAATGGAAACTGCAAGTAAGTGTCAAGCATACATGTCTAATACATGAAATTAACAGAAGCTTATTATTGTTTGAAACAAAAAAATTCCTCCTAAAAAAAAAGGTAAAGCATCTATTCTGAATGCTATTCAAAAGAAGAGAATTGGTACCACCTATGAGTTTATTATCTGCCTGGAGAGAATAAAGCGAGGGTAAGAACTAGAAATTTTATACTGAATTTATTATATTTAAACCTAAACACATGTATTTTAAAAATTAATTAATAAGAGCTGTAGCTGTTGTACTTTTTTTTTTAGCTTGATGGCTTATCTGGTGGTATTAGGAAATATTAAAATAGCCAGCTATGGATAATTTCTTGTTTCACTAAAGGGAGTGTGTGGGCAGAAAGGAATTCCCAGGACTGTTTGCAAGATAAGTGGAGAGGGAAAGGATAGGAACATTGTGGGTGTAAAAAGGCAGGAAAGAAAAGACAGATGCTTTAGAAAAGCTGTGTGGACAGAATAGGCACTAGACAGTAAAGGACCTGTTCGACAGCTTGTTATCTAGACAGGATTTGGAGAAAGGGAGGCAAGAGAAGAGAAGATTGAGAGGCCATGGAAAAATTTATGGTAAGAACTCAGTCTGAAATTTCACTGACAATGAACCACAGGAGAAATGCAAGATGGAATGTAGCAGTGCTACAAATATGTTAAAATTGCAAGCATTCTTGCCAGCTGCTGCTGTTATCATGAGAAGTAATCTTGTGTTAGGGTTTATTAATAGCAACATGCTTTGGAAGAGACTGCCATTTGTACGTACAGACACTGCACCATGCAGATTGTCTTGGAGCAACAAAATCTTAACTGCTTAAATATAGTAGTGAGTCTACCTAAACACAGGATAAGTAGGAAAAAATATGGCACTAAAAATATATAAAAAACCCCTTTGTAGCACTTCCTCTGCTGTTCTTTTTGGATTTTCAAAAAGCAAAACACTGTTGGGAGAGTATCCTTAGAAAGCAAGCGGCATGGTATCACCTACAGGCTCCTGGTCTGTAAGCCAAGGAACAGTCTTCTGTTTCTAGCAGCTAACAACACATCATGTTTCTATTCCCATTTCATCTTCTGTCTTTCATCTCTACAAGCAGTAAGCACTCTGTGCAGGGACAGCTTTGCATACAGTATTTAGGACTTATCATGTTATATATAATAATATAGTATTAGAATATGAATAAGAATTTTTGTAAACAAAACTGCTTTTAAAACCTTCGTCTCTCTATATAAATGGGGGCATCTAAATCATGAGGAAAAATTCCACATGATACTATCTAAGATCAGTATGCTGCGACCTGCATTATACTAGCTAGATTATAAGCTGAAAAATGCAGTTTTAGAAACTCCACAGGAAGGTACACATATCTGTTTTTAAATTTGCACGTATTTACATATTACAGATTTCTAAAATAAATTTTTACCCACCTGCATCTTCTACATACAAGTTGCCTCCTTTCTTTGCAATTATCAAATAAAATTCTATCTACTATCTTGAATATGCAAAGCAATGTACCACATGCAAATTTAGTAATCTGAATCAGAGAGGAGAGAAAGAAGCATGGATTACTAACTACAACACAAAACTTTTGCTATCTTTGCCACATGATTATACTACTGCCTGTAAAACAAAAATATTTCCTTACCTCACAAAGAAGTTTAACACATTAGCATTTACCAAGTCTTATGAGTTCCTCTGATATGACATATAAACTACGTTGGGTTAAGGAAGTACCACCAAACTCAGATAATTCATAAGGGAAGAACATATATAGTAGAAAAATATATTTAGACTTTTAATATAATTTATGTATTTTGATTTAGTCTTCTTCTCTCTTCACTTTATTAATCGATTTAGGGTCAGCAGAACTTTGGTTGTCTTGCAATATATTAGAATATGATCTACAAAACAAATGAAAAACATCACGCAAATCTTACCATGTTTCGTCTACTACTTCAAAATGTTAGAATAGTAGCAGTTACTCAAAAAATGATTTACTGTATTGCCTTCTTGCACAGGATCAACATTTTCATATGACATACATAACCAGCACTTCTCTTTCACAAGTATATATATTTCCAGTGTATTAAAAATGCAGTGCAGTTTGCAATTATCATCTGATTTTTTAAAAAAATCATTACCCTACCTCATAGATTGTATATTTTAGTGTTAAAATCATGTCCATTTGAGGAGCAAGTAACTAGAGATGTTTTTCTGAAATGTGATCAAACTGCACATGACCACACAAATGATCTGCAAACATCTTAAACCTCATACCAGGAAACCTTGCAATCAAACTGGTCACTCAAAACATTTTTTAAAGAACACAACAAACCAAAAGTACAGGCTTCCTTGACTAAAAAAAAAAGGAAAGGGAAAAGTCATGTCAACTCCAGTGCTGTTTTCTTGCCTTTTTAAACAACTGAGTAACAATATAAAATACCTGAACAGAATTTAGAAGATACTGCTCTTGCCCCTATGCAAAACTATATTTTCATACAATATTATCATGAAACAAAGATAAATAAGTGTTCCAGAAAAGAGGCTCACTTTTAACAGAGGATGAATATTAAATGAGAAGCTGTAGGAAGAAAGCAGAACTAGCAGTCCAAAACTAGGTGAAAGGAGAGGGAGATTAGAGCAGACCAGGGACTCAGAGAGACTTTGGAAGAAAAACTCGAGCTGAGCAGTACATCTAAGAATGCGAGGGGAGTGGAGTTATTTAAACCAGCAAAGTCATCATTCCCTGACAGTGACAGTTCATCATATAAGGAATGACAATCAATTGGTTGTGATAAGTGGCATTGATCCAAGAGCAAGATGCTAAGGCTACAGCCCTGCTTATGGGTTATCTGGGTGTCATTCTAGTTCAGTTTGACTTCCACTCAAAATCTGGGGAATACCAGAACAAAGATCACCAGTTAAAGTTATTTCGCCCTCTTTGTGTTTCTGTACTAAGGATAGTAATGACACAGCAATGTAGTATTTTCCTCTCAAAGGAGTCTTTCCCCATACACGAAAAAGATCTGTTCAGGAATTTAAAATAACTTCATTTGTTGTAGAAGGAAAAAAGTGTTTACTTAGTGATACAAGAGACTGCAAAAAGAAAAAAGGGAGATTCAGGGTTAAAGTAATTAGATTTCAAAGCAATACATTAAGCATTTAATTACACATTTCATGAGTTCCCCTCCGGCATGATCAATCAGCAAAGAGGCAGCTGGGTCAGTTTATGGCATCACTGTTGTCTCCCATTCCCTCGTTTCTTCTGCTGGATGCTATAACCTCCACAGTTTCAGACAACAAAACAGACAGACTTTACGCAGGTGAAGACCTTTCACAAAGTCAATCCAGCATGTTTAAATAGCTCAAAGTGCATGACAATAAAGGCTTCCAAAGACATCTAAACAACTGGGCACAAAGGAGTAAAACAGCCCAGGCAGCCTTCCTTCTGAGCCTCCTGAAGGGAAGGGGCTGACTGCAGAATCGTCATAACATGCTTTTAGCATCTGCACTCGGGCATTGGTCTGTAAGAGACATCACTGCATGAAGAATCGAAGTTCTAAATGCATTAAACCACAAAGAAAAACATTTTAGCTAGAGTTAAATATAAATGAGTTTCCGATTGCTGCTTTTATCTTGCCCAGAAATAGGTAGAACAATTTAAATAACAATGTTTCTCAAAGTGTCAGTATGGTTACAGAGGATCACTCAGTATTCAGAAAAGCTGTCTTTGGGAGTGCTGACATGTATGACAGTAGAGGTTTGAGAAAAACCACCCAAAACCAAAACATAAAAACCCCAAACCAAACATAGTAACAAAAACAAAACCCCAATCAAGTTGTCAGACATTGTTCAATTATTTTTGACCCAGTACAGTAGGCTGGACTAGATATGCACAGTTTAACTTTCAATTTTTATTTTTTTCCAGGTGACACAGGGAACAGCTGTTTGAGCAGCAAACTGAGTGCTCCCTCCTACAAATGGCTATCTTAAGCCCAGAGCTTCTGTAACACCCCAGAGAAGAGGAGGGGTAAAGATACTTCTGCCTGTATCTAGTTCTAGAGAGCCATAAACACTGGCTATATCTGACTGTATCCACAGCTTAAAAGATAGATTTTTGGTACACCTTGGCAGACCTCTTGTAAGCACAGCCTGGGACACCACGGGGCACTTCAGCTGAGCCAGGCTGAACCACCTCACCTTGAGTTAATCAGAAAATTGAGGATCTGTCCACCTCTTTTTTCTGCTTCTGCAATTCCTATATTATTCCCTCTCAAGTACAGTAAAGAGTCAATTGGTTTGCAAGCAAAATGAAAGAGAGAGTTGCAGAAAGGAGAAAAAAGGGTGAAGAAGATAATTTTTAGACTTCCTCTGTTCCATATTGAGAAAATAAGTAACATTGCTTTTCTTCAAGGCTACATAGGTTTCACACAGGAAAAACTTTCACTCTCCTTGAGAGAGAAAATGAAAGGCATGGGAAAAACAGATTCAGAGCGGAGATACTGCATATAAGTAAAAAACAAACAAAAAAAAAAAGAAGAGGAAATAGTTCATTATTCAAGACTGTTTATCTTCTAAATGGCATGACCCTCTAGGCAGTGTTACAGAAGACAGCCTTGCTCATTTCCGTAACTTTTTAGTATTCCTTTCTTTCCATTCAAAACCATCTGCCTTTTCAGTAAACTTCCTTCTGCTGAACTTCTCAAGTACTTCTGTTTCATTCCAAAGATCTTCCAAAATTGAAGCAAGAAAATAATAAAATAAAATAACAAAAAGCAAGAAAAAAACCCCTAAACAACTATAAATTATAAATTTAACAACAAAAAGTAAAACATTTATAAGGTCAGCTTTATTGTGAATATTTTCAAATCCAGAGCAATGGACACATTCCTTTATGAGAAATAAGCATAGGGACAAGAACAAACTTCCTTTCCTATTAAACATCCACTGATCAGTCCATGATCTGTACTTCTCTGACAATTTTTCTAACAAAAAAACCTGGAATTTTAAGTAAAGACTAAAGCAGCTTTGAAAGAAAATTATGACAGCCACTCAAAGAGGCATCTTACCACCAGTGGCCATAATCAAGTTCCCTGTCACAAAGCCCAGAACCAAAAAATTCTCTTGTAGAAGACACAAGCATGTGGGAGTGCTCTGACTTGTTCAGTGACAGACTCTGAAGATTACCTTAAGTTTTAAATTAGAAAATTAAACACATATACATATATATATGTGCACACCTGCACATTTTCACACTTTTTTTTCTTTATGTTCTTCTGACAGTCTCTTCTTACCAAATGATGAGAAATTGCAAGGGAAAAGAATCCTTTATTTTTTGTTTAAGGGGAATATAGTTTAGTGCTTTTCTATATTACTCAGAACTGATGCAAAGTCAGGTGCAATATAGGGAAGTGTAAAATGAGAGGATATATCATTTCAGAGAAAGCTAAGTAGTTTTTTGTCCATTAAGTAACATCTTACTGTCATCCATGAAATACAGGGCTATACTCAAGCAGGAAATATGATTTGTTTCAGAAAAATTCAGCACTACATTCCCCTGAAAAACTGAATGGACAGACTTGGCTGAATTGCTGGTGCAAGTGTTTACATAGATTTGACTAATAATGAAAAGAGTGTTTTGGTTGTTTTAACACAGAAATTAAGGGATAAAGAAACAAGTCCAAATAAGTCAAGTTGTTCATGCATAAGTCATATTAACATTTTAAACAAACTACTAGCATACCAGTCAACCAGGAAAAGGTTGACTGAAAGTCTCATTCCAAGTGCTCCGTTGTAGTAACAAACCAACTAATTCCATATGTAATGTATAAGAGCAGTGGATGCTCTTATTTGAAAAATACAGGGTGGTATATAAATTAATGCTTAAAATGCTTTATCCTATGTTCACTTAACACAAAAATACAGCCTATGATGGAAATATTTCAGTAATGAACTACCAAAAGGTGATGAATTGCCAAAATTCGGTTGGATCCATTTTAAGGGTGAAACATACACACATACAGCAAAACTATTGTCACAAAATGGAACAGTATAACAGAATTTTTGGTGTATCTGAGATTACAGGCACTGAAAATGGATACATTTATTACCTTGACTTTTTTAGCTTGGAACACCACAGGGTGCACACTGAAACCCCTGCTTTATAACAGTTCAGTGCTACTTTAAACCACTTGAAATGAAGGAATGCTGCAAGTGAACAAGTCACTCTCACAAATTCTCCAGCTTATTAGCACTTCTTAAAAACATGTATTTAATGTGATGAAATTGTTATCCAGCAGTCTTCAAGAGCAACAAGCAGTGGAATTTTCAGGAAAAAAACCCTGGAAAACTAAAGAGGGAAGAAATCTATTTTTAAAATACAGCTTTTGAAATAGTTAAGAATTATGAGTTCAGAAGGAAAAACACTTCTACTGTTGGCAATTTAAGAGCAGTCTAAGTGAAAAAATCACATAATTAAGAGACCAATTTTTTTGTCAACTGAAAGTATTCACTGTGGCAAACAAAATACGGCACTTGATTTTGGAACATACGTGACATACGTGACTATCTTTTAAGTATGTTCAATGATCAGCTGCAGTTACATCGCACTGAAGAGCTAATGATATCTGATACTTTAAGTGTGTACTAGCTGAAAGGTATTCATTGCTTCTTCATGTTATACTGCAAAATCTACTTCAGTGCCTATAAAAGATATGTTAAAGGTTAAAGAGGATCATGGCTATGCCTACATTTCATGATACTGCATCAGTGTTTTCTGTAACAACTTTAAGGAATGCATACGTTTACTGTGTAAGTACAGAACTTCTAGAGCTATACACTAAAGTTATTCTCAGTGCTACACAAAGAATGCTAAGTAATACTATTTTTAACTGGATTCAGATTAGCAGTATTGCAGACAAGTGTTTTAACTACATGAGCAAACTGACAAAATGCATAAGGGCAAACTGTTAAGTCCTGTGACCATTTATAGTGCACTTCTTGATAGAAGCCCAGTATAACTAATGCAGAGGATGCAGAAGCCATGAACTGTCAGCTCTCATAACGGAAGTATTTTTACTCTCAAGGATCACAGTACACATTTTAAAGATGGTTTGTTAGGTCTAATGTACAATTAAGGAGGGGAAGAAATGAGTTCAAACAAGGAGAAGGTCAATAATCTTTAAGTCAGGTCAGTGTTCGAATGGTCCAAATGTACACTTTTCAGAAAAAAGTTGACATCAATATAGTACTAAGTCAATAACCTGGAAGCAAATGGTAGCTTGTGTTCTAAAGCACATCAAGCTTAGCTCTGAACATACAGTGCTAAATAATTCAATGCATTACTTATTAAATGAAAAGTAGAATTTTTAAAAACTAAACATTGCATATTGGTGAAGACTTTGCGTCAAAATTCCTATTTTGCATTATGTTTAATAAAAGGATAAATCTAGATAACAAAAGTATCGATTCTCTCATTTATTGATATCAAAAATTAGGCTGGGTTTTGGTATGGGTTTTTTCAACATGTGGAAAGGAAAATGGAGAACTTGTATGTGACCTACGCGTATTAGCATGGAGGGAACCCAATATGGTAATCACCATGACTTACGTGCAGGCTTTGAGTGTTGGAAGGCATGAGACTAAAGGTGGAGCTCTTACCTCTTCCACTATCAGCAGCCATCATACTGAGAATTGTTAGTTTCAGAACACAAGATAAATAATAGATTGATGATATCTTAGCTGATAAAACATACATTTAAGATGTTTCTGAATTTCCTCATTAGTCCTAATGTTAAAAGAAAAGTAGATGCTGAACAGCTTCTTAAATCCTCCTAGAGCTAAAACATTAAATTGACTGCTTGAACGTGGTGTAGGACAGGACAAACAAGATCATTCTGGTCATTTTGGAACAGAGCAAAATCTGCAGAGAACTGCTTTAGATTTTGGGAGGGTTTTCTTGCATTTGTGAGAAGTTAATGTGTGATCACACTTCTCATTACAGAAAATACACACATAAGATATCAGCATTAAAGTTCCAACAGTATAACGTATTAATACAGCCACTAAAAAGACTTGTGAAATATAGCTCCGAAACTTATCTTCTACACTGTATACTATGCTTTATCCAAGACAAAGGAACTAAAGCTATCGAAACATATTCCAAATGTTTATTTTCAAGGAAACAGTTCTCAAATAATATAAAAAAAATTAAAGCACATCTATTAAAATATAGGAGATTACTTTATCACTTCCAACATTATGAAATGTTCCTATTCCATGTTCAGCAAACGCATATGTATAATATATAATTTCAGGAAAAAAATACTTTTCTGAAATGCACATGATCCAATATTAAACAGTCGTGTGTGTATATATATATATGTGTTCTAATTTTTGCATTGCTGCAGATTGACATTATGTTGCTAGCTTTCAATGCATGCATACCTTTTATATATAAGAAATGTTCCAAGATATACCAAACAACACAGTAGAAAGAAATCAAACTTTCCAATGTGATCTCGTCAAATTTAAATTTTGTCTGTGATTTAACTGAGGTTGCTAAAAAGTAGTATGTTGACATTCAAGGAAAGCCAGCATATTTACAAAAGGTGAGTTAGATTTTAAAACGTGCATCAATAAACAGAAACAGCATTTATTCAGTAGCAATACAAAACTCATATAATGATTTTTAAGAGCCACTTTATTAATATAGTTCCTGAAGCTGTAGCATAAGACCCGTGATAGTTTGTCAGGCTAGGATTGTCTATATATAAACTATATCGCAACCACCACATAGTAACATGCTATTTTTATTTTCTGTAACAGCAAAAAATGTTATCTCCATTACTGAATTATAAAACTATTAAAATTTTATTTCAAGAATTCTTACTAAAAATGTTTAAATATTAATTAGTTTAACATTTCTAAATTCTCTAATTTAGTATCCAGTAAGTCACATATGCCAATACAATTCAGAACTGAGTTCAATGAATTATACTCCAAGCTTCATCACCTAAAAGACTGAATAACAGCAAAATACACATTTATGAAGGCACCTATTTTGTACAGCATTTGTTTTCCCCATATGGTTTACAGCTATAAAAGAATCCCTCACGTGTTCCTTTAAATAAGTAATAGCTAAGACAACATGTACAGTTTTAATTAAAGTAGAAGAATTAATGAAATAATGGCACCTTGAGTGAATAGACAGTGACAGACATAAGTACTTCCTCACGGAATGAATGCACCATGACAAAGCACTGAGCTACAAGCCAACTGATCAAAATTCAGGTTTAAAGACTTTTACACTTACCCGCCTACGGCAGAAGGGCAAACCCTGTGCAATGATGCTGATGCTAAATATCTTCATCACGGTTTGGTGTGGTAGAGGTTCTTTGGCACTTTTAAGATCAACAGGAACCAAGCCATGGTTGATGGCAGTTTTCCCAGGTTTGGACATTTTATTGTTCTTACTTTGTCAAGTCTACTAACACTGGAAGAACATTGGTAAAAACTTTGCTCTAAAGTTGCATGATTTTTTTTTTAAAGTTTCAGACTGGTAAATCAGTTCCCCAAAGCTTGCTGCCTTTGTCTCTCAACCTTCTCCTGCCAAGTGTCCTGACCTGTCTGCTGCTCAGTGAAGTGCAAGCTATCCTAGTATAGACAGGAATTAAACTACCAAGGGGCAGGCAGACTGCTCCTGTCAGTCAAACAGCTGGTGGACCTCCCCTGTAATGTCAGAAAAGCCCTTCTCCAAAAAGGGATCTGCAGATTGAAAACGAAGAAAATCATGACTGCCTGGAGTTTTAATAGCCAGAGCCACTTACACCTGCACTTTAAAGGAAGAATTTTCTTTGAATTATTTTTTTTTTTTTAATTGGCATTGCACTTTCAGAAGGGGAAGTCAAGGAGATTGCAACCTTCAGAGAGTGACAGCATTGCTGCATGATCAACTCCACCACTCCACAAGCAGGTTTGTTCTGGACTGTCACTAAAATCAAATGAAAAACTGACTTGGACTTTACTGTTTCTCAATTATAGCCTCCACAAACATAATATATTGCTAAGTCCAAAAGTTACAAAAGGAAAGAAAAATGGATCCAAAAAAAAAAAAAGGAAAAAAAATGAGAGTCCCCTAAAATGGTGGCATTGGCACAAAACTTATTCATTTAATAAAAGTAGAAGCGAAGCTACTGTTGCACTCCAGCCTGCACTTCCTCCTCTTTCCCTGCGGCTGTGGGGGGAGCATCATCCAGGCAGCTTTGGCTCTAAGGATGCAACGGTACAATAATCTTTCCTCTTCTGGCCATCAGGAGTTTGGGTACCAGTTTCCTCAGGCCTATCCATCACACTGATGTAAAGGAGAAGGGCTCTTCCTCCAAAACAACAGCATATCTTGAAGGATGTGGGGAGAGGTCTGCCTGGCCTTAACAACAAACCTGACTGAGGACCATTTTTCAGTAAAAAGGTTGGTACTCCACCAAACAAAGCTGAACAGCAATGTCTATTACTCAGATTTTCCATGATTAGTTTGCTTCCATTTTAAATAATTTCTTGATCAAATTAGCTTTCCTACAATACCTCTAGGTTCCCGCAATCCCTTTCTGATGCCTATACTTGGACATGTTTCTTAAAAACATATTCATATTTTGAAAACCTTTTTGAGCAAAACTAAGTAGAAAGAGACAAAGACCTGTGAAAATGTCTTATGAAATTGCTGATAAGAGATGCAGAAAACCATCAAAGCTCTTGCATGAACTGAGTCAGCACAGTCCAAAACACAAAGAATAAATGACCATTAAGAAATCTTACAAGTCCCTTTATGCACAAACCAGCAAAGATAATTAACTGTATAATTATGTGAGGGCAAAAGAGGGAGTGCAGTAATGCTTTAATGCTCGGAGCACAACAATGTAACTTGACAAAAGACAGCATTAAAATATGACTGTATTAGCATTTCCACTTAGCCCTTTGTTTCGCCCTCAAAAAGCCAAGCTGTAAGCATGTCTCACTTGCATATACAGGGCCCCCCGACCAAACATTTGCATGTGGAAAGGTTTAAAAAGAAAAAAAAAAGAAGGAAAAAAATCCCTAGTGTTTCATTGAGAGTATATATACATTACAGTAAGCCTTCACTTACAAGAAAATATTTCTCAGACAAACAAGACAATCCTTATTTCTTTACAGATGTTGCACAGTTGCATACAGAAAAGCTGTGACAATGCTGCGTAGCACAGAATTTTCATGCACAGATGGCTGGGTTTTTTTATTCTCTACCATACAATTCAGATGTTATTCTAAAGCACATTTAGATGTACATTTTCTACTAAAAGACTCTTTACATTTCCTACTTTATACTTCATCTTATAAACTCCAAGAAACAGTTTACCATTACACTGTACTCAATAGCAATAGCATTAGTTTATAGCTTCATTCTGAATTACTTCATATTTTATACAACAAGTACTAGGCTTTCACTTGGCTGAAAAGCTTCAGAATAAGTGTCTTGGTATCTCAGTTTCATTCAAATAAGAAAATTTCACTGAAGTACTCCAAAGAGGGTAAAGAGGAGCCTTTTGTTTCTACTTTGAATAACTAAAGTGAAGAACAGAGCCAAAAGCTCAAAAGAGATCAACTCACATACCCTATTGAAGTATCATTCAAAAAGAAGCAACAGATCAGTTTTCCATTTTGACAAACTGGTCACCATTTCAATAGTTCCGACAAAGTGTGAAGTTGACCTAAATGTATTTATATAAATATAATTTGAGATTTTTATAGTACGTAATACAAGATCAGATACAGTATTCTGTACAAAGCAAGCCTTACTTTCTAGTTTAATAAATATTTGGCATTTCGTTTAATTGCATATAGAATTGTCTGCATGCATGTGTGCACGAAGAGAAACTGCTGAAATAAACTCAGTTTTAACAGAGTACTTTATTGCGCAATTGCTGAAAGAATTTGACAGCGTAGCAGATCACCAGCTGTTATTAGTTGGTATCAGAGCCTAGCATCTTATTACTTTACAGGCTTAGTTCCCCCCCTTTTTTTTTTAATTATTAGCTCAGAACAAAAGCGCAAAACAGGAACATAACTTGGCCCATTTACAAATTTACATACAATTGGGGAGCAAACAAGACTGAGGTGTTGCACTCTCCAAGCACTGCTCACCACACAAGTCTCCAGTAACAGGTTATTCTCGCACCTCTGAAAAGACAAAACTTGGGATTGTCAGCCCTTCTTGTGTGGTTCGAGATGAAGTCCCAGTAGTACACTGGTTTTTCCTGAGGAATGTCCAAAATATTCTAGACTAATTGCACAGGGACACACTGCTAGCTGAAAAAAGTATCAAGTTCACATTCAGTGTAGTCCCCTTTTTACATGGATAAAGCTGTGACAAAATATGGCACTTTTTTTCTGCCCCATGTGAAATTACAAAGCTAGATTTCATACTTTATCATGGCAATAAGAAAAAGCTCCAGTTTTTATCTGTGCCTTTTTTCCCCTGCCTTTTTTTACCATCATCTCCTGGAAAAAGGCTTGCACTAATAGATGAGATTTTGCTGGCCCAATTTTACTTCCATGTATCATCACTTTCTTTTCAGTCTTGTATTTCCTACACGTTACTGACTGTAAGTATAATTGTCTTACAGTAATGTTTAAAGGCCCCAAGCTGGACAGCTGTAAACATCTAATAAGTGAAAGTCTTTAGCCTGAAAATACAACACAGTCTAATTTAAGCAGTAAGAGGTTGTAACAGGAAGACAAAATGGTGAGGGTTGGCTATCTCAGAAGTGTCAGGAATACACTGAATATAGTAGATATCACTTATTTTTGTATTTATTACACATATAATTCTAATTCAAGCTCTAAATTTAAGTTTAAAGAATCACTGTTGTTTTCATCTTTAAAAGTCCTTTTTTACATTATACACAGTGAGAATATGTATAAACATGACACCCGTGAAATTATGAAAATTTGAGATTTAATGCTTTGTAGTATATTTTTCTAACATCCTATTTCTGAATAAAGTGAGGCCGATTTCCAGTGATGCTCCTTTTAAGGGCTCACCTGTCCTTGTAACTGGAAGATCACGTTTGAAATCAGATCACATAAAAGTGCCTGAAACCTTGAGTTTGAAAATACTAGCTTGAGATTGTCAGGGACTTTCAACTGTAAACAAAAGAAACTGTTTCTTTTTGGTCAGTTCAGTGAAGTGGTGTCTTTGTAAAATGAAAGCATGTAGTAAGCAGCAATAATCTTTATACCTTCCAGTCAGGTCACAGTTTTAAGACACGAATCTAAGAAATTACCCCAACACTGAAAACCAGCTTACATACACACTATAGAATTTTCTCTTAGAGTTGACAACTGCTTTGCATATTAACATTACTGGAAAAAAATTTTAAAAATTATGATATTTTAATATGGTGATGGAACAGTACAAGACCTACACAGACCTAGATGAAGTAAGTACAGAAAAATTAAAATGCAGACAGCAGAACCCCAGAGAGGTTCTCCACAGTTTTTAACATCGGTGAACAGCTGCCCTCAAATGGATAAAGCAGAGCACTGCAACGTTTCGAAAGTTACTTTCTCAGATCAATCATAGTAACATCATAATCTTTTGAATATATTTCATAATATACTCCCTAAATAACATCTGTAGTAAGCTCCACATAGGTGCTGCATACAGAATGCACTATAATTTACATTATACACGAGCTTTATTATTCCCTTGATATTCATGCTAGTCCCTGTTGGTCTAGAAAGACCAAGAACCACTTTGTCAGCAAAGCAAGGTACTCTTATACTACACTAGTAATCACTCACCTAGCTACTGTGGTCCCAAGTTTATTTATGTGAGGGATTTCTAATATCAATATACAAGCAGTTTTCAAATGACACATTGTACATTAGCTTGTTTTGTACAGGCAAATGAACCAGCTGTATAGTTAAAAGGTACTGCTGTACAAAAATAACTGCAACTGTATTAGTGGTGCTGGACACAAAAAAACCCCTATTGCTTTAAACAGTCTGTATTCCATCCAAGTTTACCCAATAAAAACATCTGCACATATAAGAAAAGATAATGACCCAGACTCCTGAAGAGGGTATGGAGGGAATCAATGGAGATAACAATTTTGATCTTATGAGATCAAAATTTCCTAAAAAACGTACACTTGAATAGTATGCAAAAGGGGCAAAACTACTAGTTTAAACATGCAAACTGATGGCTTTCTCTATAGTTCATGAAACACCCAGGAGTAGACCTGTTGTATCACAAGCAACAGAAAGAACAAAGTCTGGCTCCAGGTTAGATTATCATGACAGTTCAAATTGCACTTGAATTACTCTCCAGCTTCTCCAAGGCTTTATGGTCCGAAAATGTCATGGAAGGTTCACTCTGAACAGTCCAGCCATAGCAAAGCTTTATTTCAGGCTTATGCCTTACTATGAGTATTGACTAATAAATGGCTTCTATGGTTTAAAGGAAGGAACAAATGTTGACTGAACTGCTTACATGATCATAGAAATACTCAATTCCTTAAGAATTCAATTATGTCTTACCAGGTAACGGTCACTTCATAGACTTCCTTTTCTGCAGATGTACTAATAAGTCTCTCCCTTTCCTTCCTACCCTTTAGTTATCTTGAAAACTTGTGTAATCTCTCTCTTTGTCAAATTGGGTGAAAATTAGTCAAGAAATTCATAAGGTCTGGAAAGGATGACAATGACAGGCAAATGTCTGAACTGCACAAGCTTCATTTTCTTTGGCAACAAAGCTTAAGAACACAGTGAAGAAGAACCCATATTTTCTTAACTCAGATTCACAAGGGACCATTTGCACAAGTTAACTTTTTGTAAGGTCACATGGACGGTTTATGAAAACAACATAGACTGTCTGGTAAACTGCATACTGACAAGACTATATAATATCAATACTAATGATACTATCATATAATTAAAAAGATACTTAACGATGAGCATCTAAAAAAATAATTCCTACCATATTTAGACATGCCTGTAAGTGTCTAATAATCACTTGAAACTAGAGGCCTTTATTATTTCGCTTTACTCCACAGCTCCCCTATTTTTATTACTTTATTTACTGTACTATGGGGTCTTGTTGTCACTGTCACTTTTTAAAAAACTATTTTTAAAGCATGTATCTTCATTTCTTCATTAAACATTTCAGAAAATATTCTAGGTATGCAACAGAAATCCAGCTGCATCTTCTTGCATTTTATAAATATTCCAGAAATGTCTGCCTCACTGGCTATAACATGACCTGTTGGATAAGCAAGTTTAACTCTTCGGTCTAGTCAGAGTTGTAACAGCTGCTAAAAAGAATTGCTACAGCTGCTCTGCAGGAATTTATTTGCTGACCACTTACTTATGCTGTTGTTGCACCTTTAAATAAAGCTAAGAATTAAGAACTACAGCAACAGGTAGAGAAGTCATGCAATATTTAATGCTGGATTAAAATGCACGTTAAATTCCCAGCTGAGAATAAGCTGGGGGAAGGGAAAGAGGGTGGCTTTTTTAGTAAGGAGGTTGCTTTTACAAAAATGGAAGGAAACAAAACAATTAATTTTTCATACTGAGAAATTCAGCTTTTCTTATCACTGTATCACCCTTCCATGTAAAATGCAAGGCTTTAAATGAGAAATTCTCTATTTACATACCTACACATACAAAAATAAACAAGGTAGTACCAAAATATTTAAAACATGATTACCAGTTTCTGAATAATGTATAAAGAACACTGCCAAAAATGATGTTTGGACTTAGACTTTTCTTTCTTTCTACATATTAAATGGGAACAGGAAAAAAGCCCAAAATATCAGATAGGCATTAAAATATTGCTGCCACTTAACACACCTAAGTATTTTTTTCTTCTGTAGTGAAATTCTGTCCACATACCATTTATTCAGCATTAAGAAAAAAAGAAAAGAAACCAAACCTGACAACACAGTAACACTCTCCAGATTAGCTATATTGCCTACTGCCAAAATAAAAGGTTGAATAATGCAAAGTATTACAATTTGTACGTTTGAAACAATATGGATATCAAGGTCTATTTTGATATAAGACTATTTTTCTTACTAGCACTGTAAAATACACGTAAATACATAAATCTAACAAATGGAACAACTGATTGTTACAATGGCATTCATCTGATAGCACCAAATTAAGCTATATAATCCTTTTCAGCTGGTAACAGCATACTGCAAAAGGGTGTGAGGCTATTTATAAAGCTCAAGATATGTAAAGTAAAGAATGCACAGACCACAGAAAAAAAGCAGGTAGTACGTCGAAGAGCTGGTACTCTTGATTGGTATGGTTGCCACCTTGATCTTTCACTTGTCTGTCCTTTTTTCCACCTTTTTTTTTTTTGGAGGAAGGGGCAGCCTTGCCTGTACTTTTATTTCACAAACACTGGCTTTCTCTGATTTGTTCAAATTTCACTTGTAATTTAAAACACTTGTAAGTATTTAATAGAATTTTCATTTTGTATATGGTCAGCTAAGTCCAGCTTTGAGTTTACTGGCAGTCTGATATTCAGACTTCAAACCCTGCCAACAAAGAAAGGCAGTGCAGCAGCACCAAATTCTGCCTGGTACAGTGTGGAAAGAGTCAGAGTCTGTCAACAGCCTGTCCTCCAAAACAGATACATGTGCACACCTGTGTGTTGCATACTTGCTCTAGGGCATGGAATACTAGTGGTTTACATCAAAGCCAAACACTGTGTGGAAGGGTGAGTGCCTCCGCATACCAATTGAAAGTGTCCTTGCTTTGGATGAAGTCCAGCTTACAGTTGAGGGACAACACTATTACACTTGGCAAGAACAAGTGATCTATATTGAATGATTTTATGTCTGATTTCTTCCATTTGGCCACGTCACTTCCAGTTTCTTAACTTCATTTTTACATATTTATTTTAAGTCAATTTTTTTGTGTGTGTTTTAGAAAATCTTACCAAGGGATCATACTGAAGGAATTATGACGTTGGCAAAACTATGTTTATTATTTGCTGTCTTTTAATTTTTTTTAGTACCCTATACATTTGGGTAATCCTTAAGGGACACTCAGTAATTTGAGAAGAACAAAAGGTCTCCTCTTCTAAGCATTGACTGGAAAAGAATGTGATTTGCACTTACAGGAAATGTTGCTAATACTTTAAGTAGTAACGACTTTTGATGATGAATAAGGTGGGATTTATCCCTGCTGGCAATCTGTGGTGGCAATAAGTACAGTTTCCACTTCACCTGAGGCGCCATGGATAGAACAAATGTGTTAAGATACTATAACCATTAACTGAGTAATATGTCATGACATAGCTGAAAAGCATAGCCACTGTCTTCCAAGACTGAATTATATTGAATTTTACTAAAATTCACGATTTGCTCCTTTCATACTATGCGATGTATGGTCAGGTAATAAAGTCAGTGGAAAACATGAGCTTTTAGTAAGAAAAAAATCAAAAGAAATAAGGTTTTTGAAGAAATAGTTAGTTTGGACCACCTTGACTTGGGATAGAAATCTCTGCACTTCCTTAGTATTTGTGTCCTTGTCAGATCCTGTCCCTCTTCCCAATTCTTGTTGTTACAAACTAAGGAAACAAAATTTAAAATTAGCAAGAGTAGAAGAAAGGAGAAATGATACAGAAGAGATGCCCAACAGCAATGCTTTTCTCTTGTATTCCAGTAATTATTATCGAGATACCTATCTATGCACAAGAACTCATGACTTTAACCTTTAAAATTTCAACACCAATTAACCTTTAAAATTTCAACACCAATTAACTATATGTAACGTTATATCAGAAGTTGTACCATACACAGTCAATGCACACAAAGTTTTTTTAACGTAAAGCCCATTTTACAGTAAGTTGGTGAATTCCTGAACTTGTTGGTCCAGGAGAGATTGGGGAGAACTCTCACAAATTTTGCATGAAGTTAGAGTTTAGACAGCATGTTCATTAACAGCATGTACATTATTGAATAGAAGGGAGAAGATGCTTGCGACAAAACAAACCATTCATAGAAACACTGGTTCCAGGTTTCACAGGGATTTTTCTAGTAGAAACTTCACCAATAAACAAAACTGTAAAACATTCACACGCAACCTAAACAAACCACAATGGCTGATCAATGAGTCTACACAAAATGCATATTATATCATTACTGCACAAGCACAGCTTCACACACAGATCAGATACCATATACTTGCAAAGAACAGTTCATCTGTCAGAAATCATCCTTTGTCAATGGACATTAGATGCCGTCTGTTCAAACACTTATTTTAAGCATTCTGCCTGTTCAAAAATGATTAAACTAGCCTAAAAATTCACATTGTCTAGTTTTTCTCCTTATACTCAAGAATTTGTAAAGGTATGTAAATGACTTCACAGTGCACAGTGTGCTGAATAGCAACATGTTCTGCAGACAATGAAAAGTCTCCTACAGAAATAAAGGACATACTGCTATTTTGCAGATTACAGTAAGAAATGCATCAGGAAAAAATGGTAGTCCCACAGCAGCTGTTAAACGTAGTTCTGGTCCGCAGGTCACCTTCTGTTCCTCCGGCCCCCTAAGCTAATTTCAGATCTCATAACTTTATAAGTATAAACTTCACAAAATGAAAGAAATTTCCTAACCATAACTCATATTTCTTAAACATATACTTTAAATTCACAGTCAAAAGAATATTTAACAACAATCATTTGGGAAGGGCGGCGTCAACAAAACCGAAAACTAACTCACTGGCAAAAGTTTTCCTTTTTCCACACTTTGATTCACCACTTGCATCAAGTTTTATAACTACTAATACCAACTTCAGATAAGCTCCAAAAAGAGAAGCAGCTTAAAACAGACACTCAGAGCAACAGCATCCACTGATAAACGCTCAAGTAAATACAGCTGTATTACTACAGACTGGAGATATTCAGGCTAATGATCACATCAGGCAACAGCATGTCCCATACAGTCAAGAACAACACCAGGAAAAAAATTATATATTTAAGTAGGGCAGAGCTCCCAAACATATTTGTTAGACAAGCCATACATCCAACAGAGTAAGCATACTGAAGGGATTCTGAAGCACGTTTTCATGATTTCTACTTCATAATGTTTTTGTCATATAATTGGTGAGTTGAAATAGCATTACTGCAATTTTTATTTCTTTTTCTTAAAAAAAAACCAGGCACACTCATTCTCATTTTGAGAACAAAGATGCAGAGCAAAAACCACGTAGGTGCCTAACCAACACTAATTTCAAAGCCTACAAAAAAGTATGTGACAACAAGACATGCTTCATGTAATTATCCTGAAGGCATCAATTTAATTTATTCTACACAAAGTAAACCGGTATAGCAGTTTGACGAACATGGGCAAGAACCTTCCCAATATTTACCTTTAGGGAGCAATGCATTAGCCAAGCAATGAAAGGACAATTCAAATATTTTAGTCGGTTTCTGGCTCCTCCGCCCAAGGTGGCTGGCATCTTTTCTGCTTTAGGGTACTGCCGTAAATTTATATGTGAACAGCCAACCACTAGAGCTACAAAAGAATTACACATATGTTCAGGAGAAACTACTGGACGTTTCCGGTAAGAACCACCAGGAGATGGAAGGTGTACACTGAGATGTAGGCTTCACTGCAAAGAAGGTGCAATTATATATTGACAAATACCTCTACAGAGAAAACTGGCACAATGCAAAGCTCTGTAGGTTTATTTTCCAGTGTGGCTAGTTGACGTGAATCCCTTGACTGGAGTTTAAAGACTGACCTCAATTATTGGCATTGAAGTAGAAAATTGCTTATATCTTACTCAGCTAGGACTTCAGTCTAGTAAGCACTCTCTGTAACAAGAAGCTAAATCAGCATTACCTCTTTCCACCTTTAAAAAAAATAAAAAATGCATCTTTCTGCAGTGAAGGGAAAACAGAAAATTAATTAAAATCTACTTATTAAATAGAATTTTGTAGTCCAAACTATGACACAAACTGTCAGAATCAATGTTTTCTGTTAAAGTACTTGTCTTCCTTCACAGACTCTCTATACACACTTTCTTCACAAATTATATATTATTATTATCCTTTAATTCTGTTGTAATATTTGTAAAAATCATACTGAAAAGTGGTAAGACACCCTTCATAAAGGAAAAAAAACCCCAGAATTTATTATAGAATAAATTCTTGTAATTTGACTGCGACATTTTAACATAACAGTCAAATTTAATTACTAAATATTTCAAGAACTTTGCATGAGAAAGCTGAACTAGATAGCTAAGTTCTTAGATAAGCAACAAACTCTACGAGGAATAACCACATTACTCATAGAGTAGAGCCCACGTATCTACTAGCAAGCTTCAAGATCCACTTACAAAGTAGGGAAAATTAGCAGAGCAGCAATAATTTAATACCAGTTTTATCTGCAAGTGAAGATGTAGGAAAAATTCTATTTAGAAATGACAAAAGTACAGCTAGACCCCTGCAAGCCTTTGGGCAGCAAATTAAACCATAACTTAACACAGCCAAGTAAAACCACAGCATTTAAGTAGTATTTTTCAAACAAAGCATTGATATTTATAGTAAAGCATGCTGCAGGTTAGTACTGATGGGCAAGAACCTTGCTATCTACAGAGAAATGGAAAATCTGCATTCCTTCCATGGATGCTCTAGTATTTAACAAACTACATCTTAATGACAGTTGCATAACCTTTCCAAATGATCCTGCATGCTTGGAATCATTAGCACTAAACTGTAGAGTATATAAATGAGAAATAAATCAAAGGTTAAAACTGTTGATTTATATTCATCTCCAAGTACGAATATTTCTGATGTGATTACCGTCCATTACAAAAATAAGGCTCTGTATTGGAAAAGTAAAAAGAAAATATATTCTGAAACAGCAAAACTTGCTTGAAAATAACTAAACTCATGGTAATGCAAAAGTAATTATGACTGGCAGTTCTAAATCACAGAATGAATCATAGATTGGTTGGAAGGTACATCTGGAGATCATCTAGTCCAATTCTCTGCTAAAGCAGATTCACCTGGAGCAGGTTACCCCTTATTCTGCCACTGGGCACCACTGAAAGGAGTCTGGCCCCAGCCTCTGGACACCTGCCCTTAAAGTACTTGTATGCATAGATAAGATCCCCTCTTCTACAATTATGTCTTCTTAAGGCTGAAAAGGCCCAGCTCCCTCAGCCTTTCCTCCTAAGAGAGATGCCCCAGGCTCTTCATCCAGTCCACTAGACCCACTCCAGGAGTTCCATGTCTCTCTTGTACTGAGAAGCCCAGCACTGGACACAGCACTCCAGATGAGGTTTCACTAGGGCTGAGTAGAGAGGCAGGATCACCTCCCGTGACCTGCTCACAATGCTCTTCCTAATGCACCCCAGGACACCACTGGCCTCTTGGTCAGCTTGCTGGCTCATGGATAGCTTGCAGTCCACCAGGACCCCAGGTCCTTCTCCACAAAGCTTCTTTCCAGCAGCCTGTACTGGTGCAGGGGTTCCTCTTCCCCAGGTGCAGGACCCTGCATTTGCCTTTGTTGAACTTTGTTAGATTCCTCTCTGCCCAACTCTCCAGCCTGTCCAGGTCCTTCTAAATGGCAGCACAGCCTGCTGCTGTATCAGCCACACCTTCCAGTTTGGTATCATCAGCAAACTTCCTGAGGGTGCACTCTCTCCCTTCATCCAGTCACTCATGAATAAGTTGAACAAGACTAAATAAATGTAAAGACCATTTACTGTTTATCCTCCATCATTTACTTATCTTAAATCATTGTACTCTAGTGCTGTAGTTCAGAACAACCGAGGGAGGAGAAAATTTGCCAGTTGCTAAGCTTTAAAAGAGAGTGATGTGAAAGAAGTTTCAATTAAAAAGAAGAATCCCAGGAAGAAGCAAGATGAAAAAAAAATTAAATTGCCACTGCTTTTTGGGGGGTTCCCCCCCTTTTTTTTTTTTTAACAATCAGAACAATTCTTAAAATGTAGCCTTTCTGACACATCTTTAGGCAAATTTATTATTTAGCTTAAAATTCTTTTAGCATTAACTGTTAGGCAATTCTGGAGATGAAAGGCATGAAGAATCTACATACCTTACACGTGATTCCCACAAAAAATACAGATGAAAGTTTTGTAGTATGAAGTTTTTCTCTTTCTCCTGAAAAAGCACTCAGAGCAGAGAACTATACATTGCATTCTCAATCATACAAGCCAAGTTTAATACTTATTCTTTTAAAGAAAATATTCCTGCATCATTTTCTATAGTGGAAACAGATTTCTTGACCAATAAACAGTCCTGAGACCTCCTGTTCCAGTTATATTTATTCCCTACGCTTAAAAAACATACTTCAGGCTTTTAGCTGCAGGACCAAGGAAAACCTTTGCAAAGGAACACTGCACAAGTCTGCATGGGACTGCAGCAAAGCAATAGCAGCCCCCTCTGCTGCTCAGAGGAGAAAAAGATTAACACACACTTACAAACCACCCCCATCTACAGTATTGCAACCTTCTCTCGATTGCATGTACTGCCTGTACACAAAACAAAAATGTGCTTCCAAGGATCAGTAGTTCTGTAACCGTGCTTAATTTTCCCCTATCCCTACAAAGCTTCTAGTCTATTAATAATGCTGACAATAACTGCAAACTTTTATAGGGGAGTCCCTTTTCACTTCACTCTGAACAAACTGCCGAGTGCAATCTTACGTTTCCTCAGTATAAAAAATTAATGCTATCCTTCCACACAAATACAAAAACCACTGAAAAATAAACCCTTTATACAACCAAGTGTCAATTCTCATGTGTAGGTACAAAGGACACAGACCAACCTTATAGAACAGAAAGCTCTCTGAAAAAGGCTTGCATCAGTCAAACAAATCAGTCAAACACTGAATCTCAATGCATGGAATAATGTGATATATAAATGGGTAAATATATTGCATAAACAAATTTGAACTACTGGCACAGTTGCCACTGAGTTTTAATCTCAGTTCTGATATCATAGAATCCTTTAGGTTGGAAAAGACCTCTAACATCCAGTCCAGCCAGTAATCTAACACTACCAAGTCCAACACTAAACCACGCCCCTAAGTGGTACATCCAGGGATAGTAACTCAACCACTTTCCAGGGGAGTCAATTCCAGTGTTTGACAACCCTTTCCCTGAAGAAGTGTTTCCTAATATCCAATCTAAACCTCCCCTAGTGCAACTTGAGGCCATTTTCTCTCGTCCTGTCACTTGTTACCAGGGGGAAGAGACCAACCTGCATCAGACTACTGCTTCCATTCAGGAGCTTGTAGAGAGCAATAGGGTCCTCTCCGAGCCTCCTTTTTCTTCAGGCTAAACAACCCCAGCTCCCTCAGCCACTCCTCGTACGATTTGTGCTCCAGATCCTTCACCAGCTTTGTTGCCCTTCTCTGGACACACTCCAGCACCTCAATGTCCTTCTTGTAATGAGGGACCCAAAGCTGAGCACAGGATTTGAGGTGTGGCCTCACCAGTGCCGAGTACAGAGGGACAATCACTGCCCTGATCCTGCTGGCCACACTATTGCTGATA
The DNA here is from genome assembly GCF_003945595.2 of Pipra filicauda. Lineage (NCBI taxonomy): Eukaryota > Metazoa > Chordata > Aves > Passeriformes > Pipridae > Pipra > Pipra filicauda. The sequence goes on from NW_024104287.1 coordinate 4,400,501, forward strand.
CAGTCCAGGATGCCATTGGCCTTCTTGGCCACCTGGGCACATTGTTGGCTCATGTTCAGCTGCTGGCAAGCAGAACCTCCAGGTCCTTTTCCACTGAGAAGCTTTCCAGCCACTCTGCTCTCAGCCTGTGGCACTCTATATGGTTGATGTGAGCCAAGAGCAAGATCCAGCACCTGGTCTTGTTGAACCTCATACAACTGGCCTCAGCCCATGGACCCAGCTTGTCCTGATCCCTCTGTGGAGCCCTCCTGTCCTCCAACAGATCAACACTCCCACTCAGCTTGGTGTCATCTGCAAACTGACTGAGGATGCGCTCAATCCCTCATCCAAATTGTTGATCAAGATATAAAGATATCTACAATTCAAGATGGGTGTTCCCCAATCAGAGAGAGTGTTCAGAAACCAACAGGAATCATAACAGGAACAAAAAATGGAAAAAATATGCCCAATGTGTCCGTATTATTTACATTTAAGAGACCTTTCAGGGAAGACATTGATTGTTTTATGTATGCAGGAAAAAAAACCCACGTTTGTTAAACAGCTCTTCAATACAATATGAAAATAATAAAATTGTAATGGTCAAAAAATGTCAGATGACAGGAAGAAAGCAGAGCAGAGTAAAGGCGCAGAAGTTTAAACACCGACGATAACAAAAAACTATTAACCTAGGCATGAGATAGATTTTCCTTGCTGAACTGTTTCCTGTTTTCAAACAGTGACATTTTCTAAAAATATAAATCAATACAGAGCAGCCTAACATTTTATGCAGGAAATCATAACAGGTAACCACAAGGATCCTTCTGGATGCCTGGGTGTTGCTGGTGAATGCAATGAAGACTCTCGTGAACCACTGGCCTTCTCATTTCAAGTGCACTCGCCCTTGTCATAACATTTTCACAACATGATGGCAGCAATTATCTCAGTTATGTGCACAGAGAGGTATTATGAGGAAAACATTTTTATATCATTTTATATATACTATATAAACATTACAGAAAATGTATCTATAAAATGTGTTTTTATATAAATACATGGGGCTTATGCCTCTGATTAAGTTTATCAGGTAAAACACAGAAAGCTTGCTGCTGCCAAGTGGAAGCCCAGGTGACAGGCAGCAAACTCAAGCAGGGTACATTGTGGTGTTATGCAGGAAACGAACATTTCCTTCCTTAACCACACAGGATTCTGCAGACCAATAAGCAAAAGAAAGTCAGATTAGAGAGAAACTTTACTCAGTAGTTTATGAGGAAAGGAGTAAAAAGTAGAAGGAAAAAGAACAAATATATCCAAAAGTTAAGATGAGCTGCGTAACGACACCTATGGCAGTAGCAGTTGCTGTTTTGTTGAGTATCACTTGGTATCTCTTGGTATTGTGTAGTCATGAAAGTGTGCTCCTCATATATACAAGAAGACCAAACTGTGCTGCACTGGGAATGCCTGCTGAGGAGCCAGGTTTACATCTAACACACAAACATCAAATAGGGGATTCAGCCATCACTGCCCATAGTGGTGGCACAAAGCAAGTTTCATAGAGTATAGCACACAGCAAGGTAATTCAGCCAGAGTTAGGAGACCATACTAGAATATATATGACAAGAAACATATCTGAAATGCTAAAAATAAGTCTACCAGGTTTGAATCTCTTAGGATGAGTCTAATCTTCAACAGGTAGAACCAGAAATCACTCGTAAATACAGCTGATGAGTCTACTAACGCTCCTTTTTCTTCTCAAAAGTAGCATATCAATTAGTCGTGCTTATTTTGACTCTGGTAATTGATTCATGCTTGCATAGATATATTTCCATAAAACTTAACACAGAATGCGTTCCTGTGGTTAAATGTCGGTTTATTAATGAATTGGCAACATTAATGTTGCATTATCAGTTTTACTGTGTAATCATGACCTAGAGCAGTGCCAGCTCAAGCAGCTTTCTAACCTGTGCTGATCCTTCAGGTACAGAGTTAAAACTACCTAAAACAGAGCTGCACCATGAATCAAGAACAATTCCTAAATACAGTTTGCTACCTGGCTCCCCAACAATTCTTGCAGAAGCACAGCTTGGGGACAGAGCTCAGACAAAAATGACCAGCGCTGCATCAAAACAATACGCAGAGCAACTATCAGGCCACATAGAAATTGTGCATATCTTTCAGAGGGCTTCCTTTAGGCTAAACCAGCTTGTTTCAGTTTGTGTTAAATATGCATTAAAAAAAGAAAGAAAAAACTTGCATTTATCATTTAAGACAATAAAAAAAGTTTCAGAACTGACCACCACCGAAAATTATGCTCTGCTCTGTCTGTACATAATAAGAGTGCAGCTATTTAACAAGCACTTTGACAAGTTTCCAATTCAGAGATTAAAAATATGTTTTTGAGTGTAAGAATTTCCTACATTAAATATTGTCAAAACTGGACATATGATACTCAATAAATCATACTAAATCCAACAAAAACTGATACAGTGAAATAAAAACAATAATTTCAGTTATAAAAAGCCAATCCAATGATATGAAATATGGCAGTATTTCACTCCAAATTAGAAAGCATATACTTCAATACCTTGAAGAGTAGAATTATAGACATAAAATTATATAATTTACTAAAAACTCATGCGAAAACATTATGACTTCTCAAAATTCAAAGATGTTAGCTCTGATACTTTAAACATTCAAGTGAATTGCATACTAAACAAAAACATATTGCTGCAGATCCCAGAAGCAAATGTTTAACCTATTTACCTGTTCAGGTGCCTCTTCAATTCTGATTATCCATCTCTGTATGTTTTTGCTCGTACTCAACCTGTTAACCTACGTCAACTGACTTTTTTTATTTTTTTTTTTTACATCAGGTTTCAATTATTTTTTTTAAAGAAAATTTAAAAATTTGAGGGGGTTTTGTTTTTTGAATGATGAGAGGAAGTTAGGTGTTCTATTACCAATGAATGATTAAACAAAAGAAATTAGTACATAGGCTTAGGAACAGCATTCTTCCAGAAGCACACTGGCCTGCTCCTCTTTCTTATTAGTAAGTATCACTGCTTTCATTATTCTTTCAGTTTTTGCTGCTGTTGAGTTAATGGAAATCCTCCTTCCTGACGAATTTGGAAAATAGAGCGAACTACTAATGTACACTGCAGCCAATACACCAAAACCTTTTACTTTAATGTAAAACGTTAGATTATATAAGTAGAAATAAAGATATGAAAGTTAATTTCCAGATTCTTATTGCAAATCACAAGTTCTCAACCATCAGCACACAATTTACAAGGTCCTCACAAGCAAACATTATGTAACTTAATGACTGCCTAACACACTTTTTTTAACATGTATTTTGTCCACAAATTCACTAGAACCTGGATGGAAGCAAAAACTTTCTGTTTCGCGGTTTTCCAACCTTTTTTTCCATTACAATGTTTTTATCTAAATGAACCAGATCTTCTCACAGAATGCCTCATATGTATGATTTCTTACCTTCCTTCTTGCCTGCTTGGAGAAGGAAAATATAAAAAATGCCAGGAGGGTCTTATGTAAAAATATTTATAAAGAAACACCATAGTCTTCTGAACATAGCCATCAAGAGTTCTATTCCTTAAAATGCACAGGGGTATTTACTCACGTCAAATGCATGCAAATAATTTGATTACTAACAGTTAAAACAGCATAGTTTTTGTGGATTGCATAAATTCTTCATCATAATCTCTTTAGGAAGTAAAACCTTTGTTTCATCGTAAAACTTTAATTTATGTTAAATATGCAAATTTTTTTCCAAAATCTGAAGTTAATTAGGCTGAAGAACACAAAAAAAAAAGTAGCTTCTCACCTTTGTCTTCATGTAGAATGGAGATGACTGGTGAATGGGCAAGTCCATGAGGCTATTGGAATTTGTGACACTGTTACTGTTAGCATGTTCATCTTCTCTACTGCTGTCATCAGACTGATCAAAATCATCACTCTCCTGATCCATTTCCTCCTCCTCTTCCACCTCCTCCTCTTGATCACCAGCATGTTCATCATCATCTTCCTCTTGATTACAAGTGGATTCTTCATCCACTGTAATAAGTCTATTATTATTTTCTTCTAACTGTTCCTGCTGAGACTCATGCCTGTCATCAAATCCAGGTTCTTCTCCTATCTCTCCATTCCTCCCAATGTGCTGCTCCTCTTGTTGTCGTCTTTGCTGCTGCTCTTCCTCTTCTACGACTCGATTCATCTGCTCCTCATCTACTTGGCTTGAGGAAGCATTACCTCGAAGAGATCCACCAGTTCGTCGCCTCTTGCTGCCCACAGAGAGCAGTTCCTGATTCATTTCCAAAAGCCAGCTTGCTACTTCTTGGACCTTGGCTAGGCTATCTGAAGATGCAAATGCTTTCACATTCTAAGGAGATAAAGAAAAAGTGGAAAATTACAGAAGTTAGTTCTTTAATTAGATAAAGCAGTAAAAACCTATTTCATTGTATTATTCCTGACAACTTCAAATTCCAGGAAACAAGGAATAATTTCTACTTGACACACAACTAGAAAAACCCAAACAAACTGCAGGCAACTTTCTAGTAAGAGAATTATTTCTTCTGTCAAACAGTCTAATGGTCTCTGTAAGCACCAGATTCTGCAAAATTCAGAGGAACTACTTGCCCTCCTAGAGAATCCACGAGAACCATTAGCATTCATGTTAACAGAAGATTCAAGTATGTGAAATTACTGTCTAATTGGACACAGATAATTTCCAATGGCATTTATTTTCCTTCTCATTTGATTACAGACTTTATATATTACTCACAAGTGAACTGTTATTGGGCTTACGCATTAAGAGCAGGCAAATTTTCAGGTATAATTGAAAGTTTCATTTCTCGTCACTAATTTTCTTTGAGATAAATAAAAAAGAGAACACCAATTAAAGAATACAGCCTTATCACTGCCAATTCTTAAGCTGGCCACAGAGATGCCCAGTGGTCAGAAGCAGACTAACCAGCCCATGTGGCCCAGAAATGGCATACACCTCACCTGGAAAAAAAAAATCACTGTTAGCAGTAAAACTCTAAGAAGCTACAATAATTGTTACATGAGACTCTGAGAAGTTACAAAGAGGCCAAATTTAGGTGCATATTAATAGAAACTGAAAAATACTAATGCAATTTCCAAATTATCCACATATTCAGCTACACATGTTCATCCAAGCAATATATAAGAACAGAGGGGTATAACACATACTAATTAGTTCTTAAATTTGATATTAGATTTCCAGCTATACATATACACAGCCTTTGAGGCTGGTGCCTCCAGACTGCAGTTTCCCTAGATTCAAGCAATGTGTTGAGTAGGTGAAGTTGGACATGAACTCAACAAGTAATCAAATTCACTGTACATACACAGGCTGCCCATGAAAAAGTGTGCAAAGAGAAAACAAGTAGCTTTGTCATCGTGTGTAGAGCCACCTTTGCTTCATGACAATTGTAAAAACATTCATCTTATTGATAAGTAGGGACAAAATATCAGAAATCATAGCTCTATGAAAATTTTCAGTGTGTTGTATTATAAAAGCCACAGAAACATATTTACAGATGTTTTTCTAGTCTTGCTCTGAGGTGGATTCATAGTTGGAATTCTGTAACTCTCTGCACCTGTCTCCTCAGGGAAACATTACTTATAACCCAAAGACATGGTTCTCAAGTTTCCACATATCTACCTAGATGACAATTCCCCCAAATAAAACCTTATAAGGTCAAAAGCTGAAATATTGTGTCCAAAGAAAGCATCCTTTAGTGATTAGCTCCAATCAGTGAATGAGAAGCTAATACTAAAAGACAATTAAGCTGCATACATTCAATGGAACGTGCTGACTTGTTTTCACCAGTGGAAGAAAAGCATTAGGACACTTAGGGCACATAACCCAAACCAAAAGCTAATGTCTCTGTTCTTATGTTCAAGAGGCATCAAAAGCGAATGTGTTTCATTTTCTATATGCAGTAAGCAGCACTTGAGAAAGATGCCACAAAGAGTGTGCTGTAAGAGAAATGTTTTCACTTAACATTTTTCCCCAAAACCCAGAAACCTTAGCATATTGGAGTGATGTTTAATAACAACATTTCGACAAATGTCAAATTCAGTTGCATACATAATCTGACATTAATACAACCTATTTATCAGACTTGCGACATAGTTTAGGCATTATGAACAAGACAACACTACAATCTTCTTTTCTCATGAAAAGAGAAAAGTCTTGGAAATTTTGAAGTATTAATAATGTAAAAATCAGTAATTAAAAAGTAAAAAAAAAAAAGGAGATTGAACAAGAGGCTTACATTGTCACAATCTAGCAATTTTAGCTTCCACCACAAACGATTCTCTAAGTAGCCATGAATGAAGCTTAAAAGTTTTAATTGCATTTTTTCAGTATCAGCAGCATTATATATGCATCAATTATTGGTTTAGGATGTACTTGATAAAACTGCAAATGCTGCATTTGTTTCAATAATTTAATACATACTTTCAATCTGTATCTGTAAGCAACAAACATAAAAGGTCAGCATTGAAACATTTAAGTAATCAAATGCAAGAATCTGCTAAATGTTTAAGTGACAAAAATATCACTGTTGTTACTGTTACACCCAAATAAAATTCCAGCCAATTAAAAAAATGAACGTACACTAGTACTTTATAAATTTTTAATTATTCCTACATTTTTGAGTGACCATCAATTCATGAAATTAGCTTCAGTCATAAGTGACTTCCATTTACTCTGCATTTGCATGAATTAACTTAACTTGGTTTTTCAAGAAACCTGTAAAAATACATTAACAAAATTTAATTACAAGCAGTGCTACATCAGAAATCATCAGTATGCAGAGAGGTGATGCATTTGCTAAAGAACAGATGGATGCACATTATCTGAGAGATTTAAAACATTAAAGCTGCCTTCTGTCATGTAAGTGCTTTCAGAATTAACTACTGTCAGTTAATACACAATATACAATCATTTCCATATATAAGGTAGATAAGGAATAAGACAGGATTATTACTATTTTGCAGGAAGAAGTGTATTTACAAATTAACTTCCAGAGAACTGAAATGCTGTGTTTTTAGGTACAGTGCCTCCTTCATTTACATGGTCAGAGACCAAAATGGCACAAATCAGCTAAATCCCAGCAGATCCACTGAGGAAGGCTGTTGTTTTTCCTACCTACCTCAAACCTCAAAGAAATTTTTTTAGACAAACACCTAAACATTGCAGTGCAGTGGTAAGGCTTTGTGTAAACATGTAAAACTCATTAAACTTGGTCAATGAGTCTAACTTGGCAATTCCCAAGTAAGCTTCTTAACACTTGCAGTCAGTTGTAGGGGAAAGCAGAAGGCAAGGAATCCCTAAGGAAAATGTAAGTCCCCAGACTCGTTGAACTGCTAACTTAAGAACTGATCAATGCATTTCCCACCTCTGTTGAAGGCTGAATGCACCTCACACCTATACTGAATACTAAATGCTGCTTAACCAGAATTCTTCAACTTTATCCATTAAATTTTCACAGGAGATAGGTTATGAAAATAAACATGAACAACAGCTGCTCAAAACCACCTGTAAGAAATGCCAATCAACACTGGAAAACTATAGGGAGAACTCCTCAAGGTTATCTGCCACAACAGGTGGCACCCTGTACTGAGAAGATGACCACTTCACTTCTTGCTCTAGTGCCGAAATATCTCTATCCTGCTAACACAGATAAAAAGTTGTTAAATATTTTTAACCTGTAAAACCACATAACTATGGGAAAATCTGGACGTTTCCATCAGTCCTACTGATTTTTATTATTCCTTTTTTATCACTTGAAACTCCTAAGAAAAAAAAAAGAAATGAGTTGAGTGTGGAGAGGTGGGGGTTGGGGGTGGCAGGGCTTGTTTTTTAACAAAATGTAACAGATCTTGAAAATGTTTTAAAGAATTAACTTTGAAACTAGTGAGTTAGACTGACTTGGATACTAACCTAAATCATGCTAGTACTGATCACAACAGCAATTATTGAAAAGACAGGATGGTTACAGTCACAACATGGTTTATGGGCAGTGGATGCTCCTAGAACAAATCTTTTGAGATTACAGATTTAGTGGACAAAGACAATTGGACTAACACAAAAACTTCTATAGATACTTGATTAAATCCTAACTTATTAATATACTTCACATTTTACCATGATATTTAACTGAGTAATACTGAATTGAGGTGAAAGAAAGTAAAAAAGGAACATCCCACCCAAGCTAAGGATCTCCCATGATTTCATTTCAACATCTCTATCTACCTTCTGAAAAAAAATAAAGATAAGATCCTTATAAGAACACTATGCCCAAGACAGACAGTGGTGCATTGGTAACTTAAAGCTAGGCCCTCATGAGTAAGCAAAATGTTGATTAGAACAAGACTGAAATACAGCTTTAAAAACTTTCAATAACTTTTCTTCAAAATAAAATACATCATTAACAATGCACGTCATTCTACAAGCACACATTGTTTTTTTAAAAAATTATAAACTACTTCGCTCCAAGCTCCAGAACAAAATAGCAGCTAAAAAGATTCTCTGCTTCTGCTTCACTATTAACCTCCCAGAAAAGCTTTGCCAACACTTCATAGAGCAGCACACGCAACTTTTCTGTTGTATTAGAAATTATCCTGCTCCTTTTTTCACTATCTCAAGATACTTCAACAATCAATTCATGTTGTTTATTCAGTGTAAAGTGGTCAGAGCAATGAACTCTAAAAGAAAGTGCTCCTTTAATTACTTACTTATGTCAAACATAAATCTGACAGCACACAAAAAATAGATTTAGTATTCATTAAATTTTAAAAAAACACAAAGTTTCCCATGTAAATTTATTTAGGTCCAGTTGTGTCTAATCTTCTTTTGTGGCCAGTTTTAATTATCCCCCTCCCTGTTGAAATCCAGCCCCAACTTTGCATCTACCTTCTGAAGCTTTTCATCAAGTCCTGGCATCCTGACCTCTCCTTCTAAATATGTTTCTGAACAAAGACACTTGCAGTTTTCCCACCACACACGGTCTACTGTAAGATGTCTCTCCCTCCTGTTCACTTGCTTCTATCAACCCCTCAATCCTATTTCAACAGACCTTACCCCTTCTCTTCCTATTTCATCATCCAAACTTACTTCTTCCTCCCAGGACTGCCTCTGAACACCTCTCCTTTAATACCAGGCCTCAGTCTCCCAGTTCCCTTTAGCCTTGAGTGCTACTTTAGAGTTTCAGACACAGATCTCTTCTGATCCATTCCCCATAGAAAACGAATAGATTTGGAAGAAAGACAATAGCTGATGATACGTGAGTGGTGAGGGCATGACAGAGCCATGTCCCTTGCTATCAGTCACGGGGACAAACACACAGAAGCCATTAAAAAGAAAACTCTGTTTTAACTCTGAGCACAAAAGACAAAGGAGTATGGAGGACCTATAATCCTACCTCTTCTGGCACATATATGTGAAGTATTTAATATAGGATGAAATACGAAATAGCACACAAAATCCACTAGAGAACACGAATACAAAAAGGAGTTTAGAAAATGAGTAAATGATACAGGAATTTATACCTATTTAGCAGTACTTAAGCTAAGTGGCATGATAAGGAAATATCACAGATAGAAGAAAAATGAATATACCTTTTATGAGTAAGAGTTGCAAGAGTTTAGAAGAAACAGTCTGAGCTACAAGTGGTCACATACTTGATCTTCAGACTATGGTAAAATATATGATCATGTCTAATTATTTTATACACATCAAGATATTTTATATCACTAAAAAGACAAGAGTCCAGCATTCAGATTGCATTCTTCTGACTTTCAGCTACATTCACATATAGATTTCCATCTGCAGATGTCCAAATCCTCTTTAAAACTCAACTGCTAAATCAAAGATAACATTTTCTGTTCAAAAGGGTTTAGTCCTGTTAGTGTAAAAATAAATTATTTCATTTTATGGATCTATCATTTCTTCTCTTTAAATTTATTTTTTCCATAGAGTTTCCACATGATCTCCATTTCTGCACATTTAACATCATCACAGAACATTAACTTTTCATGTCAAGTCTTCATTCAGAAACAAATAACGTATTGTACGAGTATGCGGCTGAACAAAACTCTTTGCAGCCACTGCTGTAAAAGCCCAACCTCTTTGAAATAGGTTCACTTAACCCTCACAGATAGTGACTGTGGGTAGAGTGGGAAAAGCTGCAAAAGGTGCAATACGCTTCCTTGCTGTGTACAGGTAGGGCATACACAGATTCATCCCATTCCCATGAGCAACACAACCACCGGCAAAGTTCAGACGCACACAACAAATACAGAACCTGGATGTATTACAGCTCAAATGGATTCAACAGATTCTCTTGGCAATAGCAAGAGGAGCATCAAGTCTTAATGCTTTAAGCCAAAGGACTTTTCTTCACTCTTTGTGCATTCTCAAAACAAGGACTGCTCTGGCTAAGAGATGGGATAATCTGAGTTGAAGTTGGAGCAGTTTTTAATGCTCTAGCACAAAGAACTATGATATAAAATATATTATTAGAGACCTGATGTCCTAATTAAGGCAATCAACACATAACAGGAAGAGAAAAACAGGGAATTTTTTTTCTGTAAACATCTGTCCATAAGTAATTAATTACCTTAATTCTTGTATTTGAAGTGTTTCAAAACACGCCTGCATTTTCCTTGTTTCAAAAAGAAGAAAAATATCATAGCAAATAATCAGTGAATAATGTCTTACAGAAGTTATGTTTTTACCTTAAAATTTGACACATAAGAAAATGTGAATTATTGTGAGATGCTGTGGCAAAGATGGGGTAGAGATAAGACGGAAACGTGAAAGTGACCCATAAGGAAATGGTTGAAAGCCTCCATCATATAGTAATAAGAAAGCTGTATTAAAAAAAATAATAATAATAACAACTCATTTTCCTCAAAGCCATATCTCAACAGACAAGTTATTAACATACCAGTACAGTGTTATTGTAGAAGTGGGGAGCTCAAGTCCATATATCACAAACCCTGTTCATATCTCTTAGCTCCCTGAAAGTGAAAACTAACAGGGAAAATTACAAAAATTAGTCCTTATTTTTAATTCTGCGTTGTTATGTTTTCATCAACTGAATGGATACAATTTCAAATAAAATCATTTACATTTCTTGAAAGATATCATAGGGGACAACAATCCACAGCAGGAGGAGATGAGAATTATGGCTGATCTTACTACGTTCATATAAATAATTATGTTATTTTTAGTATTTATATTAATAACTGTTATACAGAAGATGGTTGGTTTATCTTTTCACTAACAACTTTTTAAAGAAAAATAATTAAGCTTTAAAATGTGACAAGTTAACTATCATATGAAACTAACGAAAGGCTTCTCTCCCCTTTTCCTCAGAAAAAGGAAAGCAGTAAAAAAGCTTTGAGTTATTTAAAGGGTGCCAAGTTTTCCAACAAGTATTGAAAACAAAACAGGCAAGTTCTCTATATAATCCTGCGTGCTTCACTTAGTATCAAGCAGTGTCTATTTTCTCATTGAAAGGACCTCTGTGGTACAAAAGTAAAGCACACAGTTTTCAATTACATCATCTTAACCTTTCCACTTGGACAACTGTACCATTACTTGGGTTCTTATATAAAAATTTTTACCTCTCCAAATAAAAAATTCTTACCTTGCGTAATTAATGAATACCTGCTTATTTTTTCCCCACAAATTAGATTACTACAGGAGGCCTATACTACTATTGCTATCCATACAGTGCAAGCATTCTTGTTTGCTCAATTTAGAACAGCACATTTCTATCCGTTAATATTTCAGTCTCATGTAAACTATGCTTTCTGTGCATACTAAGAAGGGAAGAGTCTCCTGCCAAAAGCAAATGTTAGATCATACTTCCAGCAACACAAACCCAGTATCTTTAGGTACATTACTTGAGAAGCACCAGGGCTGAAAAATTCTCAATTTAGAAAGTTAGGCAGGCCCTTTATTATATTCCCTTCAAATTTAAAGATGCAGTTGCATGGCTACTTAGCAAAGGCTAGGAAGGTACAAACAGAATCATCAAGTCTGCACTGAAACTAGGCAGGTTTTAGCTAGCACTTTGGTAATACTTTTTGCCTCTGTGAAACCGTGGGAGCAGAGAGGAGGTGACAGCAGCTCTTGTTTGTGTATATTTTCAGGGAGAGACAGTCAGCCAACCATGCTCTGGTAGCTGCACTTGTGCTGCATGTTCTGCAGTTGTTAAATGTGTGTGTTAAACTAAGATGGAGTGTATTTCTAATTTAAGACTTAAAGTGGTGATGAATTTACTATCTTCCTAGTAAGCTATTACAGTGAGTAATTATCATCATAGTTAATTCCATTTGGATTTTTCTCATTTCAGCATTTAGTGATCGGATATTACTTCTTGTCTATTAGATAAAATCCTTGTTCGCCTAGATAGTTGGGAAGAAAGGAGTTTCTGTACAGTAATCACATTTCCTGTTTACTTAAAATAAATGTTACTGAATGATTGTTTTAGACTTCATAGTTGAGGTTTCCGGTTCCTACTGTTGGTACCTATAATTCAGTGTGTGTTAACTCGGAGAGTTTTCCACAACACAGTAACACTCCAGCATGGCTTAACTGAAGTCCACTACTAGAAAGCCTTATTTCTCCTCAGACTCCTTTCCTATGGATGAAAGGCCTTGAGCTACATAAAGACATCCTCAGCAGTTGTTCTGGGCAGCTGGGGAGCTCCTTGTATGCAGTGCTGTTGATGATGCTGTAAAACTGACCCCAAGGACTTCTGTTATAGAGAATATAGGTGGTCTGGTCTGGGGACAGACAGGCACATGTAGAAAGTAGAACAATGCTTAGTACCATGGAGATTTCAAGCCAGCTTGGAAAGCGCTAACTACCACAGACTCACAACCTTAGTTTACTTACTTGTTGAAAAGAAGGGTGAATTCCAACCTCAAATTATCCAAATCTGTTAAGTTTTAAGGAGTGTTTAGTCTCCTTTTGCACTGTAAGAGGATTCGTGATCCTTTTTCATAGGGAAATTCTGTATCGCATGTGTATCTATTATGAAGAGGGATAGTACAACTACCAGGCTTAAAATACAGGCTAGCATTGTATGTCCAGAATGGTCTTAATATACATTTTTCTTCAGCATCCACAATATTGCTGAATGTGGCCCTGGGGCTGGGATGCACTTCCAACGGGAAAACCTACAGGCCTTAGCAGTAGGGTATGCTGAACCACTTTATGTACTTGTTCACACAGTCTGTCACCCAGCCTGGCGTTGCTTTGCAAAGTTGTATCATCGGAGCAACACATGAATAACTTCCAAGCAGAGTTGCTCATTATTAATGCAAACTATTCTGAAGGCAAAAGCAAAAGAGCATTTGGCAGCAAGAACACTGCCATTAAGATGTTTGTTTGAAAACCTCAAAGTGATTTCTAAAGTACCCAAGTGACTTCTCTGTCTTGGTTTCTTTCCTGTCCACTAATCATAAAAGTAATTCTGGGTACATTTCCCGAAATTAAGGGGTTTACTGATACTGAATTGCAATTTTACCATATGTCTGGTGTCAGTTTCTGGCAAAACGGTGGCACAATTTCTTGGACTAAAACTACAACTCAAATGCTGCTGAACTGCAGCACAAACAGGCAGACACACAGAAGAGCAGATACACACATATACAAAAAAAATCAACTTAGAACACATGGCAGAAAAGATGGACCAAAAAAGGTCATCTTTAACTGAACTGGGGGAATAGACCTTGAGGACAAACGGCAGCTAAATTTAGCTGAATTTAAATTTAATTCCATTATACTGAAATGGAAGGAAGGGCAGGAAATTAACACCAAGTACTAAACTGTTCCCTATCTCAAAGCTATTTGAGATTAGAGTCCTCTAATGTGGAATGACAACACACAAAAGCATTCTAGTGGCTAAAAAGAAGACAGTAGGATTGAAGCTGAGGAAAGTGAGAATCAAAAACCATGGCTACTCTTTAAGAATGTTTTTCTTTGAACGACTAAAACCAGTTTAAAGTAAATGTCCCCTTTTCAAGCAGCTCTTATACTACCTCTAATCAGCAAGAATAGTCAACTACCTTTATTCTCAAGAAGCTTCAAGGCACAGAACAGTATTTTCAAGCCTCTTAATAATGACTAATGAAGTAATGGAGAAGCAATGCAGGTTATGCCATGAAAATTCCAAATCTCACTATTCTGTTCAGTTGCAGGCTTCTGCATTAGACTAACCCCCTAAAAATAATTATAAGGTTATTGTAAAAATAAAGAATATCCTACCAAGATTAAATAGCCATCTCTTTATTCAGATACTACACTTTTTTTTTATAACTTTTTTAAAATTCCCAGTCATTCTATATTATTTCAAGCATACAAGACGACAAGAAACAAGAGAAAAAGAACGAAGTCCCCAAGTCTTTCCAAGCTGTCAACAATAATTTTTACCTCAAGATCCACAGTGGACAATGCTTATTCCAGGCTACTGCCCAAAATTTTTATTTTAATTTCCTATTTGCAGTTGTTCTTCAGACTCTTTTTAAAGAATAGGCAAGACCTGGGTGTGTTAGGACGACCACTACCAGCAGGACGAGGGAGGTGATCCTGCCCCTCTACTCAGCCCCGGTGAGGACACATCTGGAGTGCTGTGCCCAGTTCTGGGCTCCTCAGTACAAGAGAGACTGGAGCTCCTGGAGTAGTCTGGCGAAGGGCAACAATGATGATGAGGAGACTGGAGCATCTCTCTTACGAGGAAAGGCTGAGGAAGCGGGGCCTATTCAACCTCAAGAAGAGACAACTGAGAGTGAAGCTCATCAGTGTCTATAAGTATCTGAAGGGAGGATGTCAAGAGGATGGAGCCAGGCTCTTCTTGATGCCGAGCAACAGGACAAGAGGCAATGGGCAGAAACTGATGCACAGGAAATTCCACCTGAATATGAGGAAGAACTTCATTACTGTGCAGGTGACTGTAGAACAGATTGCCCAGAGAGGTTGTGGAGTCACTCTCACTGGAGATATTCAAGAACTCTCTGGATGCAATTCTGTGCAATGTGTCCCAGGATGACCCTGCCTGAGCAGGGAGGTTGGACCACATGACCCACTGTGGTCCCTTCCAACCTGACTCATTCTGTGATTCGGTGATTGAGCCCTAATCACATTGAGGTGATGTAGCCCTAATTGCTAGGGTGAAAACAATGAAGTAATTTTATCAGCACTGTTAAAGCAGACGGGAGTAAAAGGCTGTAATATAATAAACACAAAGACATTTCTTGTTTGTGTTTGATTCACCAGTTATAAACTGAATTTGTGAGATAAGAAAAGGTAGCTGGGGTCAGATTGAGGTAGAAAACAACACAAGATATTAACACTAGTGTATTTTACCATTTTGGTGGGAAAAACTACAGCTCAGCCTTATTGCCGTGAGGTTGCTCTAAAAGAACAAGGAGTAATACATATTTTATGAAGAATGCCTATCTGTCTGCAATCCCAATTCATATCTTATAAATTGTTCAGCTGTGTACATTCAATCGGATTTGTGCAGTATCCACTGGTCAATATTGTCTCCATTTTGAATGCCATATTTTAAAAGATGAACTCTGAATTGTACTTTCTAGTCAATGAATACGTTAAATGCCTTTGCATCAACATCAGATAAGGAGGAGTCTTTGATCTGCACTTTTTTATAAAAGCAAAAAATACAAAAAGAAACACAACAGCAGCATTTACTGGACTTGCTGAAATCTCTCAGTAAATGGGTTTGTCTGCATTCTCAGCATTTTCAGCAGTAGAAAGACATAAGTAAAACAAGATCACATACCAGCACAACACAGCAGAACAAATTCCCCTTTTTGATGTCTCACTTAAAAGCAAAAAAATAAACCAACCAACAATTACATTCTCCACATGGTATAAAAAACCAGCAAATGCTTTCTCGTTAACCTCACATCTCCAGAACACTTCCTACCACACATTGGTTCATAAGTGTTATGTTCTCTGTGTCACAGAGAACCTTTACAACAGTAGATTTAAAATTTGACCTTGCAGAACAACAAGGCACTTGCTGACAAACAGCATGTGAGAGCGACAGGTTTGAAGGAAGATGATATCCCAACCTATCTAAAGGAATCTGGCCCTGTCCCAAACAGACTCTTAGCAGGCTCCACCGGAGAAATGGAAATGGTTGCAATTATTGTTATTGATTTAGTGCCCTTAAAATGGGTCTCTGAGAATCTTATTTCAGCAACTGATTAAGCAGCAGGTTTAGCAGCAGGGTATCTGACTAACAACCTATGAAAACATAAAATTTCTTTGCCCAAATTATTTCTGGGACTAGGAGAGTAATTTTTTGTATCTGCATGACCAGAAGAAAAAATAGGTGCCTACGTAAGAATGTAAGGTGGCCTACAATATTAATGTCAGGCAGGCATTCAAACTCTTTCAAATTTTACATAGCCATCAACTCTAAATATTCCATGTTTCGGCTCTACAACCCTTTCCTACCGTGGAAAAGTAATGTGACTACAAGCAGTAAAAAGAGCTGACCCCAATTCAGAAAACCACTTGACCACATACACAATTAACAATTAAGTTATTTACCTGAACTACCAACTTAAAAGAGATACTGATACAGTATATTTGTACAAATATACTGTACAAATATAAACAATCAAATTTAGAAGTTGGGATCATAATTTGAATGGATTAAAAACAGGTTGTGGAGATTCTTTTCAGAGACTAATGTCATTCAAGATGCTGTTACTGCCCTGCCACAGGATATTTTCAGTGGAGCTTCCCCAAAATTAACTGTGTGTCCCCTAACCCATTCCAGAAAAAAATATACAAATAAATTTTATCTCACCAGTTTCCTCTAATTCACATGGTGTTGCTGGCGCTGGACAAATCAGGAATGTAGACTGGCCTACATTAAAGGTGCAAAGATACATTCCTGATTTTTCAAGGGCATTGTCGGTGCAGATTCATGTAGGTGAAGAGTGACCTTTATCTTTCTGGGACAGCAGTGCTAAACAGCACCATCTATAGTGATCTCTACTGACTGCAGTACTCCCCATCCAAAGCTGGTCTGCCCTCATGCTATACATGAGGTGTATAGCGTTTCACAAAGGTCAGCTGTACGCCAGGTCAGCTGCTACGACACACCTTGTGGATCTTGGAGACCAGCACGTTTTGGAAGTGAGTAGATGAAACTGCTCAGATTCCAGTGAAGTGCTGATATTCAGAAAGAGAAATTTGCTAGACTGCTGGTAACAGGTAGAAATCCAAAGCACCAATCGGCAAGACAAGATGGTTTCTCTCCTATGTCCCACAAGGACCCACAACACAATAGGCAAGGGAAAAGTCAAGCCCTCTTGACACAAAAGAACAGAACTCTGGGTGCACTGATCACACAAGGCACATTGTTGGGTTAGTTGTTTTCTAACATAGAAAAGATGTTAAAAAAAGCACCTTGTAAAATAACTGATTTAATCCAAATTTTGAGGCCATTATCCAGCTAATTCAGAATGTTGTTTTATCACTACTATGTAAAAGTGATGTGTGGAACAGTCCAGCAGCAAACAGTTGCATTTCACTCCAATTGTTTGTACTGACAGAATGCCAAATTACATGACTTTCTGAATAATATATCGGTTGTTGGTAGCAACAGCACCATCAAAACAGGGCATTTATATTTGCTCTTACTGGAAAACCTGGCCGATTAGGTTATGTCCCATGAAATAACTTGAAGGCTGCAAAATGGACCTTAGAGTAACCATATTCACTGCAGCAGCCCAAAAGGACTTTTAGTAACTATAAGGCTCTCTCACTAAACAGCTCAACTTTTCAAAAGGTCCAGTCCTCCACTGTGGAAAAGAGAATGTAGTACAAACCATGCAGGCAATGTGAAGTCCATAGCCTCATAGCCTTCAAGTCTGCGTCTATCTTAACTTTTTTATAATCCACACATGGGCTTCCATGTTCTCAGCTGCATGGATGATTAACAAATGGTACCATTCCATCCAAAGTTCAGAAATCATTTTTTCAGTCATCAGGACATAGGAGTCAGCTATTTGCTCAACTGAAGCAATGATTGGGTATGAAGTGTAAAATGGTAAGAAAAATATAGCTGAACTTTGTAAGGTATTTACATTTCCATTCCTATCATCTCAACACCTGGGAAATATCTAGCACATAAATTTTCTTTCTCCAGTAAGAATCCTGGAAAGAAACTAGGCTCTAAGAAATACTTTAATTTCCTGGTGACATTCCTCATAGATTTTTATCGAAGCCTAGCAAAAATATATTTTCTACTTTTAGTAGTGCAGGGTTTATCTACTGAAATCCATTCCAACAGAGTTCATAGCCATTCTCAAAGGTATTGCAGTTAACACGGGGTTTACAGATCTGTACTTACTCCTCAGACATTACTGAGATCAAGTATATGTTTTCAAGACATCTCATCTTCATGGGTTGGCATTGACCTGAAACCCCCAAGCTCTTTTAGGTGCTTCTGGTATCTTTTTTCAATATGTTAAATAACTACTTTGACACTGCAGGCACCGTTTCAGGAACGTGGCTGTTCTCAGCAGCAGCTCCTGCACTCAACATTCACTTCTCTGTCGAGGAACTGACTGTTTTAAAAATACTGATCTGTGTAAATTTATTGTGGTTCTTCTTGGAACTTCTGGCCCAAATCCACTTTTCACAGACTGCATAATTAGCCTTGCATTCCTTGATTTTTGAGTCTCGAGGGGGGTAGGCAGGAGAGGTGGCTCAGGGAAACAAGCCTGTTGCACTTCTGGCTTGGGAGTTGGAACTGTCCCAGAGAGTAACATCTGCCACTTTCAGCATTAGGGCTCACCAGAAAAAATTCTGAACTCAACAGATCTGGGTTTGTTTTACATGACCTGTGATAAATGGACAGGAGGTGGTAACTTAAAAGTCTGATCCCCAGTCTATTCAGTCCCAGGTGATAAATTTAAAAGAGAGAAAGCATTCAGAACACTTTTTCTGAAGAGTCCTAACATCTAGAAAAGGTTCAGCTCACAGTAGCAGGACAGCAGGCTGGACATTACTAGGTCTTCCTGCCACTGGTGCAGGAACAGAGATTGGACAGTAAGTGCGACATCATCTATACCTGTCGTGGTTTGAGACCTTCAAAAATCCAATTTCCAAGTCCAAGCCTCCCTCCCACAATTTGTTTCAGTGTGAGAGGGTTTTTCAGACATAACACAAGACTCAGTATGGGGTGAAGGGAATTATATTACAGTTATTACTTACACAAATAAATACTATAATACATTATATACACAATTCTAACTCTCCTATGGTAAAGCAATACATTTACATTAGATCAAATCTCCTTTCCCTCCAATAAAAGTTCAGAAGGGAAGAAGAAAAGATCCTTTCCACTTTCAGGGCAGCAGTGTCTCTCCTCTTCAAAGCAGCAGTCATAGCTGGAGTTGTCGTAGCTGGAATCTCTCTCTCTCTCTCCATTACAACACAAGGGGGGTCTCCTCTCACCCCTTGGCCCTTCGGCTCCAACCAAAGGTCTCTCTCTCCCGTGGACTGCGATAGCAGGGACAGGCTCGCCTCACCACGTCATATCATGAAGTGCAGGGCATCTTTGTGAAAGTCCCTTCCTCAGGGGACTCAAGCTCCTCCTGAGTCAGAACATTTAGGGCAGCTCTCAGTTCAGTCTTTGCCCCAAGCGTTCTACCAGAGCTCCTTTGCTCTGTCTCAGCTGCCAACATGGCAGCAGCAGGGGTGGCAAGGCCACTTCCCTTGCATTCCTTCTGCCCGTCCTGATCCAGCTTCAGAATGTCTCTGAGCTTCTTAGCTCCTCTCTCCGGTGCTGCTGCATTTCAGGACTCCCTAAGAGTTTGGAAGCCCACCCTTCCTTTCTAGGAGGTCTCAGGGTTTTGGGAAGGTAATGCAGTCTTACCCCCAAACAGTCTCTGTTGAGTTTTCTCTACTCTGTTGCCAGCTCTCCCTCCTTGCAGGTCATCTCTGCGTCTCTCAGCCTGGCTATGTGCCATCTCGCTGCTTGCTCTCTCTTTTGGCTCTTGGTCATAGCTCTCTACTCAGCGCTGCCTCTGCTGCCTTCTCAGCGTCTTCTGCTGCTCACAGTGGAGAAACTCCCCCAGTCTTTGACCACGCCACCCAGTCCAGTTTTAACACTACACCGGGTCTCCCGTAGTCTCGGCTGGGGGCTGGGGGCCTTGGCCCCCAGCAGGGCTCGCTGGCCCCTCAGCTCTAACATGGGGTGTCTCAAGCCACGGCTACCTCTCTTCTATCTACGTCATCTCCTTTCTTTTCTGGTCTGTTATAATATGTTGATTTCAAAGGAGTGAAATGTGGTTTCTGATTGGGCCCTGCACCAAGAACACCACCCCCTTGGGGGTTACCACTTTCTTAACTCCAGGGGAAAACACTTTTTACCCCACAACAATACACCCCAGCCTGGAAATACTTAGCAGTTCAGATGCAGGCACCATCCATCAACAACAAATGGTTGACTTAGTAGAATTCACATTACTAACCTCAAAAAAGCATGAGATTTTTATGAGCTTGCACAGAAATTCTCTTAGTTATGCAACAGAACTTGGTAACATCTCTTAGAAAAATGAAAGAAAGCTTCAGCAGATTTTCTAGCAGGACTTTTTTAAAATACAATAAATCAACTTCAAAAGTCTGACAGCTGTCTTTTAACAGATCTTTTTGAAAGATCATTTAATCGGTCTTTTTCCTTTGTAGTTGTGTGCATACAATTCCAGTGTAAACTGAACTATTAGTTGAACTTTACACCTAGAGATATAAAAGGACTACAACAAGCATCATAGGGAAATACTAAATCATTGAATTAAGAGAGAAAATTGAAATAGAGCAGCTACATATTAAGCTTAAAATAGGTAAGGACTTGCAGCTAATAGAAAACAAGTGCTCAGCAAGCACCCCAGCATGCTTATTCTGCACAAGATTTATTTTGCTTTCAAAGCAGACTTCCTGACATTAAAATAAACTATTTAAAAAAACTTTTGGAAAGAATAGGAGTGTAGACAGGCATGTATACACTCTTCCTGAGGCATAGCTCGGCCTCCCACACCCCACCTGCTTATCTCTGCATCCAACCAGATCTCCTGGCGTACCTGCGTACATAAGCATCACTAATCCGCTTCAGTCAGAATGAGCCAGGTTAGATTACAAGTTTAAATTCTCAGCTAAGCAGATTCGTTTTGCCTGAAATAGATTAGGCAGCACTCGCACGAGCAGTTCCACAAACAGATTAGAGACGTGGACAATCTCCTTCAGGGGAATGGGGCAGGCAGCACGCAGCCATAACCTGTGGTTGGCCCAGATGAACCTGAACTAAATGTCCACTGCAGCCTTGTCACATCCACCTGGGACTTTAGTAAAAGCTCACTTCAGATTCATGGTCTGTTCTGTTTCACAGCTTCCCTATGTGGATAAGACCCATCAAAAGTCAACAAAGTATATGAACCATAGTCTTAGAAAGTGTCTGGCATCTACAACCTATCGAGTTCGAGTACAAAGTTTGAAACATAACACGCATCTCATAAATCCCAAGTACCATACAAATGATATGTAGAGATGAACTGCTACTACATCTCTTATTTAATCAGAGAACAAGTTGTAAATGCACTAAAATGTTAAATATTTCCCAAGTGACAAAATTATTTTTTGTTATTTTTGTTCGATAAACAAATGAGGAAAAGAGTACTGGTCAACTGGAACTGCCAGAGAGATCCTATCTCACTACCCTAATTCATGGGCTTCCTGATTCTTTGGCAATCACTTTTAGAGGTGTACATCCTGAGAAAGCTCATGAGGACAGATAATTTCAAGGGGGGAGAGGGAGGAAAGTCCATGCATATATCCAGATGGCAAATTTATCACAGAATTTACTACTTCAGGGTGCTTTACTCCCAACCTTATTCTCAGTTTTTAAAAGTTTGTTGTTGTCGTTTTTGAACTTAAGTTGTTCCAATAACCTCAGAAGTTTAACAGAATATAAGACAAGTCTGCAAATACTCTGAAAGCACCAATCCCTTCATCAGTTGTTCAAAGAAGACGTGCCATGCAAGGGCATATGTGTTCCACAACGGGAACTATAAAAAAGGGTCTTTCTAAAGGTAAATAATGCACTATATTCATTCACATGTGCCTGCTTCTGTTCTGATACCACTTCTTGTTACTCATGTCTCCAGGAAGGTCTGAGAGACCTTGTTCTAGCATTCTTTATCTACAAGAAGAAAGTAAAGCAATCAGTTTATACACAAGGAGAGCCTGAGATGCTGACATATAGACAGGTCAGCTACACTGTTCAGATAGAAGACAGAACTTAGAACATACCTGACGGAATGGAACATCATCAAGAACTTTCCCACCTTGTTGGTTTGGTTGGTTTTTTTGGTGTTTGTCTTTTGGTTTGTTTTGCTGGGGTTTTTTTTAGCAAATCAGGGATGCATGGGAGTGATTAGAAGGTAAGATAATTCATAAAGATACAACAAATTTAACATAAGTGAAGAATTAGGAATTTATAGTTACAAAATACTATTGTTCAGGAGTACATGCTGCTCTTACCAAATCCTCATCAATAAGCAGCAGTGGAAAATATCACAGCTGAACACAGAAACAGTTACAGACTTTTAATACTCACAGATGTGATAATAAAGTATAAGAAATAAAATGCAGGTCAATCTACATCAACTAAATCTCTTCTGTTCTAGTAGTAGCAGTGCCATACACTATTTCAAGAGCCAGCCATTAACACAAACCAATCAAAAATCAAGCATGCATTCATTTGCATTTTATAAAAGACTTGTTACTCTAAGTTTACAAGATGCAATGAGAATCAAAAACAAAGAGAAGTTTATTTGTTTTGAAAAGCATCTGTGGCTGGTTTTGAGCATTCAATTATTTGCTTCTGTAATGACCACAAACTCAGTGACTGTATTCTTCAATAGTAATTAAATATAGGAGGGATGGTGAACGATGCTAACAAAGTCATCTGTAAAAGCTTCACCCTATCTTTTAAAAGAAAATCCAAGGGGGCTCCAAGGGGGCAGAAAGACTGACATATCTTGCCAAGTACTAACATATCCTACAACAGGCTCTAGGAAATAATCTATTCCTGCTTGTTCACATAATACCTTTACCATTTCCACTATACAATACCCCAACTGAAATGCTCAGTGCTTCTCCGCAGCCTCATCACATTTCTGAAAGTCTATTCAAGTCCTTAGGATCTGCAGAAGTAAAACAATCACAGATCTTGTTTCTTAATATGCATGTATCACCTCCAAATTAGTTACCGGTAAGCTTCATACCCAGTACATAAGCATGAAATCCAAATGCAGGTGCCTTCATTTGTCCTTCAGAGACCAAATCCTTTCTCCGAGTACAGATTTGACAAATACCAACTAGGATCTCTCACTGTCAATAAACACATTCCTTTCCAGAAAGAATGAGCCAAGTGGCTCTTGTACAGTGGAGTCCATCATTTATATTGTCAAAAGAACAGTATTTGCTCAACACAGTTCACAAATCTCAGACCAAGAAAAGAAGGCATACATTGAGCTGGGATATATTTGCTGCTTATTAATTCACATACAGCTGTTTAAGAAAATTAGAAGCAGCAACACAGGAAAGCGGGACTTGATAAGATCACAGAAAAACTGTTTTGAAAAGAAATTGGAAGGTGAAGTTAGAAGCTGTATATCATAACAGAGAAGCACACATGGCAGTGTAAAACTAGAAGTGAACTAAGCATAAGGGGATAGAAAGGGAAAAATGTGAAGAGTAGAATAAATTATACAATATAAGGTCTCAGACAAATTATAGATAATTCATTACTAGATATAAAGTAAACAAGATCAGATCTGTTCAGCACCTTGTAGCCAAGAAGGCACATTATTGATTTACTGTATTATGCAAGGCTTGGAGAAAGACGAGGACTCAGAGGTAAGTGTTCCAGCATATCAATTTTTATATTTAGTAACAGCTGAAACAGGCAGAAATGGACATTTTATAACATTAGTACTTGGTTGTTTATTTTATGCTTCAAGATAAATTAGCTTTGTGCACCAAGAAGAGGAACACTGTCATAAAGGCCAAAAATTCAATTCCTTAATTTAGTAATATCTAAAGCTTCTCTAACAATAGAGATGGAATTCAAGTAGCACTGTCCTTGCAGCATATTATTGATACTGTTAGGACAAGACTTACATAAAGGAAACTAACAAGTGAGATGTTAAACCAGTCAGTCAGTGAAGTACACTAACTAGCCTAACTAATGTCTAAAGCAGCTGAAGAGTCTAGAAATATGTTCAAAAAGTGTTCATCTCTCTGAACTCCTTTTATTTGACATACTCAACACACGCTATTCAAATCTCTATATGATCCTGTAATGTACAGATTGCTAAAGCAAAACTCAAGTTTCACATCATGTGAAAGTGGCAAAAGTCTATTCGCCTTTGCATGGGACTCTTAGCCAAGTTATTTAGACCTGATATGACAGACCTACAATAGGATCCAATGAGAGTTATTGACCAAATAAATGAGCAAAATGCAATTAAAGAGTAAAAGATTACAAACAATAGGCACTCTCATTGTGACTAGTAGGGGAAAAAAAAGTTATCTTGGGACAGCAATCAATTTTATAGAATTAAAAACCAGGATATACCAAAATAATGGCTTTTTTTATTCTGAGAAAATGCAAAGACTGTACTACAATGCTTGCATGAAAATGAAATCCAATGTGATTGATTTTGCCTGATACCAGAATGTGTTTGACAGCCATCAATACAACCACTAACCAAATAGACACACGTCTTCATGTATTACCAGTACTTGCCTATATTTACAGTCAGAAAGTTTTAATGTGGCAAATAGTGGACTCATGGTTATAGGAATATCAATCCTGCCACTGTGATACTGTGATAGACAGCCTGTCAAGATACAATAACCGCTGTATAAGAAAGAAAAAGAAGCCTAAATTTATATAGCAGTAGTACCTGTCTTGTGTTGTTTGAAAGTATTAATCGCACTCAAACAACACGAGTAAAGGCACAAAAGCTGTTTTTTGCGAATAGAAGTGGCTAAATAAATGCAAAAATACCCGTGTGTCCTTACTGTTCCCTCCTCAAAAAACTATGCCAACTACTACTGCAAGTGAAGTTTGACACCATCTGTCACCCAATTACATCTTATATAATATATGTCATCAGGACATTTACCATCACATTGCACCACTTTCAAAGTGATGGCACAAGATTTCAGTAGTCAGCTACTACATTTTCCTACTCATGGAACCAGTCACAAATATCTGTAAAGCTACCTGTACTAATATAAAACTTTTTCAGATTATGGCTAAAGTAAATTGGTAACTGTTAGACAGCCCATGAACGGCCATCACTTCTTTATTTCTCAGTATTCCATGAGCAGGTACTTGTAGTATGCACTATTTCCCATAGCTCCTACACTTAGAATTTTAATTCTGAGATCTACATACATTGGAATAGCATCCATTTAATTGAGTATGTGGAGATCTAGCACACGTACAAAGTTTTAAAAGTGTGGTTCCCAAATAAGCAGACAAGACAGGTCATTAAGAGTCTGTTCCTTAAGTTAAAAGAATCTGATGCCACCGGTTTTTAGCACTTCTGCAACTCACTATTCCACAACCAGCCACTCTGTGTACTAGTTTTGATGCAATGAATAAGGTACAAGATTTGGCTTGCTGTGTGTAGAGAAATCATACTTACTGCCATAAAATGAGCTAGTATCTTTAATACATCAATACACATTTTGTGTATTTGCTCTCTCAGAACAGGTTTTTAGGGCTGGGGTTTTTTCGGTGCTGGTGAGGGCATTGTTTTATTTGGGGATCTTTTTAGATGCCATGGGATCACAAAGGATAAGAAACAGTCCAAAACTCAAGTAATTTTTGCTACCTTTGCAGGGTCACCAAGTCAATGTAACAGCTCAGAACCACTAAATGTAGTTTCCAAAAAAACTCACTATACTTCTTTGCCTACATTTTTCCACAGATTGAAGGCTGCTATTTTTACCTTACTTACAAAAGTAAAGATCCACAAGGAACCTGAAAGTGGAGTACTATCAAGGTGGGAGTGGGAGGGAATAATGTAAACATACTTGCAATACAGAATAGTGAAAAGATTTGTGTTATATGTTGTATAAAACAGGTTTGAGGAAGACTTTAATTTGACACTGAAGCATAAAAATTCATTATGTTCTTCATAAAGAAAGATAGCTCTTCTGTTTGTCCATAGTGGAAGCTATGGTCATCAAATGGCCAGAAACTTCTCAACCTGAAAATATTACTCCGCTTTTCTAATAAGGAAACAACTTGGGAAGCGGTACTTTTTTGTCTCTTCAGGATAACAATTATCCTTATGTGCAGGTTTATTATGTCCTCACAGAATTCTCGATAAAATAAATTACAGCAAATACATGTTACTTACTCATTTTTCTGAATAAGTGCCAAATGTGCAAAACATTAACCAATATATACATAAAAAATTAACCTATGTATAGGCATCAATGTGCCCATCTGTTCATAAGAAATTCTTAAACAAGAAGTTTAAAAGGCATATAAGCATGTACATATAAGCAAGATAAAGAATCTCGGTTACAAAAATAAAACAAAGAACATTTCAGACCAAAAAAACTTGCAAAACTTAATCAGTTTCTAACTGCCAGTTGCTGCTTTCTTGAGCTCCCAAACAAAAGTTTACACCAAATAAACTGCAAGTAAATATATAGACACATATAGATATCTAAAATAAACAGACAAATAAATAAAATTGAGCCTCAAACATGCATAAGCAGCCAATAGAATCTACCCATATTACTCACTTGAATTAGGTTAAGTGGCTTGCCAGTTCATATTTTGTTTCAAATTCAGTTGGCTCATCACACTAATTCTGATGCTCTGCACTAACTTAGCAATATGATTTGCACATCTTAAGATCTGGAATTGCTCATGTTATGCAAGGTATCTTTCTCAGAAGAAAAAATAATTAGTGACCAATCTTCCATTAGTAAATTACCACTCAAGATTAGGAGTTGTTATACCTTTAAGAGAAATACAGAACTCCTTTTTCAGCTCCTGTACTTATCCTTCAGTCTGCATTGTCTAGCTGTTTCCTTTCTTCCTCAATTTATACCACTTAACCAAAACCTGCTCAAGGAAAATATTTCATTGTCACTACAGATATTGTGAGAAATAGCTGTAGCTGTGGGTGGAAAGCAGATGGAAAATGCGTTGGTATACATTAGTTACGACATGTTCAGGAAGTCTCTTCTACTTCTCCATCCTGAATTGAGTATGGGTATAGGCATTTAGAGGAAGGAAAGGTGTAATCTGCATCCTCTGGGGAGGCTGGGGGCAGGGAGAAAGTACAAACTGACTATTACTGGCAGCTTTGCATCTGGGAGGCAGCACAGTGGGGAAGTGGAAAGCAAACAATGGAAGTGACCAGGCAAGCAGATGGAGCCAAAAAGCTTGGGGGAAAAAAAATAATCAAGTGACAGCTGCATAAGTTGGCACACAGTTCCCAACGGCTGGCAAAGATGCTACACACAAACTTGTGAAGATGTGGCACAAAAGAAACTGAAGCAATAAGGTATAAGAGGCTACAAAGACCATTTTGTTAAACATGTTAAAAAGACAGGAAACGGTTCTGATTTTTATCCCACCTCTAAATGAGAGATTTTAGGCAAGTCACTATCTTCCTTGTGCCTTATTTCTGCAGCTATATGAAGTGGGAATCACCTTTTTAAGGCACCTAAATACCCCTAAAAGTGTTTTACCACCTTGCAGTCACTTGAGACTTTTCTCTGCGCTTTTCCCATGAAGGAAATACTATGTGGAGAAAATGTGACCCAGTGGGAAAACTGCTGAATACAGTCTGAGGAGACTTGAGTTTCCATGTTCAGGTTTGCCAGGGGCCTGAAGAGGGACCTTCAGCCTCCTCACTTTCAGAGTCTGAAAGTGTCTGCCCATTTATAAATAGAGGTTTATTACATTTATTTCCCTGAAAAAGCACATTGAAAAAGTGAAAGGTAAATAAAGGATCAAAAACGTCACTGTCTTGTCAGCCCAACTTCTTCCTTCACGTGCACTACAGTAGAGTCTCACATACCAATTTTTGCCCTCAGGGTCTATCAACATACCACAGAATGCAAACACATGCATTTGGTGAAGTATTTTCCCACCCATTATTCTTTGGAGGTTTCCAGAGTATATTTTATTATACATATTTTCTAGGTTGCTGGATGCTATGATATGTATGTACACTTCATAGTTAACTCTTATCTTAGCAACAACCAGGTGAAAGAGTGATTCTGTCAGAGGCCTGCACAGACTTCAAAGTCGGCTCACTGAACTTAACTGTGATATCAAGTTCCCCCGAAATCCAGACTTGTATCTGAAGCAATGTAGCATAGCTGTGCTTAGAATTCTGACAACTCTGACTCTTCAAATTTCAAATCTCTTCCTTCCTGTTTTCACCTGTTCTACCCACTGACAGTTGCCTGTGCTGGTTATATGTTTCTTTTTCCTCTAGCATTCTCCCATCCCAGTAGGGCCTGATGACCAGACTAACATCTGTTCCCAAACCACAAACAAAACAAAAAAATTAAAACATCATAAGGTCTGTATGTCAGGGCTCAGTTAGATGAAAAACGAAGAAACACACACACGCATGTTATCAGGGTGAAATCTGATGAGGGAGAGTTAAACCAGCATTTCTTTCTCCTCAATACAGCATTCTAAGATGACAGGACAGAATAACAGAAGGATATCAGCTCTAAGGGAAAGCTGTATTTTAGTCCTGCTGTTTCTGTATACTTGTCAAATTTTCGAGGGAGATGTAGAAATAACACAGGGAGCAGATTCTGGTACTCAGGTATCTCATCCCCAAACTCAGGGCAAAGTGCACTTCCACAAAGGTTGGAAAATCATTTTCCTTCTGCCTTTCTTTTCCCCTCATTTTTGATTACACAGTGGCCTATACACCACAACAAAGCTGGAAGATGCCACCATACAAACAATTTCTCAGCACTCTTCTAGGAAAGGGAAAGATGAGCATTTACACCCTTGCAGGACACAGGCAGGAACTGAACCCGGCCTTGAGTGCTCTACCCATACCCTTTCACACAAAGGGTAGGAACTCTCACCCATCACTACCCTATCCTTACAGAAAAAACAAGTCCTGTTCATTTAGGCTCCCATCATTAGGGAATAGCTCTGTGCTCTGGACTGTGAGCCAACATACAACAGTCTCAGTCTGTAATATTAGAAACATCCTTTTACAGTAGTATCTTTATATTTCTAAAATAAGGAGAAAATACCACTCTGCACAGGTTACTTTCTCATGGGGGATCAAACATTTGGTAAATATACAAACAAAACCCCAGTGAAAACACTCATTCTTCATTCTTTTTAATTCCCCCTACTCAGAGCAACTGTAGGTTTGGAAGAAAGGAAAGGAGGACGTGTGGGGAACCAAGACAGAGGCAGGCAGGTTCAAGAACTACTGTAGATCCCTTAGAGATACCCAAAGAAATAGAGCATTGAATTCTGCTGCTTTTTAGATGCTGAATGACAGTATCTCAAGTAAGAAAAAAAGGCTCAAAAAATTTTTAAAACAGTACTTGCAAATACATATAAAGAGTCTGTGTGTAAAAGAGAAGGTTATAACCTTTCATTAAGTCAGATTCATCTGAACAGTTTTTAATACAGTGAACTCTTACTGACTCATCCTGGAGGCTAGGATCTTGCTATGATTTTCCTCAAAGCAATTTTTTATTGTCAGCACTAAGTCGCTGATAAAAATGAAAGATTTCATATGTAAGTGCTGACACAACCCTAAGCACAGAGTTCTGCTCAGCATACTGGCATAGCTATAATTAAAAAGACAGCCTATATCAAGTAAAAAGCTTCGCCGCAAACCTTTTTAGTGGATCAATACAATATCATCAGTGACATCTCAAAAGGGAGGATAAAGGAAAAAAGAGGCTTCTTATGGAATTAAGAAAATTATATGTATTAATAAAAATATTTATCTTTTGAACTCTGTGGACAACAAGTTCTTAAACTGACAATCTAATATTAAATACATAGAGCATAACATACCAATATCTGAAATGTTTGTTTCTGTGTTTGTCTTGGACTACAGCAGAACAGCAAAGATAGTTAAGGTAACAGATAAAATGGTACTGGAATTAACTGGAATAAAAACAGTACTGAGGAAACAATTTTTTGAAACCTTCAAAACAGAAGCTTCAACAAAACATACAAGAAAAAAGTATTTGCAATTACTTTACTAAAACAATGAACAGACTATAGCATTCAGTTTAAGGATTAAAGATATTTTAAGGTAACTGAAAGAACTACGAGAACAGTTCATACTCCAAGAGCTTTATTCTTGGCATGTCCCCGAACACCATCCCCCACGACCGAGTGTCAACAATTCTAAGTCAGGGCACAGGGGCCCAAAAAGTAAAGTCTGGTACTTAGCAAAACAAATATTCATAGAAACAGCAGGAACATTAAGCTACCAGTAGTTAAGGAGTTTCTTGGAGTGCCTTTCAAACCAGCCAGGCCAAGCACACATATTCAATTTTGCACCAGTGATATTACTGCTCAAGAATCTGAAGATCTCTATTGCTGTGATGACATTTCCCTCTCCATGGCTCATTGGTTTCTTGTGTAATTTAATGAGTAAAAGGCAACCTTGGAGAAGGAAGGAACAGGGCCGAGAGTTATTAAGATTTTATATAAAAAGTTGGTTTGATTAAAATTGACAATATTTAATTCAAACCCCAGAATCTCATAGTCTTTAATACTATTTAACCAGACTATGCGTGCTGTAATACTTGTAATAACATTCCTAAGAAAGTGACTGTGCTCAAATCAAGACTTGCAATGTCAGCCTGTTGGGATGAAGGAAAACTCCACCATTCTGGTAAGCCATCCCAATCACGGCTTTTGGGAAATCTCATTTATTTCTGAAATTGATATTTTTTTTCTAAATTCAGCTTTGAGCAAGAGGACATTGAAATGGTTTTGCTGCCTCTTACATTGCTGTTCTTCTGATAGCGACAATGTTGACGCCAGTAATAGCATTTTACCACAAAATGTTAGTGTTTACTGGGTTGTCATCATTTTTTCTGTTTTGCAAACAGCAGGAAAGAAATTATGTGCTGCTCTTTTTTAAAAAAAAAAAAAAAGAAAAATACCACTTTAGCTTGACAAAGGAAAACCAAAATACTAAGATAGAATCTTTAAAGAGTTAACATGACAATGCAACAAATGCCAGATTAGGGCTTTGTTGACAGAACAGTCTGCACCAAGAGAATGCGCAGTAGATTTAGCTCTAAATACTCTTAAGAGTTGAACCTCAGTCTTGGGGTTACTGCATGGGTGCAATCCTGTGCTGTGCTATGCAGATGGTTGGACTAGATAATCATAATGTTTATTCTAACCTTAGACATCTATTTGTCCTTTCTTCCCTGGCTCAGTTCCTCAGCATAGTCTGTTGTGTCCTACACACATGTGGAAGGCTTCCTCCCTCTCAGTTCTACATCCTCAACTATCTCCTCATTCAAACACCACCAAGGAAGGTTCTCTGCCCAATTATTCAGAAGTCTGTTACTATTTAAACTTATTCCTTTGGGTATTCACATTTTACCCTCTCCACCCTGCTGATTACAACAGGGCTTCTTTTCTGAATGTGTACCATCACACAGCTCCAGTCTCTCCCCTGTAAGTCTTCAAGACTCTTTCATTGTTAAGCTGCTGGCATAGAGAACAGCCCACCTATGCTGAGAAGAACCAGCTTAAACAAAAAAACTCCACGCCATAAATCATCATTCATTCACAAAAATCATAGGCCATCATACTTCGGAATTCAGTAAAGTCTCTCTTCAAGGATTTTATAATTATACTAAACTCTTAACACAGAAAGTGGACATATAATGGCACAACTGAATAAGTGCAAAAAATACATAACTGCTCGCCTAGCTGAAATGCTTTATGACACATTCCTTGGTTTTGTTGTGCCATAAACGAAATATGGGAAGTAGGTATCTCCACAAGAAACAGAAGTTAGGAACTTTTAGTCTTCAGTATCTGTACAATACAACATTTAAAAATGAAAAGCTATTTACAAGAATTAACTTTAAATTTAGTAAAAGTCTTGACCTAAAAAGACATAACTGTTCCTTTTTATTAGATGCATCTAGATTCATATTTTCTTTTCATTCTCCCAAAAGAATGCTTTGATTTTTATTTTTTGAGATTTTTTTAAACATTATTCTTAGCAGAGCTTAATTTAGCCACATGGGAGCTCCCAGGTTACCTTTAGACACATTAGAACTGCTATCTAAAATGCTGAATTATGATAACAAATTATATTTCTTAGAGAATGAAGCCTGACATTCAGATCTTGTAATAAATTTCTAATGATACCAATTTTGAGGGCAGCAGGAAACAAACAAGAAAACACAAATCCCAACTATAACACTTGAGCGTGTGTATAAATGCCCATACACTGCATGATATCTGCAAAAGCAAAGCCAAATCTGTGATTAGCAGCTGTGCAAGATTCATACATACACAGATAATACAAAAAGTGGCTTACAGTAAGGTTTTCCACCTTCCAATAAAACACCTGTCTCTTTCTAGCTCCTTATAACTAACTGCTTCTCTCCTTAGTGTTCCATCTTTAGCTTTGTCAAGTCTTCCTTCAACTTCATGCAGTTGAACTCTTTTTTTTTTTTTTAATATATATTTCTTCTCCACTACTAGTACTTTTCCAGTTTGACACAATGGCTGTACATGTAAGAATACAGCCACATACACTCTTATAAAATAAGCATGTCTGACAAATTTTGAGGTACAAAATATGCCATACACCCATTTTCATGGTCTCATTATTTTATTCTGGATTTAATTCAAGTTAAGTTTAGATGACACCTTAAAATGATCTGCAATTGCCAATGACCTAGTATTTGTTCCTACTGAAATCACCTGGAGTGGGAGGGGGAAAGCCATTAATCAATCTGGTCAATTCCTTATTAAGTAATCAGATACAGAAGCCCTCAACCGATCTGGAAGGTCAGGGAGAGTGCGAAAACCAGTTTAGATGATCATTGTCTTTTGTCTTTAGCTACAGAGGCATTCACAAACAGCAGCACGCTCACTGCAATCTACCAGTTTCACTCCACAGTTCTACCTTGGAAACAGACTGCTCATTGCCAAGATCCCAACAGTGTGACACGAGTTAAGATCGCTTAGAAATAACTTGCTCAACCCAGCTATGTTGCTCCCACAGTCCACACTCATTTTCTGTTCTTGGCCCCTCTCTCCCCAGTTCAAAGGGACACATTTTGGCACAAACACTGAGCACCCCAGGTAACAAGCCTGACCCTCGGAACTGCTCCCCTGCTCAGCCACTCTCTCCCTTGAAGCCATCTGCTCCCCAGAGCAAGCACTGCCCAAGTAAAAGCCCAGACCCCCCCCTTGCCCACACCAGCTGGGGAGACTGAGCTGCTTTTACTTTCAGCGGAGGCTGGTGATGCCATTATAAATACATTTTCTACTGATGATGCCATTACAATACATGTATTCCATGTCCAGCTCTTTATCAAGTGCTACCCATATCGCTGTAATGCTAGTCAGAAGAGAATGAAGGTCTATGCTCCACTTCCAAAATACAGAGAAAATATGAGAACTTCTCAAAAAAAGACTGAAAAAAGACTGAAATATTTTAAAAGTGTTACAGAGTGATTTTTTCACTACATTTTCGCAAAGAGATCAGTAAACAGAAGTATGGGGTTTCTCCTATCTACTATCACATTTCAACAAAATCAAATTAAACTAGATTGGTTAAAAACTAAAGTCCTTCCAGGAAATATAATTTTGTCAGTATTTCTCTGGGAAACACCTCTAAGAGTTCTGTTAAAACAGGGAAAAACTGTACTTGCAGCATCGATTTTTATAAAATTAATAGAATTCTCTCACACTTTTTTTTTAATAAAGGCATTTAATTTGTTGGAAGATTTGTTTTGGTGACACTTTTGGAGACATTTTAAACATAGAACATTTTAAGTCTACAAAATCATCTCACTAAATGGCGTGCACAGTTAAACCAATTTTGGCAAGTATTGAGACCTAATTACCAAGGTTAATTTTCAACAGTGAATGTATCATTTAAGATAAAGCCAGTTTCTTTGTAATTTTAATATACAATTTTACTACAATGATTATCTTGATGTTTCACACACTCAAAGTTTCATTCTCATGACAATTTCTTGAAAAAACAAATACTATTCAGGGCTATTGCAGTGGCTACCGCTACAAATATCTTCTGGCTGAATGCAGAAACACTCGTTTTAAATCTGGCAAAGTGCTGGCTTTTGTTATTTAGAGCACCAGGAGGTGCCGTGACCTAAAATAACATGCTCCTGTACGTAAGGAATAGCTGTCCCATCCACCCGGGATGCAACTGTGGGACAGGAGCCAGAAGGCAACGCAGGGGCTGCAGAGAGTGGCCAAGGGCAGGAGCACCTTGGACCATGTCACCCAAGGGTCACCAGCATGTGCTAGAGGCAATTTGATGAGTCTCCAGTTGAACTTTCAGACTGCTAAGTCCAATTTCAACAATTCTAATACTACTATTCGATTATTCCTATTACTCCTTCTGCTCCACTAGCACAACAGTACTCCAGCAGCACATATTTACAGCGTTCATTGCCATTTCAGTAACAGATCACTCTCAGCAAAAAAAGCTCTTTTCACTTCCCTGCCCTAGCTAGTTTCACACAGTTGTATGTTTTGAAGTGCAGTTTTGCACACAAAACACTATTTTACAGAAGCAGCTGATTTTCTGCTTTCTCTGAAAAATGCAGTTCTTTCCAACTATTTTTGTCACTGATTAACAAATACTTTCCTTTTGAATTTCAGAACTTAATTCACTAGCTCTTTACCATTGTGTTTATTATTCAAAACACAGCAGATCACATCAACCTCCTTTCAAATACTTTTATGATGTTAAAAACATTACGGTGGCAAAATATCCATATATAAACCAACCTTGAGAAAACTGTACAAAAATAAAAAGAAAGTAAAAGCAAACTATTTAAGCTTATTTTTTCTCATTAACTTCTTTAAATGGAAGTGATTTTTAATTATTCTCTCAAGCTAATAGTTGTGTTTCCTATTGCCTGTTAGGCAATTTAAAGTAAATAGCTGAAACACTGCAAGATTGTTGCCTCCACAGACATCTTTTTAAAAGTCAAATCACTGAACTCAACAATCACTAAGTAAATCCTGCAACCAGAGCTCAGTGAAGTGCTACCCCCTATCACCACCAACACCTTTGAACACTATTCCTCTTCAGGTTCAAAAACCATGCTTGGGCTCATTCTGATACTCCAACACAATGACCAGTTCTTTCAGACTGAAAAAACTTATTGTACACTGGAGAAATAGGAATTTGGGTTTTTTTCACATATATAAGCTCCTGAGATAGAAACCTATTTCTGCAAAAGAACTCATGCTTATTTTGCAATGTAAAAAAATCCCACAAAAACAAACCCAAACCAAACAGCTGAGACAAATCTGAATGTCAAGCAATACAATACAGGAACCAGCATGGAAATAGTAGTATATTCTCCTTATTAGGGAAAAGGTGTAATAAATTGTATGAGTGAGAATCAATTTTCTTTTAGTTACCTTCACTGAGTCTAAATGGAAAACAAAATTAAAATCTATTGGTTTAAATCAAATGTTTCTTGCTCTCTGATTTTTATCAAGTGAGAATTGGCTGAAAGAGTTTTCTAGTTTTGTTTAATTATAATCAGGTTCTACAATTTCAAATCCAGCCACCTTGATTTACTTCAGGCCACTGAAATCACTGTATATTCAATCACTTGAGAAATTGTTACGTGTCTTATCTTAGCTATTAGTTATTCAGTCTCCTATTGTACACAGCATACTGATGTCCTCAAGCCAAAGTGAGTGTCATCCTCTAAACTTCAGCCTACTGAAGTTATGTTTTGACTGTTCTTACTTCGAGGTCCATGTGAGACTTTTCTACTTCCTGAAGCAATACTATCCCCATCAGCTTTCACTCCAAAATAGGCACAACAACGAAAAGCCATTTTTAATATATGGATGGGGGGGGATTGTGTATAAGTTTTCATTATTATATGATATGGCACATAACAGTGAACTCAAAAGGGCATGTTTATTCTTGCACAATAATGGATAAAGACTTTAGACTTTTTTGAAAGTGAAAAGAACTAGATATAAATTATATTCAATTAACCTGAAGATGAATGGTGTATTACATATCTTAAAAACTTTTCAAGTTTAACAACATGTTTCATCAGCTTAAGACAGTTTGGTCCAAAAAGTAGACCCAATCAAGCTCCCCAGTTTCACTCCCTGGATCACAGCTCCTTATGATTTTTTCTACAGTAAAATCCATATTCTGATATGGAATTTTTTTTGTTTAATGTAGTTTGGTTTGTTTTCTAATTAGAGCCAGATTTCTCTTTCCAAAGCATAACACATTAGCAGAAAAAAAAAATCCAACATTTAACACCAGTCCAGAAAGAACTGTTCTGTTCTCTCCCCTAGGCACAAACTTGGACTGCGTTTAGCATGGACCAACTCAGGAAATGCATAAAGCACATATGTTAATGTATTCTAAGTGGATATCAGGAAAGGGGATAGGCTGACAAATGAGACGTTACATCTTTGAGCATCTAGCAGTTTCAGAGCAACTGGAGGCTGCAATCAAAATATCCATTAGAGTGCTCCACGTTTCAGAACAAGCAAGCAAGTGGTTGTCAGTGCATCCAGTAAATCACCTGATCCTATTACAAAATCAATTACTGCAGCACATTTCTATTGCTACACAACCTGATAATGGCAAAATGATATTGGATAGCTACTGCAAGGTCAAGAAAACTACTAAAAAGATACAAAATTTGTCTTTTTATCATGTAAATCCAAATTATACAGCATCCTTTTAATGGTACAGTTAAAATTAAAATTATAATTACCTTCTTTGGCTGATTGAGACATTCAATGGATAGTCTCTGCAACTGCTCTGATGTATGACTGCAAGATAGAAGATTGGAGCAGCAGGTCGAACAGCCCAGCCTCTTCATTAAAGAAGAAATAATGCTGCAGCCACAGCCACACATTGACTTGCTCATCAGACGAGTTTATTCTTAAAGAAATTAGGACCAGTACTGTCCCATAAACACTCAAAATTGGCCAGCTGCCTCATTCTGCAGCTCCCTGGTTGAAAATAAGACTGCTAAACAGAAAGGGAAGGAAAAAAAAATGTTTCTCAAAAAAAAAGTCAGCCAGTCTCATCAGCAAGTAATACCTCAATGTTTAAAAAATGGGTACATTTCTCCCTCTACTCGTCTTCGCAAAGTAAGCTGCTTCGAAATGACAGCTGTCTAACAGAGGAGTAAATTCAGGGATGGCAATCTCTCCAAACTGCTTGCTGACTTCTCCTTCCCTGGCTCTTGTCACTTCCAGTCTGTTTTGCCCTCCCCAGCAGCGTAGCCTATCCAGGCTGGGCCCCGAGCAGAGGAGGCTGTGCCAGCAGCCAACAGCTGAGTGCTCCACCCAGCACAGCCCCACGCGCTCGCCCACAGCACCTCCACAGTGACCACTGCACAGAGCAGGTGACTGCACACCTTGGGAGCTGCCACCTTCTGTAACACCTCTGCTTGAAAAGGACCTTCCAATTACACAGGGGAATGATGAAGGCTTGTCTGACTGCTACACTCCCAGACTGACTACTTTCAGCATCTGGGAAAGGGGGGAAAAAAACAAAGTCTTCCTGAAAAGTTAGAATGCGTGAGAAAAATGCTACCCAAGTCTACCAAATCCTAAAATAAGAATGGCTGCTACAAAGCTATGAGTGAGAACAACATCAGGAAAAGCCAACACAAATTTAAACCCAGGAAGAAACACACACAAAAGGCTTTGTAGTAGAATGTCCAAAGGTACCACAACCAAATCTCAAAACAAGTTAGAGGCAGATCGTGTAAGAAGCTTTAATAAAATCTTCGAGGAGCCCTTTGCTTTGAGAAAAACAAAAAAGGCAAAACTAATTCAAACGAGCAGTCAGACATAAACAGGTCCCCTAACCTTTAAAAAGATGTATACTCTTATCAAAATACAGCATTGAATACCCACCCCCTCACACCCCCTCAATTTAACATACATAAGGAACTCACTGCTGGAAACATTTTCTTGTTTGCAAGAGATAATGATGCAGTAACTATATACTTTTGCCTTTCCATAGGAAAAAAAAAAGCAAGTAATATTGTGAAAAGCTCATTTTAATTGGTTTAAGATGGTATGGTATGCAATACTATTTCTGTAAGTGGAAGGTCTCACATTAACACAACTGCTTAACCTGATTACGGGATAATCTGACTTGAAATAATTGTCACTTACATTTATAGAGCTATCAGTGCTTGTTCAATAGCATCCTTTTTAGCAAAAGGTTAAGAAAAAATGCAAGTGATGTGAAAGCAGCTGAAATTAATATAATCACAAAAAAACCTCCTTTTCACAACACATTGAAAGCTTCATTTCTCTCCGACTCTCTCCCCTCCCCTTTACTCTCTCTCTCTCTCTTTCCCCCTCCCTTTCCTTGGTTTAAAGCTGAACTGAGCCTCTCCCTTCACCTTGCTCTGCCCTTTTGATATTTATGTTCCTATTAAATCAATTTCCAGTAGTATCCATATACAAGCATGCACAACAAATTGAATGGTAAAAAAAAAAAACAAACCCTTCCGTAGATAAAGACTACAGATGCAAACAAGCAAAATAATGCAGTAACCTTTTACTCGCCTGCTGGAGGTACTGTCTGCTGCATGGAATTTTAAATCCTCATCTGCAGATGCAATTGAGCTGGTATTGCCAAGGACTTTGCTCTTCCCGTGCTAATTCTACACAGCTATTCATCGAAAGAGCACACTATATAGAATGTTTAAAGTAATATCAGGTGGAACTACTTAAATGTCTCAAAAGGAACCAACTTCCAAAAAAAGCAGCTATAGCTCTGACCAGCCACGTTTCAGAGATATGTCAGGCACATTAGTGAAGAAAGTCTTATTGCTGATGCATGCTTGCCAGCAATGTGCAGGATGTGGAAGCAGAGAGCTAATGAAAAAAATTAATACACAGATTTAAAGTGCAAGGATCATGCTCCAATGCTCAACATTTCAAATGTCCTGCATACCACAAAAATCTCTTTACAGAAGCATCTATTGTTTATAGAGCTAAGAAAATGTTGTTAAAAGTAGCCCCCATGTCCCCCTACTTCAAATCCTGGCCTCTCAGTAGACTACAGATCAGCTCTTATACAAGTGTTCTTACTGTACCTGTATTTCTAATACATAGACTAGCCTTTTCCTTTGGCAGCACGTAGCTAAGAATTACCCAGATATATTTCTTAACAACAAACAGACTACAGGAAAGCATCAATATTTGGGATAATGGTTTGAAGTCTAATAGGGTTAGGAAGTACAAGGGTACTTCACTAGAATTTGTATTACTCTTGGTAGAGATGAAGCGCCAGCAGTGCAGCCTGCTATTTATTATTTATGAATTCTTCCCCTCCTCATGTCAGTTCCCTTAATGTACTATTGATCTCTGGTGCATGCAGATAGAGCCAGTGACTGACAGCCACGGCCTCAGAGAGGAAGGTTCGGCAACATAAAATAATATTTGTAAGAATATCGAGGTAATTTTAATGCGGGGAGGAGAAGGGTCTCCTATCTATGGACAGCAGAATTGAAGTCCTATTCATTGTGACATAGTTGATAGAGACGAACAAATGTTTTTTCCCCCCACCAAAAGCATCCTGTAGTGTCATTTAAAACACAGATTTCCTTAAATTTTACATTGGTGTTACCACTATCTTTGGTTTAATTTTCTTATGTGTTATCAACAAAACTTTCAATACATCTTTACTCCCTATAACATGTTTCACCTGAATTTAAAATTGCTTTCTATGAATCTCTTTTGTTACATCCCTGTTCCTAACTAAAGCACTGAATGTATAATGTTCTCCATTATACTCATTGACAGGACAGAGTCATGAAGACAACATCCTCAAAACTATGGTTACCTTCCAGAATACCAGATATTTTTATTATATGAGCTCTCATGACTTCCACAAACTCAGTGAAATCTAAACAAAAATGAAGCAGGGTTGTTAATGGTTTTGAAGAAACATTTATCATACTAACAAAGCTTTCTTACCGTAGTCTTCATCTCAAGCCACAGACTGTTTCTATTAAAAAAAAAAATCCAAAGGAGACATGATTTCATGCTAAGCTAAGGCCATACTCTCCTGTATGCAAAATCTCAATAGGCAAGCAGCCAGACATGCTCTTAGGCCTTGATGGAATATCACTTGGACACAGAGAGTGGAAGAGACAGAATTCTACGAAAAGTGTAAGTACAAATTAAAAAAAAGAAAGTGCAGAATAGATATACATAGAATAGATATACATATAGAAACAATATATAAATTATGAAACATAGTTACTGAACAAATAATCAAACAAATACAACTCTGAACCAGGGAAAGCCTTCCCACAAAAAGATTCATGCCAAATCTTTACAACATGTTATAGTAATACACAATTAGGACAAAATCACTATACTATATACAAGTAATTGGAAAGTTTAAATGTCTAAACTTATTGCAAGGTTCTAAACATACAACACGCCTGATAATACAGTAAGATACTCAAATAGAAAAAAGCCTACGAGTTTATTGTTACGACAGCAAGGGAACGCAAGAGAAGCTACAACTCGAAAGGGTTTAGAAGGGGGGAAGACACTTTTCACAACAGCTAAACAATTTTTAGGGCAACTATCCAAGCGACAGTGGGAAACACCAGAGACCCTGGGGCTTGCCACATGACACGGCCAGCTCCCCTGTTCTGTCTGCAGCCAGTGCTGCTACCTTGGAAAATAAATCCAACATGAAGAGCAACCACCTCTTCAGTAGCTGGTCAAGAAAAGGGTCGGCTGGTATACTTCCTTGCAAATGAATGGATCTCCTCAAACTTAATGTTCAAATCATTGCTAAAAAAACCCACCTGTTTTCAATACATACCTAACTTTTAATACAGTCAGAATATTTGTTTCTGCATGGCAAAAAAGTAGCACAAAATCAGAATGCAGGCTTATTGAAATTATTTTTCAAGTGAAGATGATAGCAATCTGAATGAAATTTTACAAATCTCATTAAAATAATAAAAGAACTCATAGTGCTATAAACTGAACCTAAGCTATGTATTTCTTCATAATCCAAAAGCTGCTTTATTGGTTCATATACACCAGTACAATAGGTAAAAGACATCTTCTAATTGAAGGTTTGCTCCTGGTAATAAAAACTTTGAAACCCTCCATTGGGAGAACCAGCAAATTGCTTTAAAAAGTTCATCATCTGCTGCGCTCTCAAGATTGCAACTCAAAGATGTGAAAATGGTCTTTGGCATTTTCATCCTCGTGTCAGATAGTAAAACAAAACAAATTTTAACAAATGCCATCACAACAGACAAGTACACTGCCCCTGCAACAGACAGATTTCAAAGCAGTTATAGGAAGGATATAAGAAGGCATGTCCAATTTCACCCAAGATGCAATGTGATAGAAGTGGTGGTTTTTGGCTTCATCAGCTTTTCTCAAGGTCCCTTCCTTCTGTTTGGGATGGGAAGAGATGAATGGGTAATCAAACTCAGGCTCATTCTTTCCCCTCCTCCACAAGAAGAATCATGAAAAAAAAATAAAAGGTTGAAAAAGAGGAAGACAAGTCTTTTTGATCCAAAACTGAGAAATTTGTACAACCTTATGCAGGACAAAGACTGGCTGCACCGTCTAAGGCCCTCATCTCACACCTGACCCCCCTTGTTGATGACAAGTTTTCTAATTTGGAAAACAAAACATACAAACAGCACCTCTCTCCAAAAAACCAAATGGTGGTACTCTTCTGAGCTTCGCCCATAGAGATAAAGGAAAAAACACAGTCCTAATATTTGTAATACCAGGAAATATTTTCTTGAACTCTTTCAGACATCAGTGAACTTGCCCATTTTTCCCTGTGCAGCACAGCACGGGTATGTAACTCAAACCCTAGCTTCCAAGAGATGGAAGCACTGTAATGCTGGGAGCTTTGGAGCTTGTGTTTCATTCACCTGCTCCAAGGTAAGTGTCCACACTACTGCCATTCTAATTTCTTAACACATACTGTGGGAAACACAGTGACACATCCAACTAACTGAACTGACAAACACCTCAGGATTGGTACCTAATCATCATTAGCCATCCAAATTAGAACCTCCCTTTGACAAAATGTACACTACACTGACTTCTCATTAAACTCCTGTGTTCATACTTTCAGTATTTATCTTGCATGCTGTCCCCATCTACTTGGATTTTTTCTCTGCTGGAGAGAAAGGAGGCAACAGGATACCAACTCATTCGCTATAATTTTTTTAAGAACCATTCCATCACTTCTCAGACTTGAGATATGTTGTTCATTATACCTGAGGGAGACCTCCATACCAATTGCATTTTTTGCCTCAATCTTACTACAGTGTTCCCAGTTTAAACATCATTTGATATTTATTGCTAGTTGATGCAGCAGGGAAGAATTGGTTTCTCTATATGATAAAAGTGTTCTTAACATTTATTCCAACATGCTCATACACAGACTAAAAAAAAAAACATGCTAAAAGGGTGGGAGGGAAATTAACATATCTTTTATAGTCAAGGCAGTTTACACTCTAAATATATCACTCCATTCCACAAGAGCTGCATACTATGGAAAATTGTAGTAAAACTTCTGAGAATCTCCTGTATCTGCTCTTACCCAAGGGCCTTGTGTAGGCTTGTCTCTCTACTCCCCCAGCCTCTCTGCAATACCCCTAACAAAGTCTTTCTCGCTCCATGTGTTCAGCTGTCGTGGGTTTATTGCAGGCAAGCAAGGAAACAAGCAAGAGACAAAACCAAACCAAAACAAACCCCACAACATCACCAGCATTTCTTTGACTGTGGCTGAGTGAATCCTCCAGCCCCTGGTCTTGCCTCCCTAGCTACTTTCCCTATATTTTGCTCCCCAGAGGCATCATATTTAGCTCTTCATCTGGGCTGACTACCTAAGTAAAAAATCACACCCCTTTAACAATTCCCAGCACCTTCTAAAACAGAAGAAAGTCCTTTCTACTATCTTCCAGCTACATGAGACAATAAAATGTTTAGCTCACACAGTGAGTGCAGTCTAATGAGGGCAATCAGTGTGGGGCTTGTGAGGATGTCTCCTGAGAGAGCAGGAGATGATCTAGTGGCAGATTTTTGGATGTCTTTTCTAGTGGGCTTAAGAACAACAGAATTCATAAATTGGCCTAGGAGCTAAAATCACTTAGCTTAAGTAGTGCTGTTGATAGACATATGGTTCCTGGCATTAGATGGGAAGCCTACACTTGAGTCATGAACACAGGCAGCAGCAACCACTCGCACCAAATTAGGTATGGAGCTATTACAGCTAAATACAGGGACATCTGCACAGGAGTTGTTCCTCTCCTCCAGTCCTCCCAAACGCACTTATGGCTTTACTGAGTAGTCTCTACTTCCCTTCTCTTCTCGCCTTTTTCCTAAAAACCATCTGTAAAAGACAGTTTTTACACAGCACCGGAAAACAGCTGGAGATTATAAATCAATTGAATACAAGAAGTCAGTAATCTTTCAAGTAAAGAATAAATTCACACTACCATACATTACCTACTTATTTTCAGTATGCTGAAAATATTACCTCACAAGTAATAAAAGTTGTTAAACATATACACATGTGCCTGTTTCTAGCAGCTGGTGATTTTCCTCCTTTAGAGCTTGGGATAAGCACTAAACTGACTGTCAACTTACAACCCAGTGTTGAAATAGTTAATATTTTTCTCAGAGGTAACCCTCAGTGCAAGCACTGAATGCTGCTTTGTTTCAGAACTCTTGTTTCAGGTTAGCTACTTATTTAAGAAGGAAACAGTATCAGTTTATGCTTGGCACTTCTTTTTTAAGGTGACTTAATTATAAGTGCTATCTCTTTTCAAACAAGGGCAATGAAAAAAAAAAATTCCAAAGCAGTGCAAAAGAAAACTGACATCTGATGGAAAGAGGGATGCTGCTGTAACACCTTAGCCTGTAATAAATATCACAGAGGAAGCAAGTAGCTTGCCATCTGACTGCAAATTTCAGAGCCACCCATTTCCATTACTACTCATTAAGACAAGGATGAGGACAACCAGCTTCTGACAACAGACACACTCTCACCACAGACAGGATGGTAATTTTTCCACAAGCAG
Organism: Pipra filicauda; assembly: GCF_003945595.2. NCBI lineage: Eukaryota > Metazoa > Chordata > Aves > Passeriformes > Pipridae > Pipra > Pipra filicauda. The sequence goes on from NW_024104287.1 coordinate 4,444,992, forward strand.
CACAGGGTAATAACCATGCAATTCCTGCTATACCCTTGGAACAGAATGCTGCTGACCTGGTGAGGCTGAAACACGAATCTTAAATGGTTGTTTTCAAACCCTTTACATAGGATTGCCAAAAGTAAATTCGCCCAGACTTCACATCTGATCCTGGTCCCTTTGCTTCCCCGGGGCAAAGGAGGAGGATGAGAAATAACAGGGACATGATCTTACATTTAGTTGTCATGAAAGCCTGATGCTTACAGAATATCAGCAGACTGACTCCACTGCCTATTCACAGGTGGGTCCTGCTAAGTGACAAGGAAGGTGTGACCGCACTCCTTCACTGCTACTGTAAAAAAAATTCCACATCATCCAGCAAGGTGCATTTCTGGGAAGAACAGGCAAAACACAAGAAATGCTCTGTGGCAAAACAGTACACCCTTTGATACAGAAATTATCATGTCAAATCACACCACAACACAAGACCTTTAACTCTTTTTGTTCACTGTAGTTTCAAGGAATATTAGAATTACTAGAGTCTTTTAAAAATGTAACTTACTCTCATTCATAATTTAGGTCTTCATAGAGCTCCAGATAGAGGTTAGCTTTATGAAATTCAGTTTTTCAGCAACATTTTTTGAAAATGCCAAAACAAACAAAGAATAGCAAGCCAAACTAAAAGCAAGAACGATGAGATTTAGCCATGTCTGAGCATGGAGGAAACCAGACCTTTACTTTCCAGTTAACCATTAGGAACATTTCAAATAAGAAACCTTACAAGACAATTTCAAAGTTCAAGAGAGAAGCACAAGAGCCTTATAAAGATCAATGTTCCCACTATATCTCATGTTTAATCACGAACCACAAGAACAATGAAGATATTCTAATCCTCTGTGCTCTTCAGGTTGCGTGAAACAAGTGGATTAGCCTTTATTATGTTTAAGACAAAAATCTCATAGCTGACTAGCTACTTTAAATAAAAGTTTAAAACATTAATTTAACCAGTATCAAATAACAATTCTCCTCTCCCTCCTCCCCCCGTTTCTCAACTTAAGCCTCACCCTCTCCACCTCTACAGGAGTACACTAAGGCAAAATATTTACTATACCTTTTGCAATACTCTGTCTGAAATTGTTACTCACTATCAAGTGCATTTTCATTACCCCTTTGGAAGTCACGGTCCAGATCTTTCTGCACAGCCTGATTCAAAGCTACAGTTAATACAAACTGTACGAGTGAATCACATAGGAAAATGCTAGCCTATAACACCAGTAGGTTATGAAAGTTTAAAATGCTATTTTTACTTTAGATACAAGTTCATCACAACACACAATTATGTTCTATGCCTCTGTTAGCTTTCAGGTGCAAAGCTGGAACTTCTCAATAGAAAAGCTGGCTACATGTAACAGCAGAAAACACTAACAGATGTTGATGCAAGAGGAAAAAAAAAAGCACCTTGCCTGTTCACTTTTTTCATATGAGATCATCAGTCTGGTAATCCTAGAAGGGAAACTGTGTCCTCCAGCTAAGAAAAAAGTTAAGGTAATCCAAAGCTATAAGCCAGAGAAAGTGAGCATTTTGCAAACTGTACTTCCTAGAGGATACTTCACAGCGCTTAACAAAGATTAAATGAACTTCAACTCTAAAAGCGAAACAAATAAAAATACAGTCTAATTCAAGATAAACAGAAATTACATTCTTTAATAAACCTTCTCCTAACAAAAAATCTACATACATTTAGATGCAGTGCAGAATTTTTTCACAGAAATCAGTATGCTCATTCTTGAACCAGGGTTGAGTAATAAGGAACAACCTACATGGACATTCCATATTTAAGACTGCTATATACTGAATACCTTAATATGCCTTCTACTACTTCATGCCTTTTGCAACCGGACGTGCCTGTCTCGTATTGGCCTTTTTAGCCACCAGCACACTTGTAACAAACGTGGGTAGAGCCCTTCCCAAATCTTCGTTCGCAAAGCCTGGCCATGACATGACATGACATACTGAAGATCTTAATATGCCTTCTACTATTTTCATCCATTCCAAAATCAGAGACTGACACAAACAAAGATCTGAAGAAAGAGTTAAATCTTTTCTAAACTGTCAAATGTATCCACAAGACAGAAAACAAGACAGTTAGTTTCTCCCTACCTGTGTATGCCATATGATCTATTTCCTATAGAAAAACTGAGGTATCATGTATGAGCTTAACCTAGACAACACAAATAACAACAGCGATATAGATGCTTCAGTACAAGCCTTAAGTGTGTGCCAGAATGCAAAACTGAAGCAATCTCCATCATTAAAGACACTAGCTAAACACACACCACCATAGGGGTCTTAATTCCCACTACAGTCACATCTTGAATTTTGCTGAGCTAGAGCAGCCCAGTATCAGTGCTTCATGGCAGGGAAGTTCATCTGAGGCTGCTGCAGGCTGATAAGCACTGGCAGCAGAACTGCTTACAGTAGCTTCAAAAATGTACTTCACTCCTCTCTCAGATGTTTCCAACCCCATGTCACCCCTGGCCTTGAGCTGGCACAAGAATCTGTGCAGATCACACAAGCATTGTAGATGTTCTTGAGATATTTAGTTTTATCCTGCAATAGTTCTGAAATCTAGTTCACTGCACAGATGCTCCAAAATTTCTAGAAGTCAAGAGTCAGAAGCTGATCAGCAGAATTTATTTCGGTAGCACTGCCTACTTTAAAGTGCTCAAAAACTACAGCCTAACACTAGTTTCAATCTTAGCAGCAGTGTTGCTTATGCCAAGTTATGCAGCCTTTGATCCCTTGTTTCAAACTCCTCTCCCACCCATACAGAGGGGAATACAGAGGTATAATTGTTCACCTGGTTGGACAGGGAAAAATAGGAAAATTTATTTGGATGAAAACCACAGGAAAAAAAAAGGCCACACTTCATAAGATGGCCAATCTAGATCACTGTGCTATGCTACACATGACTTCATCACATAATACAGAGGTGGATGGTGAGGTGGAGGGTAGAGGAGAAAAGTAGAGATGAAGGAGGCCAGAGGAGGCTGGCCAGCAGGCTTATCACAGGAATTCAAGCACAACCAAATCCATGGATGTTATACAGCACACTGATAAAATAATTTGTTGCTTGTTCCTCACTTCCTTGCCAATAAAGCTGGATGTACGTTTACTATGCACAGGGCTTTGGTAAGGTAAAAAAGTTAAAGACTAAGTTATTTACATATTATATTATTGAGCAGACAGGAAAGAAGGGATACAATTCTTGAACATAGGACAAGAAAAAAAAAAACAGCTAACAGGAGAAATAAGAAGCTTTTGTTCCTTTTCCTGTAACCAAAGTATAGGAGCTAGCTTGCCAGAGAAAAGAAGAGCTCAAAACCAAGAGTGAAGTCACGGGGATAAACATTCTGAACCTCGCTCAGAGGAAGTTTGAGCTGGATGCACTCTAATGTGCTGCTTAAGGCCCTTTAGTCATCCATAGTTACCTTTGCATTTGAGCAGCAAGTGGACTTCATAGGGGAAGAAAAGAACTGACTGAGAACAAGCACCACAGCGATACAGAATAATTAGTCATCAAGGTAACATCCAAAATAGACTTTCATTATGTATTACCAAAACAAGATTTTACTTCTAAATGACTACTAGGTCTTCTGTTTTAAGGCTCATTATTTTCTTGTATGTTAACAAGCTTTAATTAATATCAAGATGTGAAAGACCAATTCAGTAGTGAGGTCACAGTGCAGTTACCTGTGCACATACTGGGAGCCAGGTTTTACATACAGGCATCCCTGAAACCACTTAGCAGTAAACAGCGAGTGCAGAATAAGCAAGCTACACAAAGTCATGTAAGGTTTAATAACTTAAAATTATTAACTGGAAGCAGAAATATGAATACAAGGATCTTGCAAGATTCATATCTGATTATATGCCTCTTAGCAGCTTTTATTTTTATCATTAGACAAAGTATTCAATTTCTTTACAGTTCTGAAAATCTTTGGTCCCAGAATATCCAATTTGCAAGCCATCTTTAGAATATATGACTTACTGGTTTTCAGATTTCAGGAAGTACTTTCTCCCTAAAGCAACGCCAAGAAGAACTGATTAGTGTACAATTATACACAGGAACCCTAAATTACAATCATTTCATGTTCTGATGAAACATGGCTAATGAGAAAAACTGCAATCCTAAAGAACATGCAGTTTATCATTCCTGTTAAGATCATGACAATCTTTGCTCCAGACTTCACACCCAGGTTTAAGCAGACTTCAGACAAAAATTTTCCTTGACCTAAGACTTTGAGAAAAGTTAACATGCTCTGCAAAGCCCTGACAATTACATCTGAGTTAATTAACAGGACATCTACAGGCACTACTAAAAAAAAACCCTGAAGATAGAAAATGTTATAATTTATATATACTATTGTCATCATTTATTAACTACAGAATAGGCTAAGTGGAGCTTATACCAACATAATTCTAAGGTGTTTACCTGCAACACGATGTTTCTCACAAAAGTTCTTTACCTAGTGGGATCATCGTAACATCTCATCACATAGGTGATGTGCTATACTTTGTACGATGCATCCCAGGCAACCCATTGCCAGCTCAGTTTCCTAAGGGTGATACTAAAAAACTTAAAACCTACTAGTTAGCACTGGATCTTCATAGACCAGCTGATTTGTTTTGTTGTTTGTTTTATTTTTCATTGTTTTTTCTCCTCATTAAGTTAGTTGGCAGTGGGCAAGAGGGAGACAAGGACACCAAGATCTTTTAGGACATAAAAACAGCCAATCATCTTTCATTTTGTGTAGTCACCATTCAAAACAAACCTCATTTTATTTCATTTGTTGTAGCACTGTAAATAGAGTGTTTAAGGACACAGTCAAGGTGAAGTCATGGTTTGCTCATGCTATTTTTTATCTGCCATAACATAACTAAATCAACTTCAATTAAATTAAATGCTTTAGTTAATTAATCAGTGTAACTAATCTGTTGTTTGCCATTTTCACATAAGAATTTATATACTAGAAAATTTCACTCCCTCCCTTTTTTAGGTTAGCTGGTATAATAAGGGATATTACTCTTCTTTCCTCTCCTACTCCTCACTGCACAACAAGCCTGGTTTTACTCTCACTTTTCTACCCCCTCACAGCTTCAATACTGTTGTGATTTGCTGCATCCACTCCTTAGGATGGCTAGTATACCCCGTGTCTCATGTATTCCACAACAGAAAAATTTCAGTAATTCCAAAACTCCCAGGCATCAAGTTTTCAAACTGGCATGAAAAAAAAAAAAACAGATACAATCTGGCACAAATACTGGATTTCTCAGTGTCTAAAATTTAAATCAACAAGACACCAGGAAGAGTTCTCTCACATTGTTTCTTGGAACTTTTTAACGGATGTGTCTTGGAGTCTTCTATTTAATATATCTCAGTGTTTCAGTTTTACATAACAGACTTCTAGATTTCACTAGCTAGGAATGACTTTATTAAAACACACAAATACTATTATCTGCTGGTATTGTGTCACATGGACACCAGTGATACAGCCAGGAGTGTGTGAGGAACCAAGGATTACAGAGCCCTGCAAGTGACAGTAAGGAACTCTGGAGCACAGGTAGGTTTTTTCCTCACAGTCAAATGGGTGTGAAAGAGCCAGTTGAATCTGGAAAGTCAACAAATGGTTCCAGGACTGGTGCCATCACCAAGGATTCAGCAACTTGGACCATGGGACTTACTTGGTCTACTGGCGGCTGATGGGGTCCATCTGCCACACAAGGGGAAATGTATTTTTGATCATAACTTTGCCAAGTTGGTGAGGAGGGCTTTAAACTAAAGCTGCAGGGGGGGTGGGGAACTTCAATTCATCCCACTCATACCAGTTTGATACCAGTGACAGCAACAGAGGCCCAGAGAGGGATCAGCATGGCCAGCAGGTTGGGGAAGGTGATTCTTCCCCTCTACTCCACTCTTATGAGACCCCCCACCCAGAGTATTGAGTTTGCCTGTGAGGTCCCCAACATAAGAGAAATGTGGACCTGTTAGAACAGGACCAGAGGAATTTCACAAAGATGATCAAAGGGCTGAAGCACCTCTCCTATGAAGACAGGCTGAGAGAGTTGAGGTTGTTCAGCCTGAAGAAGTGAGGGCTCCAGAGAGACCTTATATCAGCCTTCCAGTAGGTAAAGAAGGCCTACAAGAAAGCTGGAGAGGGATTTTGTAAAAAGGCATGTAGAGATAAGACAAGGAGAATGGTTTTAGACTCAAAAAGAGGGTAGGTTTAGATTAGATATTGGGAATAAATTCTTCACTGTGAGGGTAGTGAAACAAGGGAACAGGTTGCCCACAGAAGCTGTGGATGCCCTATCCTTGGAAGGATTCAAGGCCAGGTTGGATGGGGCTTTGAGCAACCTGATTTAGTAGAAGGTTCCCTGACCATGGTGGATGGGTTGGAACTAGATGATTTTAAGGTCCCTTCCAACCCAAACCATTCCATGACTCTACGATGACAGATGTTGAATATTAGTCTCCCCAGCTATGTAGCAGTAACTTTGAAGCATGTCAGATAAGCTGAAGTTTCTCAGCTCCTTAGTTAAGTTCCTTAGCAAACAGTTTCCATTCTTAGACAGTAATATTTCTACTCAAATTTTTTATACAATGTAAATTGGTCACATACTGAACCTAATAGCCAAAATATTGTGGCACTGAGAAGCAGAAAGCATTGTATATTCACCTCTAGGCACAAACAATGCCCATAACTATGTCAAACCCTCCCCCTCTCAGTTTTTAATTGCGAAATTTTATTTTTACTCTGGCATTTCATAAAGTTCAAAAGTTCACTCAAATTTAAGGAAGCATTTCCCTTGAATTTTTCCCCAAAGAATCATTTTCCATTGAAGTTTATATTCAGCTAAATATTTCATCATCCTCCAGTAGCAGGCAAATCAGCATATACTTCACAACTTCAGTTAGAGACAACTGTATGTTATTAAATATTCATATATTTTGTGCAACTGAAACTGAATTATAAAAGTGGCTTTCTGACCCAAACTAAATTGGTGCTTGTTTACCTTGATGCCTTAAGGTCCATCCGGTTTTTTGATTTTCCTAATTTTTATAAGCTTTATAAGTAGTTATATAGTAGAAGTAGATTTAGAAGCAGCAGCCCTTATTCCTTTACCCTTAGCATAGTAATTACACACCTTCCCCAACCCTATCACCCCATTCCATGCTCCCCATATCAATTCTACCCCTGAATTCCAGTAGAAATGTTTAGTCTCTCTTTAAGATTAGGCCTATTTTGTTTAGAAAACACTTGTACCTTGGTCTAAACCGCAAAACTACAGTCAAGAACTGGGTGAATATATGCCCCCTGTACTCTGAAGAAGATGATGATTGATGAAAAGAGGGTCTCAAAAAGCCCCTCACCTCAGTTCCCAAGGGGTGGACCGAGGGTAGATCAGGGCAAAAGCCAGTGGGTGGACAAAACCTAGGATTGGACAAGCAGTGTTATAAATTGTACCATCTGTACACGGGGAGTGCGCGTCTTGTAATCTTTATGCCTAGGCACAAATTAAAATCCTTTCCTTATCTCACCTCCAAAACTAATTTGCCTCAGAGTTTTTTTCTCCCTGAATTTTCTTTAGGCTACAACCTTAAAAATGCCTCACTGTAAATTGCAGTTTAGGAATTCCTTCATAAGCTGCTCAGTCCACAACACAGAGATGTTCTATTATATCATTAGCTTTCTCAATGAAGACCATCCCAGCAAGCAGTCTCAGGATAAGTTTAATCCATGAACTATCCTGCAAAAGCTCTCATTTTGCCATCCCTGCAAGCAGACAGCAGTGGCCAACATCAAAACAGTGAAGTTGTTTTGTGTCGGGGCAATGATAGATGCTCTTCAACTTTAACTCACTGGAGGCAAGTCATCCTCCTAAAGGCCATGCAAGGAAAAAGACAACAAACAGCACCACTCTCTTCACAGACATTAAAAATGAAGGGCTGGCTATCATATTAAATCACTAGCTGCAGTGTTTTCTTATAAAAAGAGACTCTGACAGCTGAAGAGTATTTTGCACGATGTTCAGCTCTGGAATAAAGTAGAGTAATATGCATGAAGAACTTCCCTGGAAATGTACTTGTGGGTTCCCAAATAAAAAAGGAAAAAAGTACATGAAGTGACTAATTTGTGTTTTTTGAAGTGTTAAGTTAAAGAACAGAATTCTAAATTCAATTTCCAGTTGATATCTAATGAATTTGCTAGAAAACACCCAAGATCTTTCTGTGGATAATAGTCTAGTGAAAGTACAGATAAATTTATTTATTCAAAATGCATCTAGCTCAAGATTTGAACAAGAGAAAACATTGCACAAAAAGACAAAAATAATTTAAAAATGAAGCTCCAAAGACAGTGAAAAAGAAACAAAACAAAAAAACAATGACAACATTGATTAATCAAGAGTTATACAACTATTTAAAGTAATCATCAACAAAAGAGCTGACTGTCCCAGGAGATTCTATTTCAAAAAAACCCCATTACTTTTTCACTGAGAATACTGGGTAAAGAAAAAGTTGGGGTGTTAAAGTCATAGAAGAAAGCTATTTGTCAAGTTAAACCAGAGAAAACTGGCAACTTGCTGGGCAACTTCAGCTTTGCACCTTTTTAATTAAACATATCAAGTCATCAAAAATTGATTTATATGAAATCTCCTCCGGAAATCATTAGTGCGTTGTTTTAGGTTACCTTCATTTTACTGCAAATTATTATTGCTGACAAAGTTAACAATGAACGCAATTCACATACCGAATAACACAAGCACACAAAAGGTCCAAACAAGGATCGGACTTGACGGACAGATGAAAGCACAGGGGCTGCAAAAAGGGGATGGTATTCCTAAAGTGAGTGTGACCCTTGGCCAAACCCACCAAGAGTAGCTCCCTTTAAAAATCTCATTCATTAGCTTCCAAGGGGTAATGATTCCAGTGTCTTCCAGGAAGGCAGCAAGAGCTTTGTCAGTCTAGTAACTGTTCACTGGCAGTTGAAGGAAAGGATGGGAGATGTCTATGCTTCCTTCCACAGCTTCCATCTCCTGTGGGACCAAAATTCAAAGGTTTTACAGTTCAGACTACTTTGTATTAGGTAGTACAGACCAAATAAGAATCTCAATAGATTCCAAAATTATGAAAGATAGTTTTAACAGTAGACAGAACAAGAACAAAGAGTACTTCCCTGTAAGTATACCCTACCTCACCCTTGGCTTCACTGAAGACAAACTTCTCTCCATATATCAAAAATTCCAAATAAGTTTACCTTTGAAAGCTCCAACTCCTGTGAAGACAAACATCTCCCTACACTAACTCATACCAGACAGAGCAGCTCATGCTGTACCAGTGCTCAAATTTATATGCTTGCTACAGAAGGTCCAATGTATTAGTTTTCATGTCTTAAAAGGAATAGACTAGATATAATTTCAGGTACTTTCATATGTTATGGGCCTTTTACTGTCAAAGAAAAGTAACAAAGATGTTTTTACTCTCTGTAAGTGACAATCAATTCTGCAGAGAGTCTCTCTGGCAGACTCTTCTCGGAGGCATGGAGTAACAGGACAAAGGCTACAGACACAAGTTGCAATAACAGAAATTCTGACTGTTCTGAAAAAATTTCACGTCACAGGCAGTCAAATATTGAAGCAGGTTGTCTAGAGAAACTGTGGAATATTTGTCCTGGGAGATATTAAAAATTTATCCTGAATAGCAATACTGAGCAACTTCATTTAAGCTGGTCCTGCATTGAGTGGGGGTCTGGACTAGATGACCTCCAAAGTCCCTTCTAATCTAAATCTTCTTATGACACTATGAAAAAAAAAAAATCGCCTTATGACTCCATGAAACCAAAAGGAGGACTGGGGGGAGGGGGTGAGTCAACTGTACCACATTATAAAGCTATACATTAACATACATATAACAGTATATAGACTGATGTTTGATTTTTGCCTGTAAAAATAAGGAAGCTTGTAGAAATCCTTATTAAATTTTTTAGACAGTCTACTCTTTTTCTTCAGTGTTCTTCTGTTCAATCTCCTTATAATCAAAATTGAGCCTTTTTAATGTCAATAGTCAATAACATCCAATTAACAGAAATTTCAATCTCAAATTTCCTCATTCAAAATGTCATCACTTGCTTTTACAACAGAAGACTGATAGATTTTTTTAAAAATCCTATCAAATCAACTGTCCTCGATATTTTAATGATTTACAGCTGACTGCCAAAAGAGGGAAAAGCCTCTTTTCCCTTCATTTAAAAAAAACATATATACAGTATTTGTTTGATGTAATAGAAGTGAAGATGGGCAACCATAAAGAGATAAGGCCAGTATGTACATACTCAGGGCCAGGAGGCTTTTCCTGCAGTTGCTGTGCATGTGAACTGAAGCATATCCTAGCACTCCCCTCAAAGGAGAGAAAAAGGGAAACACAGGGGATTTCTGATATATTTGTTTGTTGCTCCATTACACTGACAGGAGTCAGTAAAAGATGCTCCTTGACCCTCCATTGGGTTAGTCCTCCAGTACTGCAGCTTTGGCCCCTCCTACTGCCTACAGAGGCAGATTTTCAATCTGCCCATAAAAACAAAAAGGAACAGACTAGTTTAGACTTAAGGAATTCTCTAATTCAACACTCTATTTAAATGATGGTTCAATACTGAATTCAGACCAAGTTGCTCAGGGTTTTGTCCAGTCAAGTCTTGAAAACCTCCAAGGACCTGGTGAAAGGTTTGCACTTTGCAGTGCATGTCTGCTGACAAATATAAATGCTTACCAATTAAAGATGTAAGAGAAAGGGAATACTGTAAGCAGAACTGAAACAGAATTCAATAAATGCAACTGCTCGTACAACTAGAAATGCAAAAGAGCCTAGTTGAGTAACTGATTTTCAAAAATCCTGTGCAATTTTTAACAATTCAAAGTGTTATATACTCACATTGTGTGTGTGTGCGTACACAGAGGTTTTTTATATACACAAACAGCACAGAAAAGATTTCAAAAGGCACCGGCATAGAGCCAAACAGTTGATTCCAACAGTCATGGTATCTCCTTCACTGTCTCCTGGAAGCATTGCCCAAACACTTTTGAAACGGTTTGTAGTACAGGAATAAAATTCAGCATGCAGCAATAGTCTGAGATGATATAGCAACAGCAAAACTGCATTTGTAAAGGCCTGATAAAAGAATACTGCAACAATCACAATGCCAGATAACGAGAGCTAGGATGAGAGTTTAACTACGTGGATAGAATATGAATCTCAGATTTTCTGCAGGAAAAATGAAGTTGATTGCATGTGTAAAACAACAGCAACAGTTTTCTTCTTTATGGAGACACAGTGTTTCTAAAATCTGTATTGAGACAGCATGAAGTGATGTTGAATGAGGGAGCACATCTATGTTTGTGTCAGTCTTTCTGTTCAGTGGGCTGCTATATATACTCAGACCGTTCCTTATTACTGGTCCTACCAGTCAGGTATAAAATGACCCCTTCTTACCTCTGTAAAAATGCGGTGAGGTGGTGTTTCTCAGGACGTTGCTTGGTCAGGCATAGCGATACCAGCAAGCAGAAGCAGAGAAAGACCTGCCACTGGGAGGAGCTGTAGCCATATGCAATCTAAAATCCTTGCCCTCCACTCAGGACTGAGAACCTGTCAGGAGTTACCATTCCTGCACACCAGGTTCTGCCAGCAAGCCAGAAGCTGCCTGCTGAAGCACACCAATCAGTGATGGAACAAGCACAGAGAACTAATTCTGCATTCTACACATCAGAAGTCAGACTTTTGGACATTAAGATAGTCTGTCATTTGTCTTCTTCCCCAGGTCAGTCCACAGTTCTGTCTGAAGCTATACCACCTGAACAAGTGCAGAGAAACAAGTAACCCAAGTACAAAAAAGGTACCAGCTTTCCTGAATCCACAAGTGTGAAAAGCAGTTTCTCCCTAATGCCACTTTCAACACAAGATGAAGTATTGCAAATACAACAACAAAAAAAAATCCTATTTATGTTTCTCCCTTTGATCACACCTTCATAAGTCAAACAAAAGAAGCACTTCAGTCTTCACCATGTTATCTATGAATAATAGCGGGAACAACAATGATCAAAAGCCTGGAATGGCAACTTACAACAAAAGACTGAAGAAACAAACTGGAGTGGTTCAGTTCAAAGCAGTGCTTCTCCTGCTTTTTTTTTTTTTTGCGACCGAGTCTAGCACGGCATAGGAAAACTACCAAGCTTCAGCATGACTCCTTCCCTAGCACACCTTCAGGACACACCTTCCTTCTGCTGTTGCTATGTCCTCAGCCTTGATGGAGCAGAAGTGCTCCCAATCCCCACAGGATGGATAAGGACAGGCCTCACCCATGCATGGCTCTCCTGACATCATGGTCCCTCCTTGGCAAGATGCAAGTTATAAAGTACAAACTCCTGAGCAGTGGCAATACACCACAGTTGACACACAAGCCACCTCAGAGTATTATATTACCCAGCAGAGCCATGCCACTGGTAGTGACTTTAGATGCAGCTGTCTCACTGCTGGATGCCCACGTCCACCACCACTGACAATGCTACACTGCCACACTGGTTTGCTAACCACTGACTTAGATGACAAGAGTAAGGAAAGGAAAACAGCACTTTTAAAAACAAAAAGCACGTGCATATGAAGGAAAGAAACTAATTAGTATTTATCCTGTCTACAGCAAATATACAGGAAAAAATTGGAACTGAGTTGAAGGAAAGGTGACACCGAGAGGAAGGGGGCAAAGAGGTAGAGTGAGTCTATAAATCACAAAGTTGCAGAAGAAACTGGCTACAAAAAACATCGACTTTCCTTCACTGAAGACTTAAAGACAGATCATAACAGTCCTTTGGGTCACAACACTCACAAGCAGCACTACAGGCTGGGGTAAGAGTGGCTGTTAAAGCTGCCCAGTGGAAAAGGACCTGTGGAGTGCTGGTTGCCAGCAACTGAACATGAGCCAACAGCGTGCCCAGCTGGCCAAGACGACCAATGGCATCCTGGAGCAGGGATTGTCCCTCTGTACTCGGCCCTGGTGAGGCTGCACCTCACCTCAAATCCTGTGTCCATTTCTGGGCCCCTCATTACAAGAAAGACATGGAGGTGCTGGAGCATGTCCAGAGAAGGGCAATGGAGCTGGTGAAGGGTCTGGAGCACAAGTTTACGATGAGCAGCTGAGCGAGCTGGCATTGTTTAGCCTGGAGAAAAGGAGGCTCAGGGAGGATCTTATCGCTCTTTGCACCTACCCAAAAGGAGGTTGTAGCAAAGTGCACATGGATCTCTTCTCCCAGGTAACAAGCAGTAGGACAAGAGGAAATGAGTTATGTCAAGGGAGGTTTAGATTGGATACTGGGAAAAATTTCTTCACTGATACAGTGGTCAGGCATTGGAATAGGCTCCCCAGGGAAGTAGTGGAATCACCATCAGTGGAAGTGTTCAAAAGGCACTTGTGGACATGGTTTAATGCTGAACAGGGCAGTGCTGGGTTAATGGTTGGACTCGGTCTTGGAGGTCTTTTCCAACCTTAGTGATTCTATGATTCTCACAGACACTGGTCTAAATACAATAGGTCTTTTGTCTTGAGGAAGAAGTATAAAGTCCCTTCTGTCTCTAATTTCTCTTAATTAGCATATGTGACAGGATAACAGGAGATTAATAAAATTTCTAATGACATTTTACCCAGGATTGACTGTCACATCACAATCAGCATTTTGGTAAATACATGAGAGGCCTTAGCAGTGCAGCTGGTAGTGCTCTCTAGTGGAGATAAAATAAACTCATTTTGCAGTACTTCAATCACAATTCACTGTAAACATCAATACTGCTATTCAAAGATGAAGAGACAAAAGCTGAGCTAATACCTTCAAACACAGATTTCCTAAATATCTACAAAAGCTAAAGACAGGCTTCTTCCTTCACGAGCTCAGCACTTTGCTTCTTATCAACTTACTTCACTATGGGCATACAACATAAGGAAGAAAAGACTAGAGAACATACTTATGCAATTTTTAAAGTGTGCTTTATTATCCATATCCAAAAGCAATATATACTACAGGTAACTACTGCAAAGCTTTAAGGTAGATGGATGATAAACTAGAAGACAGATGAAGTGGAGCCCCTCTAGGGTACTCCTCTACTACTACTATCACAGTTGATGGAGGCAGGTTTTTTTATTGTAAATTTTTTCTATCAGGAGTCAAGGAAGCCAAAGAGCTAGCTAAGAACCCTGACCCACACATGCATTTTTGAGTGCAACATTTTGGTGACAAAATGAAAGAGTATCCTTATCACACTGCCAGGGGCTTAAGATCTCAGCTGCATATTTGAGTTAGTGGTGCTGCCTCTTCCTTTTTATTTTGAAGGAGAAAATGAGACTGGTGAATAGCTCCTGTGGGATGACTGAAATTTGGGATCAAAGTGGATGCTAATAATCAGAGTTGGTAACACAGAATAGAATGGGAATGTTGATATGATCTTTCTTGATTTCAAATAGAGCAATAGAAGTTCTAAATCCCAGTTAGGTCCTCAGTTCTTTCTGTGCAGCCTGTAAACCCTCAAATCAAAACTTAAAGAATATTTTCAATGCAACCTGAACTTATTCTTCATGGTTACATAAGTTCAATCCCACTAAAAAAAACTTCCAGTCGGCAACTTCCAGACAAGGAGGAAATTATTTCAGCAATTTAGCAGTAACATAAAGAAAACAAATGGGTGCCATAGCATACCTACAAAGCTCCAGTGAGAAAAATTTCAAGTCAAGTTTACAAAGGTACCAAAATTTAAGCTATGGTCACCATGAAAGATTAAGAGTTATTTGTGCATTTTCATCACCGTCTACAGAGACAATCATAAAGTGGTAAGTCAATGAATTAAACTTGTCCTGTTTGAAAGATGGAAATGATTTAGCAGATCTATGACTGCCAGTGTATGTGATTAGGATGGCTTTGGTGAAAACACTAAGCAACAAAACAGCCTACACATTAGTTTGTGTATTTTCTTCATTTTCTTTAAGGAAGTTTCAACAGCATCCCTGAGGTCTCTGCCTAATCGCTTAACTGAAGGAGAAGGAAGAAGCAATTGTATGCAACCTCACACAAAGAAATACAAAACATTACTAGGCCATTAACAGAGTATTTAAAGTTGATCTTTTGGTCCAATCAAGGGCTCATTCCCCTAGGATCTGTCTGAAACTACCATAATGATATCTTGTCTGTAAAGAATTTTTCATTTTCTTTTAATTTTTTATAAACATTGGAATAACCAACTTTTCAGGATGCAATAGTTCTCATGAGTAATTCATGATAACCCCAAATGGTTCCAACCCAGTGAATCAAGCTACTTGCACATCAATTCTGTTTTGCAATTGGGAGAGAGTAAACAAAATCAGCAAGGCATTTTTTCAATTATGCTTTCAGAGACCTAGGCCCAGCTTCCCTGGTAGGGCTAATCAGTGTAATATTATCTTCTCTCAGACTAAAGAAAAACTACTGTGTGGGGAAATAATTATTACTGACCTTGTACATCACTCTTTTAATGGCTTACCTGCCACTAAAATAACAAAGTTAGATGAACTTATTCTCTGTTATTGTTCTAAGGTAGTACTCTCCATACCTATTTTCAGACAATGATTTACAAAGAAAACTCAAAGAGCAACAGAGATGCAGACATATGCACAAAGGCTGCTCAATTTACAGCAATGGGAATCTGCAATGTCAGAAGAGGTAAGATGCCAAATTTTCTACAGAAACAGCTGAAGAACCAAGCAATCAACCTCTGATACAAAGGAGGGTTTGCAATTTTATTTTCTGCTCGGTTTAGTTTGCATAAGATTAAAGAACGGTGTGTCAAAGGAACTCCTAATAGTCCCTAGGGTTTTCCAAATTCTTTGAACAATTTAATTTTAGCACCAGGTATGGAAAACTAGAGATTCTGTTTATTTACCTTGTAGCAGCAGCCAGAATAAATTTCACCTGAATAAATTTTGCTTTCTAGCAAGGAGAATATCACTAAAGTAGATAAACATCGAGAAATTACTTTGCATGGTTTCAGATAAGAGTTTGTATCAAAGGCATCTAACATTTATTATATATTCATATGGATATGTGAGACACAAAAATTGTGAGACACACAACCAGAGTAAGTACTCTGGTCTACAGCACCATACCTGTCATTCTATTGCATATCCAGAATCACAGTGGAACCCTCTGAATCAGCTGGTCCATTCACATATATACGAAAAAAAATATCATTTCTCATACATGCAAACTCAGCTGATCAAGGCCTTCATTATTGTAAGAGTGAATTACCACAAGGTACTAGATAGGAAGACAATTCTTGAGACAACTTTGAAGTCGCTCTCAGATGAAAACGTGTCTCAGATTCTCAGTAATTTGCATACAGCTACATCGGATTTTGTGCCATACTGTAGTAAACAGAGATACTCAGATTAATAGTTAAATCTGTGCTTGCATCCAGATTCACATGCAGCATTGTTAAATCATCCTGCAAGATCTTTCAGTTCTATGGCCATCTGAATATTTTCACAATACTAGTATTTAAACAGGAAAATATTGCATTCATTCCATTTATCCTCCTATCCTAACTGGTTACAAATCTATTTTTTATAATCCATGCCAACAATATCCAGTAGTTTGAGGTATGATATTATCAATATAGTATTAAATTCCAATCTCACAAAAAAATCCACCAAAAATTAAAAAAGAAGAAAAAGAAAAGGCAGTATAAGAATTAGCAAAGTCAGTAAGTCCAAAATAAGAAACAACAAAAGACTCTAAAGATGGCACCTTTCAAAATAAGGATTTTATCAGTAACTTTATTCCTCACAACCAACACCTAATTATCATTTTCAGCTTGGTTATCAAATCAAGTTTGGCCCATGACATAAAATTCTATCTAATTAGTAAGAAAGAATAATGGAAGCATTTATTAGAGAAGGAAGGGCTGTTTGCTTTATACTTCCCATTTGTTTGCTAACAAAACATTCTGTCTGACTTTATAAAATAGCAGCAGTGAGAACGAACAAACAGAAAACTTAAATGGGATACAGTACTCTCCCCCAGTAAGCATCACTTCAATAGTGAAGCATAAAAAGCGTAAAAATGAAACTGGCTTTAAATTGACCAATCTTGTTAAAAAAGGAGACTGTCTTTGCTAAAAGAAGTCTACTTTAACAATCTAATCTGAGGAATATTTCCTTCCAAAAATCTGCATGTCCTTTATAACAATTCCCAAACTTGAAAAGAAGGAAAAAAGTCAATCCTGTCTAATGGCATACTGCATGCTAGACTCTCCTGCTGGCTGCTCTTCAAAAGACCATGAGGGTATTCAAAGAGCAACAAAACCTACACTTTAGAGAAACAATATATAGACCAGTTGACAAGCACCAGAAGCAGATTCAGGTGCTCCAGACACCAGTGTCCACCAAGACAGGGTTCCTGTAGCTCTGCTTCTGCTCATGTTCAAGGACTGTAATTCAACCCACACAAAGCAGAAGGATCCAATTCCTTCATGCAGTGGTAACAGGAGCATCTGTAACATGTACTATTTTTAGAAGCAACTAGTTCCCCACCAGCTGAGAGGAATGAGGAGCTGGAATCCAGAACACCAATCTGCCTGCTAGTTACTGCTGTATCTGACCCACAGGGATGTGCCAAACTCCCCCTGCCCTTGACAACTACCTAGAACATGGAGTCAATTGAGACAAGCTTGCTAGAGCCATTTTTTGCCTCTTCTCACCTTGCTTCAAGATCTCCTGGATGCTCATGACTGTTTTTGCAGTCCAGCGACAGGGGTTTTTTTCCAGTCCCAGGCAGCCAATGTTTTGTGGATTACACTCTGAGGATATCTGCAAGCTTCTCTTTGCAGCCCACAGGCTCGAGCATTTTGTAGACAGCTCAAGGCTTTGATTGTATCACATTTTGGCAGGTACCAAACCAAAAATTTAGCTCTCTAGTTCATATACACATGCTTAATCCTGTTCAGAACTTCAAAACTTCTTTCCAACTATTTTGACCCATAGGAAGATGCGTCTATCTGAGCACCGAATGATTTCCAGGCTTTTATATCTACCCCTAAGAGCTCAGTACCATTATTCTTATCTAAAATGTACAATGGAAATCAGAGTAAACCACTAGTTCATTAAATGATAATTCTAGCATGAGAAACTGTCAAGCATTAAAAATCAGGATATCTTCTTGGCTGTTCTGTGCTATTCATTTCAGACACAGGAATCAAGCAACATTTTCAAAAAAAGTATGAATGAATGGTCTATCTTACAGATTCTCATCTGTAAGGCCAGTCTCATATTCAAAAGAAGAGAGGTAAGTCCTAACATCTTCTCTCAGAACCATTTTGATAGTTTCCTCAGAGTACCATGAAACTTTAATGTCTATGTGTCACACACTGAGAAAGGCAAAGACGGAGCCATTCAAGAGCCCCATCTTATTTTTAGCGTAACTATTGCCCATAGGGCACTGTAGAGACAGTTTTTTCCTCTCTCTGCCTTCAACCCCTCAAATAAATCCCCTCTATTGGATTATGGATTAATGCAGCAACTATAGCAGTAAGCTGTTTCCATGAGAGTGAAAAAACATAAGATGTGTACCATTAAGCAGAGTTACACTCATTTGGAGTTTGTCACTCTGTCTTGGACATTGCATGCACTCCAGGAGAACAATATTTATATTTCATTATGTGTTTTGAACATCATCAACAGGACAGACATTTAGCACCTGCTTAAACACTCTGACGACACTTAATACAAACCCCCATTTTCCTTAAAGTATCTAATGTCTGGTAAAACTAACAGCAACTCATTTTAAGCCACTGCTCCCATTAAACAATTAATAGTTATACATAGGTTAAAGAACACATCAACTAACTATGTAAATTACGGACTGCCATTTCAATGCAGAATGGTGAACTACTAATGCTGTTTCTTTTCTACAAAGAAATAAAACTATTATTATACTAGCATCACAGACTGTGATCCTCTGAAACAAATACAAACACTTAAAATATGAGCTCTAATTTCATCTGGGTTACATTAATTAATATGAGGGGGCTGAAATCTTGTGAAATGAAGAGAGACTTTTCTAGGAAGATGGCAAAAGTTAAAAGGCCTTTGCCATTAGAGGAGGGCAGAATAGACAATTACTATTTATATGTGATATACTGAAGATTTAAAGGAGTGGGAAGGTTTATGCCATTCCCTCTCCTGAGGCCATAATAGGCTGTATAATCCCACACTTAAAGACCCAGATTTGTCCTCTGAAGGCTCCTTTAGGCCCACGTTGATTAAACTCCAACTACCCAGTTCCTCTTCATACCTTGCTTATCTGAAAGAATAGAGTGGTTAGGTCTTTTCTCATTTTAGATGTGTGTTCACTTGGGTGCTCAGCAGTTATTTGCTTTCCCTCCCTTTACTCCCTTAACAACATTTGGTGAACTGTATTGAGTACATTACATTCTGGTGTGTGAACATGTAAGACCCAAAGATTTTGTTGATTTTAGTGGGAAGGAGAGCAAACATTTACCATAGGATGGTGAGGACTCATTGGCAAACGTTCCATTTGTTGCTCTGCAAGGCCTGGTACTATGTGATGAAAATTCACCAAGAAAAAGTTTGGCTCTGATCATGAGTTTGATGTTAGGGGATTATTAGAAAGCTAGGGAAAAGTGTTGGAGAGAAATTTCTTCCACATACCATTTCCCACTATAGCTGGTAATGTTTAATCATTTTCTGTATAGATTCCAAGCCACCATAGGGATTTTTCATGTTGTATTGCAGCCAGTTCATGCTTGATATTCAATAATTTTACTATTTCTCTAGAGGAGTAGTGTTCTGAGGTATATATTTTGAAAGATGAATACCAAATGCACTCTCCTTATTGCAAATGCAGTGATACCTAAAGGCTAAACAGTACACATTTAATTGTATGTTGCAGATGGTTGCTCATTTTAAAACAAAAAAGCAGATGTTGGTTGTGTCTTCTTTCTTCAATACATGCAGTTTGTTGCCTGCCAGTTGATATTGAGATGGATGTTTAGGAAGTTGATATTGATGAAGAAATGCATAATGAAAAAGCTAACTGCAGCACAGCTCCAGCTAGCTAAAATTCTGCAATTTGTTTTTTTGCTTTACCTTTACTTAATCTATCTTTCCAATGAAAACTGCACCAGAACTGCCAGTTTTCTTTTACGTGTACAGCTGGCATCAGTTGCCATCACACACTCAAGTTACAGATGGGTGCACAATCATTATAATATCAACACAACTTCAAAAACAGTTCCTCAACAGTGGGCTGTTAAAAGGCAAGTTTCCATATAGCAGTATAAAGACTTAGAAAGTATTATTTAAAGCCACACAACCTCTTCAGTTCCATCACCCATAAGGATACTTTGGACATAAAAAATTTACAAGTTTGTTGAATTGCGTTTAGTCAGCTGCTGCCATGTTGACTACTTTTACAGTATTTTTATAGTAATCATTATACTGTCAAAAACTTCAGATACCTTGATTGATTCTAAGCAATTCTGAGGACATAAGTCACCTTTAAAATTTGTATATTGGGAAACTAAGGAACAGACTCATCAGGAAGTACAGAATTTCTGAGGAACATCTTTGAGTATCTGACAGATGGGGTGGTAACACGACCTCTGGAAGAGGCAGCTCCTTTAAAAATCAGGGTTGACTCAAGTAAATTTTAGATTAACAAAGGAAAACCAAATATTTTAAAGAGGTATAAAACTACTGAAACAACAAAATGTAAAACAAGCGTGGAAGGGCAGAACTGGACAAGCAAGGGGGTAGAGGGAAAAAAACGCAGCCAGAAGACAGGGAGACAGTACCAAGAATGCACTGGAGAGCAAACAAACCTCCTAGAACATTCTGGATGACTACAGAGAGAAAGAGGAAAAGCAGGGAAGGCAGCAACCAAAATAGATCAGGAAGAGGACACTGCATACAGTGCCAAGCCAATATCCCACCCATCTCCTCACGGGAAGGGGAAATGAAAAAATGCGCTTTGTTCTTCTCTAAGTTTCCTCCATGCAAATTTTACATTAATGACATATCAATGCTATAGGTTTCAGGGAAAAAAAAACCAAACTAAAAAACAGTCAAAAGGTACTTCCTTTAAACAGCGCTGTTGAGCTATAGCTGTTAACCAGAGCACAATGGCAACTAAGCTCCCCTCTGAACAGGCTCAGCAATACAGTCTGAACATATACTCAGTGTGCTGCTATTCCTCACTGTGCTCTTATGCAAGCTCACTTAATCTCATTCCTAATCTCAAACACAAGTTTATAGTGAGCAACTGTCTCAAAAATAGAATCTAGATAAATTTATACAAGGACAGCTTCATTGCTTGTCACAGTTTTCCCCAACAAATTGTTACAGGGAAAACTTGCTTTTCCTGAGGAATTAGGAGCGCAGCAGGGTACAAAACTGCTCCATGAGAAAAACAGTAATTCAAACACTTTATTGTAACACAAATAAAGTTACCACTATTAACTAGGCCCAGCAAACATAACCACCAAGCATACAACACAATACCTACAACAAAACTCAAAATATAACTAAAGTGTAAAATATATTCCAGCAGCTGCTCCCACCAAATGACAAGTGCAAATCTGCAAAGCAGAAACCAGCCAGCTACAGAACATCCACGCTGCACTGTACTGCCCCATCCTTAAAAAAAAAATACTTGCAGAGAAGGATAAATTGCTCTTATTAAAAAGAAAGTCCCTAATCCTTTTAATCATGATTATAACTTCACATGTTATGTCATGTAAATACATTTGGCAAATCTATCTGAATCCCCCACTTAAACTGCAACACTATTATTCCTGTTACAGGAGGATGCTCATCTTTTACGAGCAAAATAAAAAGTTTTTTAAGCCACCTGATAACTCTAAAAATGGGCTAGTAGACTGCAACATCATCCCTCCTGATTTAGAATCCTTCCATTACACAGACATCAACTTTGAGAAATAATTATTATCATTAGCAAAAGTCTAGAGCACCTAAGAAATTTCTTCTGCGTCTTAAGCACCTAGCCAGAGGGGGAAAATAAAACTATTTGCTCATTTAACTAAATTCTTAGGAAGTAATTCAAGAAATAAAATAAGGTCACTTAATTCAACCAAAGGCTATGGTTAAGTCACGTGTGTTAATCACTTAATAAAACAAGTCAGCCAGTCAATAGTAAAAAAAATTTTTTTGAAGACTAATACACTTTTCATTCAGAACTAAATGAGCGCCTACTTAATATGTTTCCTTACAGTTACAGTATAAATACCTTCTTTCTTTACACACAGGTTCCATGAAAAACAGCCTTGAGAAAGTCAGTCCTGCCTTTTCTTATTTCAGGTGGTTCGCTATACTGAGCCACCTAGCAAGAAAAGCAGCAGGAGAGGTACACGATCTCTTGATTTTTACATTGCTGAACTCAAGACACAGTACTGCATTGCTCTTTTCCCTGCACGCTCTCCTTCTTCACAAAAAACTTTTTATTGTGCTTTAACAGAAGGTCAATGGCTATCACTTCTCTACTCTAGCACAATGGTGAATTGAAACAAGAACCCATAGCTGTTTGGACCGACAAAGCAACCAGTATGTCTAAGCCAATAAAGCGATTTGTTCATTAAAGCTACTTATAAAGCAACCTTTTGTTAGTCTATGAAACATCAGAAACCTCATAGAATGCATTTAACTATGGTTTCTTAAAAATCACCAACTCAAAAGTTCTAAAATCTGTTAACTTCTCCACTTCCTTAAACTGACAATAAAAAAACCTTAGCATTGACTTTTTAAAACACAGCAAGTACGGTGCAAACTTTTATGCCTATTCATCAAAACAAAAGTTTAGGGCTCTTGGTGAAGGGATTCCCCCTGACAAAAGTTCAAATTTATCTTACTAATGGTTTATGCAAAGCTTCCTGTGCAACACTGACAACCTGTAATAATGAGAGCAGCACAATTCTGTACAACAACAACAAAATCACTCAATGGATGCACTCAGTTTGGACCCAAAGATTCATTCGGATTTGACAAAAGAAATAAGAAGAGCTGTAGTGAGCAAAGGTCAAAATGCTGTAAGCACTTATGTCCATTGCTTTCAATTAAACTGAACCTGATTCCCAGTGCTCAGTGCTGCTATGTAGGGTGGCTGTTGTAACTATTCTCAGTAACTAGCTTTAACATGACTATGGCCACAAACTTCCTCCAAGCAACATCAGTATTTTTACCTTAATAATTTTAGCCACGCAAATCAGCAATCCTTGAAAGAATTAAAATTAAGTCACCTCCCTTACTCACAATTTCTAGACTTGCTTTGTTAACAGGTCAGCTTCATTATTCTCTGACTCTAGACTGGGCCACTAAAAAGACAAAAAAAAAAGCCAGGTAGATATTTCCTCTAAACCACTATATTTGTGAAAGACAATTTTACCAGCAGTAACAATACAAGTATTGAAGCTGCATACATGTTGACATAGACAATAAATAAAAACACTATCTGAGGAGAAAAGTGTATAGAGTCTATTATTCATATTTAACAGAGAAACACCTCTTGTCCTAGTGGCAAACCAATGTAGAAGCAATCTGAAATCATTCTTCTGCTGTCAGTTCTTATATGCTTCTTTTTGTCAAGCACAGTGCAACTACAAGATTTTTTTATATGCACAATGACCCAAGCAAAAATAAATAAGCCAGTTTCATCCTTACTACTGCAACTTCTCTGGGACAAGATTCCCATTTGTCACGCTGGATGTAGCATTTGCATTCTCAGTTAAAGTTCTTGTAATAGAATGAATGGTAAAATATTTGTCCCCACTCAGATATTTACAATCAGCCAATTTCTATCTTTTGCTGTTCAGAAAAAAATAATCTGTATTTACAAAATAAACAAGTCTGCTTTTTAGGACAGTGATAGCATCCCTCCCTCTACACTGTGACTCTCACTATCAAGCCACGAGATTATATCCTCCTTCTGGAATTAAGTGCTTATTCTAACAATAACTCTTTCAATAGCATGTGAAACTATTCAACTAAACTGTTGTCAAGCAGCCTGATAAGGCACAAAAAAAAACAACTGATAGCTGAAAGGAATCCTACAACAAGTTTTGCAGACTTCCTAGCTACTGCCAAACAAATAGTTAATGAATGAGTAGTCAAGAGGCAAACAAACTATCATTAAACTTCATAGCAAAAACAGGTAGGTAATCTTATTGAATTGTAAAGTTTTTACCATCTTCTAAGGTTTTCACTTAAAGCTTTTCTTGGACTTTGGAGTCTTTTGCCTACTATTGCACCACTGACATGTGCTGGCAAAGAAAACAGCAGTACAATAACTATTGCAAAGACACTAATTCTAAAGAGAGTTACACAATGCTTTTCCTACATCCTCCTTCAGAGAGAATATACATACTTCCAAACAGCAATTTGAAATAAGTGTAAACATAATGCTTTCCTAATTAAGTTCTGATGTCACACTTTGCTAATTTTCCATGCTGATACCTGACCAGGTATTTCAACAATTTTACAGTCAAATATTCAGCTAGGCTTAAGAAGAGTCATACAAGAATAAGGCCTCCCTAACACAGTATACTGCCTGATATTTGTGATCAACTGCACTTCTCAGTTTGCTTACCTTCCAAAATTAATCCTCTGCATCAGTTCAATTCCACTCCTCTCAGAGTACAAAGTCAGTGGTATTTATGTTCCTAAATGACTTAAGCGTACTTGAAAAATCCTGCTCTTCAGAGATTAACTTCTTGCTCTTCAAACTAAATAAATAAAGGTTTAGACTAATGAAAAGTTCATGGTACTTTTTAGATTGTATTATCAATGGAAAACTGACAATACGTTCTTTTCTGAGGCAACAAAAGCACATCACTAAGAAGTCTGGCAAATTTACACATGTAGCTACCAATGCAGCAAACATTATGCAGACATTTTGCTTTTTACAGGTATTCTTATGACCAAACCTAAGCAACAGCAGGATCAGACCTGGATTTCATTTATCTTCACCTGTACTCCACAAGAACTAATACGATAGCCTATCACTAGTGGCAACAGAAAATTAAACACTGAGTTAAAATGCATCACAAGTATCTTTGGAATTTTCCTCCATGATAGCAATCAATTTGACACTAAAATAAATCTTTAAAAAATTCTAAAAGCCATTGATTATTATTTAAATAATAACTTAAATAATTTAAATAACTAGTATTTTAAACAAACACTCTAAGTTACATGCCTTTAACACCTTACTAAGACTTCAAGATGTAGCTTGCAGAATCTATTTCTTATACATTTTTATAAGTGTATAAGAAGTAGATCCTATAATCTATTCTTACAGATTCATATCACTATACCGAATCTATTGTTATAGATCTTCTACAAATCACCTAATTAAATAAAGGCTTTAGAGGCATAAAGAAAACAAATAAGAACTAAATTTACTTTTCTTCATAAAAGTACTCACATAATTAAAAAATGGAAGTTGACAATACACTATTAACACAGCAGACGGAAAGACAACTTCAATTACAAGAGTTGAATTTTTGTTTGCTCTGCGTGGTTGCAACAGTTTTAATGCTAACATGGGAAACTTGCTATTTATCATTTCAGATAGATCCTAGTGCTTCTTTATTATTTTCTCATGATCCATATCATCAATACTGAAACTTCAGAGTTGCTAAGCTGATGTTCTAACCACATTAAAAGATGACCACAGGAACAACTATACAGGAATTGCCATTTCCTGGGGACACAAATGAGAATTCCTCATCCTTACTTTAGTACCCATCATTTTCACAAGGGCAAGCAATTCTTCAGCAAACATCCCCCCTACAGCCTGAACTTCAGTTGCACTTGCCATTCCAAGGGTTGACTTCAATCCTGAAACACAAGTAAGCACTGGTGCCCAAATGGCATCTCTACATTTCTACAAGAAAAAAAAAAAATCGCATAGTGAAGAAGTATCTGTCGTCTTACAGATGCATGCTGTTTCAGCAAAAATGACTTAAATATAGAAGAACTGGGACCTGAAAAATGGTCTTTTTTGGAACAAAGAGCCCCATTTCAAGGGACTATGCCAGAGGCAAGTGACATAAAAAGCAAAGGAAAGTAGCTGACTGTTCACTGCCCCTTGCAACACAAACACTAGGCAGCAGTTAATGAAGCTACTTGGAGTCACCTTCAAAACATGACTGACTCTTCACGCAATATCTAGCAGACCTCTGGAATTTGTTGCAAAAGGATGCAATGGAGATGAAAAATTTACAAGGGTTCAAGGAGAAATTGTACAAATTCTCGGAAGAGAAATCATTCAAGAGCTTCTGAATAAACAGAAACAATCTCTGGCTCAGAGATTCCATAAGCTGAATGTAGGCAGAGAGCAAGCATGAAACAAAAAGCATCTAACACTTATCTTATTCTCAATGTTCTCCATGCACATGTGTTCAGTAAGACATCTTTTTCAGATGGGTCATGTGAAGAATTAGGGAACTTCTGGGTTCCTGGACACGATTTTCTCTTTTATGGCTATGAGACACAAGATACTAAACTAGAAAGAACACATGCCAGTGTGATACAGTAGGCAAATTCTTCAGATTTAAATAACACAATTTAAAACAAAACATACCAACTAAAATGTATAAAAAGTATTTTAATTTTTGGATACCTGTCCCACAACTGCCAGTTTGATATAATATAATACATTAAAATGTTTTAATGAGCTTGACCTTTAATTCAAAATATCAGTTACAAAATCATATCTCTACTGGAATAACATGACTGGTTATTCTCCACTAAAATGTGTACAGCAGTTTCATGGCTTTGCCTCCTAGACACTATGTCTGCACAAGCTCTTACTCGGTAACAGAATGGTCTACTACCAAAGAGTTCCAGCTGTCATTTTTCTTCTCAGAAAACCTAAATTACTGACTCCAGGTTTTGTTTGCAGGTTGTTTTCCTTCCTGCAAACAGATTTAAAAAAACAAACAAACAAACAAAAACAAAAACCAAAACAACAGTGGAAGAACACACCACAGACATCAGCCTGTTCACTAATTAGGGAGACATCTATATGCCTGTTTGTTCCCTTTCCACGGCACATCTCACAGTGTTTCTACCATCTGAATTCAAGATCCCCAAGATCTTACACTACTTTCCAAGTGCAAGAAAGACTACCTGAGCGCAAAAGTTTCTTCGCTGCCATCACTCCATTACACAATTTGGGGGAGTGGAACAGAGCTAACAAACCTAAACCGTTAACAACTCAACTGGAAAAAATATGGTACTTTTGCATTTTCTCATTTTATTAGCAGAAATCAGACTTGAGTGATTCCACAGCAGCAAGAGAAAAAAAAATTATTTATAAATAATAAAAAATTATAGTAACCTCCTACTAAAAACACCTACTATTACAATGTGAGAAAACACAGTACTTACCTACATTTGAAAGAGCCAGTGAATATGATTTAGCGTGTTACAAACAAATAAGCCTTTCATGCATCAGCAAGCTAGCTGAAACAATTGTTTAAAGAATACTATTGTAAAACATATGCAGGTGGATATCAGAGAACATAAACAGCATGGTTTCTGGAAAGGAAACTATGCTTTTTTAGGCTAGTAGAATTGTATAACAACAAGTGAACTAAGGAGAAATTGCTGAAAAAATTACTTTCAAAAAGCCTCCCCCAAAGTCTCAAAAGGCCATTAAGTAAAATTAATATTGGTGTTTGGAGAAAACATTATTTGGGTTTACATGCCAGCAACAAAGCATCAAAAGAAAAAGCATTAAGTGGTCTGTTAATGTGCAGAAGAGTTAACAGCATAAGGCTACAGTTCTGTGCTAGAACTACATCACATATTCCCCAACGATCCAAAAAGCAAAAAGTGGCAAAACTCACTCACTTGAGAACTATTAAGGTTAAGACAAGAGAAGGAACCTTAAGAATTTCACGTAGTGTAACTAGGCTAGGTAAAATGGGAAATACATGACAGACAAAAAGAACAATCAACAGCGTATTATATGTCACGGTGAATATTTTACTCATCCACTTCCTGGATTTTAACAACAAATTCAGAAAGAACTCACTCTGGATAGTCCATAGAAGAACAATATTCCGTTAAAAAAAATTCTTAGGATGTATACTAAATGTTTTGGAGAATATTGGTACATTACAAACTGAACAGCATTTTAAATAGGCACTTTGTAAATATATAACACTCCTAAGCAGGCACACAGTAAAAAAAAATGGTTTAAAATGCTAATTAAACTAAAACAGTTCCAAAAAAGGTGAAATTTTATAACAGGTATCTTAAAATATATGCCAAAAAGCGTCAGAAGGATCAGGTATGTTAAGCGCAACAGACATGCAGAGTAACACAAAGGAAAAGGTAAAGGAAAAAAAACCACTTAGAACATTAATTTCAACTGGAGTTTTATAAAAATAAGAATATATTCAACTAAACTATGGAGTTAAAACATCACAAATAACAGAAGGCATTACTATGAAATTCATAAGTATACACAACAATACATTCCCATGCAACAATTGCTCAGATCCCCAAACTTGGTTTAAAAAAAAGAAAAAAAACCCACAAACTACAAACCTAACATACTTTTTAAAAGGATTACATGTTTTATTAAACAACATAATAGGCTATAACAAAAATTAAGACTGAACTTGAATAACTGTGAATTACTTGAAGCTTTATATGTGGAACTTTTCAGTGTCACAATACATGTTTCCAAAAAAGTGATTCTGAAAAGAAAAACAGAAAGATACATGTACCCTATAGTAAAATCCTACTTCTTTTCTGGAGGTGGCAACTAATAAGCAGAGAGAATAGAACAAGAGTTAATTTAAACCCTCAGCTCTACAATCTGTAGTATTCTTGAATATGATTTTTTTCCACACTTCAGCAGCAGCCAGCAAACATACACACAGTTCTGCAACCACCACAGCATATGCTGCCTTTAGCCCAGCTAGCAAACTAAAAAAAGCGTGGTAGGTTCTGTGGGGAGTGGTGTAACAGTCAGGCTGCAAGACTCAAACATATTGTGATAAGGGAGGTCACAAGAGATAATAGGACAGTAACAAGGACTCTGTTACTGCAGTGGTGGGATACAGAAGCAGACAGAGGGTACAGATCCACAGGAAACTAGGTTTTGTTAGCTCTGCTGCTCACAGAACAATTTGTTTCCCTTGTGTTTTACAGATTTGAATACTAATATTTCTGCACTCTGCAGCTTTGATCACCGTGTTAAATGTAGCTCTACTGAATAAAAGGATTAATTTGTCCAGATTGGCACATTTATGACTGTGATATGAAGAGAACTCCAGGGAAAAAACCTTTGAAGATGAAGTGCATGCTCAAATTTAAGGTTGAACTCGCAGTAGTAGCTGAAGGTGTTTTATGTCATGCATATGGTTTAGAGTATAATACATACGACAATACTTCTGCCGTTTAGTATAAAGATTATAAACATTTTTAGCTTACTTAAATCTGTCTTGCTGTTAAAAGGGGCAATACCACTTTCCCCTTACTGAAAAGGCTAAGAAGTCAGGCAGCAGTAATACTCATGTTGGTTCACAACTAGCTGGATTTGAGAAGTGGACAGCACAGCCACAAAAGACAAGTGGCAGGGAGAACAAGATCAGCCCTCTTTGTTACAGCACATACCCCACGCTGGCTTCAGCAGATCATCAAACCACAGCCATGAGGTTTCAGGGCACAGTTAAGCTGATCTAATGGTCAGCCAATGCCCCAAGGATGCACTGCCAGCTGTGCATCCCCTGTGTCAGCTCTAACACATATCCCGTGTCACACTGAGCCAACTCAATTTGATTTTTAGTTCCCTTCTCACTTAAATTCAGGGAACTAAACCGGTAGAAAACCAACAGCACAAAATTAATTACCAAAAAGCCAGATTAAACCAATAGCTAGCACAGGAAGAGGTCAGGGTAAGAGAAGATGTTTGGAATCATTCCTTTCAGCAACTAAGCAGGTCAAATACAATATGAAATGACAACCCCATAAAGGACAACAGAATATAACATCTCATGCACTCTCAACTTTGACAAGGTTTGAAATTATTTCATGAAGGAAGGGTAAATTGTTTCAATGATAAATTTCTCCTTTTTAATCTTTGCTAGGTCATGCCTAATCTACGATTCTGTTCCTACCACACTGCACTGTAAACAAACAATAGGAATGAGAAGGACCAAAACGTTAACATTTCTTTTGTGCCACTAAACAAGCTTTTGTTTTTCCAGTCATTCCTAGTACCCTTTTGAAAGGTTCCCACAGCCCGTGTAAACAACCACAAGCTGAGCGGGATGACTGTACATACCTCCTACATAGGCAGGCAGCAACCACAGCGTGCAGCTCCCCTAACCAGAGAGCCACACATCCACCCCATGACAGAGGGCACCACCCACCTCTACCCCTCAAACAAAAATCCTTCCTGTGCTCCTGAGTCACACTGAGTGTTATCTAGTGCTCCCACCAGGCACAGCCAAGCGTCAGTAATGGCTGAGCTGAAGTGTGACCCTCAATTATTTCAGTATCAGCCCACTTCTTTTCTGTGGCATATCAGGAATTACTCGATTTCAAAATAGTCAAGCATAACGGCATTCAAAGCACAAATAACAACAAAACAATTTGCAAGATTTACCATGGCAATAAGCTATAAAGCTGGGAATACAGCACAAAAACTGAAATCATAGAATCACAGAATGATTTTGGTTAGAAGGGACCTTAAAGGTCATGTATTTCCAAGCTCTACGCCATAGGCAGGGACATCTTCTATACCAAGTTGTTCAAAGCCCCATTCAACCTGACCTTGAAGATGAGATGAAAAAACAGTATGTCCTGGAAACAAGTCAAACCTAATAGTGAATGTCTAAGTTGCTTTGCTACAGCAAGACATGTCTAAGAACCATCCTAGTTTTAATGCACTCTCAGATATGTAAAACTTTCAAAATTAAGTTAAACATCTGGACAACGCAAGAAACTGCCATTATGGAGATAATCAGGGTTGTTAACAGAAACACTTCTATATTACAAGTTTGAAAAACGTAAAGTTCAGCCACTTGTGTATTAAAGCCCACCCAAGATATTCTTAGTAGGACTTATTTCACACTTCTTATTACTCCCCTGAAGACACATAATGTCAAAACATAGTTAGAATTACTACCATGTTACTAAGGGGCTACCAAAGCCTGCATGCCACTCTCGACATATTTCACGAACAGAAAGTGGCCATTCAGGACCATGTATTGCACAGCTGCTAGCATGGAGCAAGTGCAGGGCAAGACAAAGTCCAGCAGGCTGGGAGTCAGGCAGTGACTAAGTGTAGCTCTTACGTGGACCACAGACAGCACAGTCCGAACCCACCTCCTACCACAGATAACGCAACAAACACACCATGAAAGCAGAGGAGTAAAACTGCCCCCTTCCACCAGAGGCTTGTCATAAGGGTGCACATCTGCCCCATCATGGCTACACAAATAAGTTTAAACATGGACCAAGTGGGGGAAGCACAGTAGGTTGAATCAGTCTCACTCCCCCTCAACTCTTGCAACAAGAAGCAAATTAGGACAAAAGTAATTCCCAAACACAGTGCCCCAAGCAAACATCATTTAAAATTCATTCTTGCTGAAATATCAAATAGGGTCTGCTATCTAGGCATGTGGAAAAAGAAATGGTGTTAAAAGTTTCCTGGCCAAAAAAACAAACCACAAAACCATAGCAACTTTGCCATAGCGTGATTTAAAGGATGTTGAAGATGCCCTCAGGATTGGTAAGAACTGTCACTATTATACTCTGCAGTAAAGGAAAAAATGTTACCTGTCATTGCAGTGATCCACCCACTCACAGAAATGCCACAGAATTGAAGACATACTCATCAGCTCTGGCAATAGCAGACGAAACTGCCACAGCAGAATTCAGAAACATATGTTACAAATAACTTATACGAGGGTATCTTCACGATCAAAGTTTCAGGGCCCTTTTCTACTGTGCTAGAAGATCTCTCCGTTCGAGCATCACTGCATGAATCAAAATAAAAAGATGAAATATAAATAGCCAGAGAAGTAAGCACTCCAAGCAAACTGCAGGTTTACTGTCCACCTGGCCGAGCTCAGGGCCACAAGGCACATAGTTTAGCAAAGACACAGCACTTGGTGAAGCAAAGGTGAAGACATCCTGTCTTCAACAGAGATTCAACACCATGCCAAGCTACATGGCGCCACACTTGCCACAAAGGATGAGTAAAATTCTTCAGAGAGGCTCCATAGTTGTAAGTTTTGGTTATCCTTATTAAGTGGTTATGGCCCTGAACACCAAAGAAAATACTGTTATAAAACCAGCCTTATTAGGCAATGGAGAAGTCAAAAAAAAGCATGAACCCAACTGTTGTCAGGTCTAGCAAAGAAATGCTAGATTTTGCAGCTACTGCAATAGCTAGTGAGCAACTTCTCAAGCATGAAGTATGCTACAATGCTGAAAAGGTTTGCACTTGCCAGGGAACACACTGAGCAGCTTACCCTCCTAAAAAAGGAAGTTGGGGAAAAGCCTGAAACCTTTTCTTCCCCATTGGCTTATGGTGTTTTGGGTTTGTCAGTCATTTAGTAAGACAACTAGCTTGTCCTGAAGTAGCCTGTTTAGTTCTGAAAACACTGACTATTTTAATTTCTGCAGATATATACAGATGCACATTCTATCCTATAAAACGTATCACATATTTTACATAAAGGCAGTAATATCCTTTCGCATGCAGTTTTGAAATACAGCAAACTAACTCCCTAAGAGCATAGGCAGATCCTGCATGCTACAGCAGATCTAAACATAAAGTTTCACCTTTAAGAAAACATGATAGACTTTATCCTGAAAAACACATGCATCAAAGTATTCACAAGCATCTGTGAGAACACAGAGCCAATGTGTGCAGTAAGGACATTATGCCGGTCCAAGAGGGCAGAGTTAAAGCAGATACTGTCAACAACACACACCCAGGGTTTGCAGTTCCTGTCCTCCTGAAATTCAAAGCAATTGCCACAACCTACAAGAACACAAAGCCAAAGCTGAGTAACCCTGACTCTGCATGACCAAATTCAGGAGTACTTCAATCCATCAAAAGAATCGACCAAAACTTCATGTGCAATCAGTTCTCCACCACCACCCTTAAGCTCTTTGATAACCCCAGTAAAGAAACACACAAGGGAACAAGTCATCTGGTAACCTGTATGACATAAAGGTTTCCTCCCACCTTCCTACCCATCCAGAGCAA
This sequence comes from Pipra filicauda, assembly GCF_003945595.2. Classification (NCBI taxonomy): domain Eukaryota; kingdom Metazoa; phylum Chordata; class Aves; order Passeriformes; family Pipridae; genus Pipra; species Pipra filicauda. The sequence continues at coordinate 4,478,370 of NW_024104287.1, forward strand.
CACTGCTAAAGGAAGAAATGCTGAAGAGGGAGAACAAGCTCTGACATTGGACCAAAAGGTTGAGGAACTGGGGAAGGGAACACAGGTAAGAGCACAATGATCATCCCAGAATCATTTCAGGTTTTTAATTTTCAAAGAGAGACACACGTGTAAAGAGGGAGAACAGGAAAAGGAAAGAATGAATCCATTGCTACAATCTGGGATACTGCAGTGGTAAGACTCATTGATCCACGTTTATGAAGAGTAAAGAGGAAATCATTGCAACCCTTCCCTAATGTCCCAGTCTCCACAGGTCCAGCTCCACAAAGCCAGGTCTCACCATAGCACACGCACACTTCTCAGCTCCACCTTAGGGTGGCTCTCCTGTTTTGGTCAGGAGGGAGATCTTACGCTTAGAAAGTCTTCAGCAGACTTCAGAAACAGAGACCAAGCAACTTCAAGAAACACATTACTTTCCCCTCAACATTCCAAGGACCCCTGTACACATGACATCTAAGGCACATCAAAATGTTAATCAGTATCATAATAAGGTATTTGGGTTACAAAATCCAAACAGCACTCTCAACCTTTTCTGAGACTCTTAAAAGGAAATCATACCGGTACAAGTCTAAATTACAACCAAAACTGAAAATAGCACATATAATTAAAACATTCCATGCTTTTTCATTTTATGGCCCTATTTGTGGTTGGTCAGAAAACTAGACAAATTCTACTAGTTCATAGTGCAGCGGCCACCACTGATCATGTTGGAGGGATTTAGGACGGGGAGAAAAAAAAAACTGAGAGTAAACCTTACTGTCGCAGCTACCTGTGAGCATGCACCTGCTGAAACCATCACAACAGAACTGTTGCCAGCAAAATAGCACATACCAAAACTCCTCATTCTCCAGCACAAAGCAAAGCCAACTGTCTCAGGTCAAGATGCAGGCAAAGCTTATCTGAACTAAGCAAGCTAGTTTTGGACAATATATCCCACACCTCCTCTTACCAACCAGCTGTGGGTGTTATATTCTCTAGTTGGTGGCAACATCTTCAATTGCCCCAGCAAATAGTAAGAGATATCTGCTGGTATGTTAAGACATGGCAACTTAGAAGAAATGCATGGTTTCACCCTTGAAAAAATAACTGCAATTGTTTCAGAGAATACTGAGAAAACATAATATTGGAGAGCTGAATAACACAGATTTGTCTATTTTGCAAAGATAAGCAGTCTTGAAGAGATGAACACACATTTTCTGTTATGGTGCAGTAGTTTCTTTTTACTCTGATATCCTTTAGTTTTGAATTGATTGACCTTACAATCTAAATTATATTATACACAAGCATTATGTTTCCAAATTTAAATTCTTTTGATGAAGCTCTGAAAAGAAATCTGCTATTTCAAAATAAATATGGGAGCAGGGAAACAAAACAAAACCTCGCACATGGAGTTTTCAGGCTTTCTGAATAATAAACTTTGGGAATATGGGATGCAAAAGGAAGTGCTTACAGACCTAAGTTATATCCACAGTACTGACAAAAAAAAAATCCATCAAGGATCTATTAGAAAACATTTAACTGCAATGTATGCATTGATACAGGATGACCAGTGGAGTAGCTGATCATAACCACTGTGGGAAAGAACTAGGCAGAACTCACAACATCACAATAGATTAATTGCTCCCATTCCCTCTTCCTGCCCAAGAAATGTCCCCTCACGAGTAAGCTGCAAAGACTCTCACATTCATTACAACCAAAAAAGGCCTTGCATATGCAAAGTTCTCAAAAGACAAAAGCAAATGTGTACTTTAAGTAAGAGCTTAATAAAGTCATTATGTTTCTTTATTGATTCTGGTTGATCAGAAAAGGGATATAAAAATGATTATTATTTCACCACTAATCTATATACAGTGAAAGATGGAGAACCACCACCTTTCATTTTCTATTGGACACAGAACTGTGACAGGTGAGGAGTAGTCAGGCATCAGGTATTCTTCCTCTCTCCTCACACAGGAATCAGAAGGCACCCAAGACAACTGACAACTCATATATCCAAAACAAGTCACTAAGCAGTGAATTGCCCACTCCTCCCTCAAAGCCACCAAACAACGTTCACCCAAGAGAAAGCCACTAAGGGTTGCCAAATGCACAGAAATGACACAGCCCAAAAGTACAGACTGATAGCAACTGGAAGTGTGTTCTGGGACAGGGACTTGTAAGCACATAGTGCTGCCTACAGTCTTTCACAGACATCCACTGCTGAACACTAAGAGGCACAGGATACTGGGCTAAACTGAACTTGCTTGATTTAGCCAGAAGAGCCTGTGTAATAACCAGCAGCTATACCACCACAAAGCAAGTCCAAGAAGTTTGTTGACAGTAAGTTAACTTCCACGCTTACATGGTTTTAAGTCTTCATCAGACAATTACTTAAAATCTTTGTTGCCTTTGCTGTCGTAAAAGACTATCTTAGACTATTATGAAGTCCACATAAGTGATCCCGGTAAACAGATTTTGCCTATCCTGTGAACACATTGAGCATTTCAGCACAGAACCATCCATCAGTTCCCACAAATTCACTAAAGTACAATACTTTGCCATGGAAGCGCATTTTCAAGAGCAACGACATTGTAATCTTCATCGTTTCTTTCCAGAATTACCTGATAAACACAGTCCACATATTAGAAGGTTGAAGCCGCTCTGCAGACAGGGTCTTTATGTCACTTTTATTTCAAACATAATGTACATAAAGTTAGTTAACACGCATATGCTCTTCAGAAAAAGATCCAGAAGATTAAACATTCATTAAATAAAACCTGAATTTAAAGAGTGCTGACCAAAAGATACTGAACTTAGTTTCCTTTAGAGACAAAGGAGTAGCATTCCTCTCCGTTTAATAACATTGCCTAGTATAAATCATCGCACACCATTCGGGTTTTTTTACTGATTCAGAGACAACAAATTCCACTGAATTAACAAAACTTTTGCAAAGTACCACAGGTGTATGTAATGAAGGGAAGTAAAGTTAATTTGTCAGTCTAAGAGTCTAAAGATAAAAAGGATTTCTATCCCTAAACCCAAAAGCTACTTACTATGAAAGTTTTTCTAACAGTTAAGACAAGTGAAAATCATATACTTTCTGATAAACATTTACATCTCCAAACAAACACCACTGTACTAGTAAATTATTCAGCTTGAACAAAAGAACTACATTGATTAGGTCTAAGCTGCAGTAAAGAGGAAAAACTTAAACCTTGACAAAAATAATTTTAAAAATATGAAGTGATATATGTTTTTTGAGATATTTATGAACCAGGATCATGAACAAGAACATGTAATTGCCATCAAGAGTAAGAACCACGCTACTATTAACGACAAAATAATGATGGAGTGGGAAAGGGCAGATTTAAGTTTGAGACCAGGAAATGACAGAAAAGCAAGTGTTATCACCACATGAAAAAAGGACATAGTGCCTTTAGCTCCTGTAGTTATTAAATACAGCATAGAATTGACCATCTCCTTAACTCCATTGCCTGAAGAGAATGCAACTTCCTTTCCTGACCTCCTACTTCTGGGATCATGAAAACCTAAGAGTGAACTGAATAGAGAGTTCAACTTCTTTTAACCCACTTTTTAAACAGCAACAACAATAGGGAGCTTAAGATAGGGAGATATTTAGGATTTAAAAAATTAATCGTCTTACCCATCAGCATACTTGGTCTCAAAAAGAATCTATGCAACATCAGGTGCTCTGCCTACCTTTAAACTTCCTTATGATGTCTAGGTTTTCCTCTGAGTTATCAGAGGCTTCTCTTTCTCAGTGGAATAGACAAGCATGCAACTGGGAAACAGACTAAGTACTTCTAAATATGTAGCACAAACTGAAGCACAGAGCAAGCACTCATTGCTGGAATTCTGTAGTATGGCCTTCTGTTCACATACATGTATTTTAGAGCTCCAGCAATATACGTTTCTGATACATTCTATCTTCCTCTACTTTCAATTGCATCCGGTAAAGAAAACCCAGGAGAGCAGGCCCCTAGCAACCGACCTGCAGGATGTTCACAACCTGTATGGCTCCCCTTTTAATGAAGAACTAGACGAATCCTACGACCTTCCACTTCAAAATCTTTCCAGGCTCCTTCCAGTAAGATGTGGAGAAGACTCATGCAGACAACAGTTTTCACACAGAGTTACGATTTCTGGATGCCTGTTTGAACAATGTCTCATCAAATAAACGACATTCAACCTACTCTCTTCACTTTTTAGTACATCCTCTTCACAAGTAACAAATTGCTGTATAAATTTTAACACTTGAGTAGTACAATTTAACACTGACAGACATAAATGTTTCTTCCCCCACTAACTACTGCGGTGTTTTCTTCAGTTAAGAGCAAGTTAAGATACTCCATTGAAACATGCTAAGTTTTGATACAGTTTTTGCTCAGAGGGAAACTGGGCAAGCGGCAGAAATGCTAAAAAGCAAAGCAAACCAAAACCCAAGCAAACAGAGTCCCATTCCCAAACGAGACCTTTCGTTCCCCAGTCCCAGAGTAAGGTCTGGAGTGAGAGCAAGAGCTTCGTGAAGGAGCAACTTCTCCGATAAACAGGAAGAGCCAACACTACTTCTGGCTCTTAAAACGCATTAAAAAAATGGTTTACGTGAAAAAGCAACTCCTTAATAACGCTTTTCCGCGACAAGAGCTGCATTTTCCACTCAAGTGTTATGTAAATGAGCGGGCCGGAGGCAGCCGCGGGGTCTGTTAGGAGCCACTCAACCCTTTAGAGATAAAAAAAGGAAAACGGGGGAGCGCGGGGGGGATGTTTGAAACCCTCGGGGCTCACAGCACCGCGGCCGTGCGCTCCACTCCCAGCCTTGCACAACTTTCCGCCCCGGCAGTTCCGCTCGACTCTCCGGGCGGGGACGGGACGGAGGGGTCCGAGCCCTCCCGTCGCCCGCCGCCTTTGTTCGCGGGGGCCGCCGCTCCCGGCGGGCACAAAGGGGGCGGCAGAACTTGCGGAGGAGACCTCGGCAGTCCCCGGAGGCCGCGGCGGAGTCCCACCCCCGCCTCCCCCTCGTCTCCTGGCCGGGCGGGAGCGGCGCGGGGACCGCGGGGCACCAGACCGTGCGCGGCCGGCAACGTGAGCCGCATGGGAAGCGGCGGCGCCGCGCCCCCCGCCCCGGCCCCCCGCCCGCTCCGCCGGCGGCCCCCGGGGCATCCGACCCCTTCCCAAGGCGGCTCCTCCCGCTCGCACTCACTTTTCGGGACGGGCTCCGCTGGGCTTTCCCTCCGCTCGCGGCGCGCGCGCCTTCCCGCCGGCGAGGCGATGCCGGCGGCGAGGCGGAGCCCCTCTCCCCCGGCGGGAGGGGGTCCGCTGCCCCCCGCCCCGGGGCTGCCGCCGGGGGCCGGGCGACTTCAAGGGGGCAGGCGGGTCCGGCCCCCACCCCCCGCCCCGGGCGGGCGGGCTGCGGACGGGTGGCCCTCGGCGACCCCCCCGGCGTGCGGCTGTCCCGGCGGCTCAGGTGCGCCGCCGCGTCCTCTCACATGGAGCCACCGCCTCGCCGCCCCTCGGCGCCCCCCGGGCCGGTCCCCGCGTCGCCGCCGGCCGGGAGGCGAGTGGCTCGGGCCGCGGCCCCCGCCCCGCTCTCCCTCTCATGCACTGCGGGCGCCGCCGGGCCCCGGCTCCAGCGGCGGGGGGGGGCCGTCAGGGCCCCAGCCGGGCGGCGCGGCGGGGCAGCCGGGCGGCGGGGCTCGGCGCCGCGGCCGCTCCGCTCTGCGGCATGTGGGGGGAGCGGCGGCGCGGGGCGCTGGGCGGCGGGGCAGGGCCGGGCCGGGGGCGCCGGGCGGGGGGCTGGGGGGAGCAGTGGCAGCGGCGCCCCGGGATCCGCTCGCTTCCTGCGGCGCCGGGAGGGGGCGGGGAGGGCGGGCGGGAGAGGGAGCGAGCGCGGCGGCGGCGCGGGCGGATGACAGCGGTAACCCGGCAACCGGCCCCACCCCGCCCCGGTGCCGGCGCGGGCCGATGATGCGGCGGGCGGGCGAGGCGGGGCCGCGCAGATCCCGCCGTGGCCGCGCGGTTCACACCGGGACAAGGGGGCGGCCCCGCGCACCCGCGGCCGGTGGCACTGCCCCTGCCCGCCATGGGAAAGGCTGGTGCCGGAGCGCTCCGGAGAGTTGTCGTTCCGTGCCCGGCAACTGCTCAGGTGGGAAGGGACTGGCGGCGGGAAGTGCTGGTCACTTTCGGTGCTTCCAGAGCCCAGGGCGCACCTGTCCTCAACAGCGCTTCATCTCTCGGGCTCTCCCGCAACGCAGCCGGATTCCTGCTCTCCTAAGGGTAAACCAAATAGTAATTATAGGAGCCTCTAAGAGTATCGCAGAATCAATTGGGTTGGAAAAGACCTCTGAGATCAAGTCCGACCTATGACCGAACACCACCATGTCAACTAGGCCATGGCACTGAGTGCCGCATCCAGTCTTTCCTTAAACACCTTCAGGCACGGTGACTCCACTGCCTCTCTGGGCAGCCCAATCCAATGTCTAATCACCCTTTCTGTGAAGAAATTCCTCCTAATGTCCAACCTAAACCTCCCCTGGTGCATTTTAAGACTATGTCCTCTGGTCCTATCACTAGTTGCCTGAGAGAAGAGACCACCCCCACCTGGCTACAGCCTCCTTCCATGTAGTTTTAGAGTGATAAGGCTCCAGGCTAAACACCCGGAGCCGCTCCTCATAGGACTTGCACTACAGTTTATTGTGGCCGTCACAGGAGTCCCGCCAGGGCTCCTCTGGTATGCAATGCTGAAGATATGGTGTTATTCAACAAACAACAGGCAAAAATGAAATACTTAATTGCTGAACGTTAAGTGTATGGGATGGCTGCACATAGCACCCATCCTGTGCACTGAGAAAAGCTTAGGCCCAAGGGGAAAAAAAAAAAAGAAAAAGCATTATTTGACTGTATTGCCATCACAAAATGCGTACATGAGAGCAAAATTAAGATTACTCATGTAACTTAGGTCTGATGTTTCCTTCCTTTTGCGTGTTGATCTTTGCCATGTTAATGTATCCCCCAGGCAGACAGTAGCTGCTCTGCCCAGACCCCACGTCATCTCTGGGCCAGAGGCTGACTGCTCTAAAAACCTTCTGAATGACCACTAGATTTTTCCTGTCTGCTGTTCAGTTTTAATTCTGCCTATTGTTCTCTATCATCTTATGCCTGGTGTTTCTTTGCCCTTTCCTGTTACCTCGTTTACATGATTTTTCTCTTCTTGTGTATAGAAAATAGATGTTTGAGCTCACTTGAGTCTCCAAACCTCTCCCTTGTCCCCACTGTGACAACGTAGCAGAGGAGCTCTCTCACTCTTCAGAGCTACGGGCAGGTCCCTTCCTCACCAGCTGAAGCTCCACACCTCCATTCCTGCCTAGCTTATGCTTTTTGTCACAAATTGGCATGGAGTGCTTCTGCAGACAGCAGCTTCCTTCACTAGCAAGCCCTGCTTTCCCACAGAACAACATTCATACAGTTTCCCACAGAATGACAATGGAGCCCTGTAATAAATATATAAGTAAATATGTAATCAAGTAATTAAACTTTTATTTCCTGGAGCAGACAGGAATCAAGTCCACATGAATAATATTTTCATTTTGGCAAGGTATTTTTCCGCCCAAGTTTACAAAAATGTGTGCAGTTTTTGCCCTCTACAAAGGAAGCAGCAACACTATAACTTTCGTATCTGCGGTATGGATCTCTGTCCCTTGAGCTAAGAGAACAGAGGTCTCTCCCCTCAGACCCTATTCATGTCATGGGGTTACTAGTTCTTATTTCTTGGACCTATTTCTTGCTCTTCTGGCTTTCCATTAATTGTGGTGCTCTCTCTCTGCCAGTTGAATAATAGATTTAGAGATAGTTCAGACATATCTGGGACACTAATATTGAGTACATAGGAAAAAGTTGGCTGTCTAATCACCATAGATCACTGACAATGGCAGATGCATCACTCAAGAAACAGAAAATCACTACTCTGCCAGCACTGATGATAGTGCCGAGACTGGCTGTGGATTTAATGAAAAATGTTACAATTTTTTTATTAGTCACAGATTAAAATGGTTCAGCACCTAGTCTTTAATGGGAATGTGGTCATGACTGACTGTACTTCAAACAGTAAGGATAAAAATAGGAATTGTACTGCAAATCAATGCATTGGCAGAACTAATCACACTGTCATATGCCAGACTTGAATGACACCACGGAGACAGTTTCAATAAAACTTATTTTAAAAATAAAACATAGAACAGTTTTATTTAAACAGTATTGTTTTCAACATACAATCCAGTGAGAATGCAAAAAACCTTGCCAGAGGTTATTACTGGGCATGAAATAGTGACAGAGCTAGAGAAACAGTGGGCTTTTTGAGCACTCTGCCTAGAGGCTGAAGGGATACCTGCTCTCTGTCTGGATGTATTTTCTTCTCATGGTGTTTTTAATCTTGATGGATTACCATCTGTAGCAGAAGTTGGTATTAAGCTTAATAGCAAGACTGCATTCTGTCATTTTTCTTTATTACACTTTAAATGCATGTATAAGAAAAACTGCACTGAAGTACGTAAACACCACAACTTTGGTAACTAATTAGATGACGATTTGATAACATGAGTTAGCCAGAAGAGAGAGGGCACATGCATTAGGAACAAGCCTACAACAGAATTGTTATTGTAGAGGAAAGCCTACAACAGAATTGTTATTGTAGAGGAAAGCTGTGTTGTACTATGTCACATTTAAAATGCCACAAATAATAAGGTGAAATAACCAAACGGAAGGAGCAAATTCAAATACTAAATCACCATTTTAAAAATCTGCTTAACTTGCCCATATTTCTGCTAAATTTTATAAGCTTGAAGAGATGTTTGAAGACAAAGGGAAGAATAAAGGATTTCTTTGTGTGAGAGAACATGGACCCAAACAACGTTAATGCTGAAGGAGGCCTTCTGTACAAGGTTTAGTCCATTTTGACTAATGCAATTTAAATTTTAATCCTTACTATTTTAAGACTATTTGCCCCAAGTGTTTACAGGTAGATATATCCTAATGGCTGGCAGTACTGTGCATCCCACTGCTTGAAGGAATGAGAATGGAAACTGAGCATTGTCTTGGGCAGATTTTTCAGCTTTTCTAACCTGTCCATACCCAAGGCTCCACATGTCAGAGTTTGGGATGGGAGAGGCAGAAGCCCATGTATTGGGGTCACCAGTGGTGCACATACATGGAGGTCCTGGACTGGGGAGGGTTTGTGAGGCAGGATTGCTGCCTGAGAAAGAGACCCTTTAGCAAGAGAAAGGAGTTACACTAGACACGAAGTCCTGGCTTGCAGCGTAGTGCTTATCCATGTTTCATATTGTCCCTGCCAAAGAAAGGCCGGAGCTGTGGGGAAGCTGTGCTGTTGCACTGCAGGTGTAGGAGAAGGCTGGCAATGGAGCAGGGGACACTGGATCAGCAGCTGTCTTAGTCACAGCATGTTCTCCCAGGTGAGAAAAGAAATCTCAGGAGCAGACAAAAGATAGAAAAATGGGCAAGATAAGCAAGCCACAAGGAAGTAGAGCCATGCTTTTTGTTGTTAGTGAAATATAGATTGGTTCATCTGTCTCAAACTTCATCCTAGGAGCTGCGGTGCTTAGGTTGCGCATGGACTGTCAAAACCTTACTTAATACTAAATCTACCAATTCAGACCACCTGCTGCCTCTTCCTAAATGGTATGAAACATCCTCTCTCTCTGCTTCATGTAAGGATATGAAAGACTTGAAGTAAAGAGCTCCTTTTTTTGATAGGCAATCTTCCGAGCAAAGACATGGTTAGTTCTGTCTTTACTTCTCAACAAATGAAACTGCTGTCCTAGCTGACCTTGGGAAGGTCATTTTAAATACCCTGCATGATGGAACTGAAACCTTCTCTCTCCCAGCAGCCAGACATTTGGTTCATTTCTCTTTTCTTACTGTTATTTTCAAGAATGTTTTTAGAGTCACTGGTAAGGCATAATTCACATTTCTCCCATGGTATTACTGAGTACTATAAAGCTGTGTGTAAGCACATTGCACCAAGCTTGGACAATGAAATCATGATTGTAGATAGAATCTGTTGCATTTAAGCAAAATAGAGAAAATACAACAGAAGTGACAACAAGAAAACAAGAATGAAAATCTTCTTTCATCTTCATTCCTGTAGGAAACAGGTCTCATGGACATACTAAGCTCAAGCAGAGTTATAATGTAAATATTCTGTTCAAATAAAAGGAACAGATTAAAAAAAAAAAAAGAGCTAACCAAGATGTCATCTTCAAGAGCTGTAAAGGTCTAATGCTTCCCAGTTGCAGATAAAAAGCCTGGGAAAGAGAGACAAAATTTCCAAGATAGGAAAGGCAAATTTCCATGGATGTAGTCAAAGAACTGGAGCCTATTTCCCAAGCCTCCTCCCTGCTTGGGAGACAAAGGGAATAAATTTACTGCAACCAACATTGATGAAAGCTTAGCCAGACATAACTACAGCAAGGCTAGGATCTGACTACAAGTAAAGATAAAGGACAATGCTGCGACAGCATCAGCTCAGAAAGCTGATAGCACAGATGATCTCATTAACAGGGAATTTCAGTCTCAAACCTTAGGTCTTGGTGACAACACCATCCTTTGCTATGGACATCTACATATAAGTTTCATAACAGTAATACCATATCAGAGAGGGTTTGTGAGTTATTACCCTGACTCAGGAAAATGGCCTAATTTTTGATACTTACAGAGATTATACAGTGCAAAACTTTTTGGGTTGACTTTTTTTCCCTTATTCCATTGGTCCATTTCTGCTCATTTCTGTTATAGGTACTGTAATGGTTTTGGCAGGAATAACTTATAAAAGAAGAGAAATAGTACAATCAGTGAGAAGGCTGGCAAAAGATTGTGTATCCAAATATACTAGTTTTAATGACAGAGTTAATTACCTTTGCATGTCTGGCTATAGCTTAATGCAAATATAAATAGAGATAAAGCAGGTCTGGCCTAAGTGTGTCACATACTGGTATATTAATTTGCTTTTAATGCAAGAGTGTTGCTGGAGTTTTTCATTAAAGCACTGTTGAACAGTGAATGCAAAATTTTTCTGCTAAAGGACATGGCTTTAAGCAGAAACACTAGGTTTGGTGAAATGTTTGAAACTGAACACCAGTTTGACCTGACCTGTGCAACATTGCAGGCTCAATACTTCCAGTCTCAGAAACCTTACAGGCAGGTATTTCACTCCATCCCTACTACTAAAACACATGATAATGCACTCAAGGGAATCAGTTCATGAATGTTCTTCAAATCCATACCAAAACACAAAGTTTGTTGGGTCCACCAAGGTCGTGATTGCAGCAGAACTAAGCCAGCACTAGAACTAGAATTAACTGTACCCTGGAAAAGTCAAAGCAGACATAGCAAGGCTTATAATTTGCAGATCAATGTATTGGCAAAACTATATCAGGCAGCTTGCGTGAAAGCTCACTATTCACAAGCTTTGTCAGTCTTTTGCTGCTGTCGGACTTGAAATTCATAGTAATAAAAAGAGAGCTCGGGTATCTAAGAGCAGATACTTTTCTCATAAAAGCAACAGAGGGAAAAAATTCACCCAGGAAAGCATATAGTCCATGCCTCTGGCAAGTACTAGTTTACAAAACATCAGCCTATTTATAGTATTTGTCTAAGTGTGTGCTTGAAGTTGAAAGTGTTAGCAACTTTCTTCTATAACCTATATTTAGCCATGGCAGCCTGACAGTCACAGTAAGCAAAGCAGGTTTGGTAGGAGCAAATCCTAATAAGGTATCCCCCTGTACTGAAAATAACTGAGTCACAGTTGTAATATTTAAACTATTTATAATTCCACTAAACAACAGTTCATAGGAAGCGACCATGGAAACCTGGTGGTAACATGGCTGTTTTCTGCTAGATTGATCTTAGTGCTGAATAACCCCACTCCATAGCAGAGCTCTTTTTTGTTTTTTTTCAGAAATTTCATCAATTTCTTGTTCATGTCTCCAGAGGTAGTTCTACAAAATTTAAGATTCATTTCTTGACATAAATTTGAATACTTATATTTTGTATTTATTTCAAATACTATCTGACACTGTCCTGCTCTCCAGTATAATTAATATTTTGTTCAGCCATCTTCCTTTGGTCATCAGCAGCTCCCCCTCAATAGCTGCAGTTTATAAAACAATTATTCAGTACATCAGCTTCTGCAAAAAGGTTTACACAGATGTTAAAAAGACAATCTTAGGGAAAAAAAGGACATTGGACTCATGTACTCAGCTAGCTCAGAGAATACTCACTAACTGTAACAGACAACACAAAATTCTCATCAATTAAAGTTTCTGAAGCCATTTATACTTTTGATTTTAATTGTGTGGCTATAAAATGGGACACTGAAGTTTTAACCAACCACCACCTGGTCCTCCAAACTAATAGTGTCAGTGGAATGGGGTTAAAGGAACTTTCCCAAAGCGTATCTGAGAGAGACATATCTCAATTTATCTGAATTAGGCTATTAGTACTGCTGTGGAGTGACAACAGTATCTCATAAAATTCTAGGCTTTGAGTCTTTTCTGCTATTACATTTTACAATCAAAAATACTGGCAAATTAATATAAGCCTGGAACTTTATTTTCATTACTTTTCACGCTCTCCAGTTGTTTCCTGTGTTGTTTTCTTTTCCATGGTAGTTAATTCCTACTTCTCCCATATCTAAGCAAATCAAACTCTCCTGTGACTGAATAAAATACAATCAAGTTTCTGTAGTTGTGCTGCTCCAGAATAAACAGACTTTAATTCAACTGCTTATATTTCAGTAATGATATTTTAATCACATATATACATAGAGAAAGAAAGAGAAAGCAGAAGAGCAACTTTTAAAGTACTTAGCTGTGTACTAGAAAAATCAAGAAATAGCTGTTACACAGAATTGTACAATACATTCTGGAAACTAAAGATTTGGCAAGCCATGTGAAAAAGGAATAATCTTGCTCTCTTCATGATGTAATCCAAAATAATAGTTTTGGTTAGCCAGTCATGATGCTACCATTTTTATTTAGCTTCAGCTAGGTCCCTAGGAAGAATGGAAAGACAACAAGGTTTAACATTTTATATTTCCTCAATACTCTTTGAGACTTTTTTCAATAAATTAGCAACAATTTAACAGAAAATCATTAAATTATATAATGAAGAGTGGCTTCTGCATGGTAGGGTTAAAGCTCAGTGCTACACTCTGGTTTCCTCTAGAAAATGCCTTTTCTCATCAGGTAGACCTGTATCACATCAAGTCCAACAGCAACCAAATGCATTAAGAAATAGAGACATTAAGCAGGTAGGGAGTGCTAAACATCAAAAATATCTGCATCCAAGAGCTCAGCTACGCAGACAGAATTCCCAAACTTGCTTTTCAAAGGCAGAACCAAAAGACATTACCTGAGGAACCAAGCAGATAGCTGTGGGTTTGTTCTTCGTAGCACAGCTTTGCTGTAGGCAGGTGACACAAAACTTTCCAGAAGACATTGGTGTAGAGAGCTAAATAGGCTCCTAGGGATGACCCCAGTTTGAGGGAGAAGACAAAAATGATACCATAAATTTGTATTGAATACTTTCTTTTTCCCTGGAAAAAGGAAGTCCTGAAGAGAGGTGTTACCACCCTGGCAATTGCTATGATGAGTGATCCTTTCAGGTTATTATCCTTCATCTATCTCACATATACAAGTTAGTAGTGCAATAAAAAGCCTCTTTCCAGAAGGGAAAAAAACTAGAGTTCTCCAAGTATCATCAGGAAAGATGGTCCTGAAATACCAAAAAAAAAAAAAAAAAACCACCACAACCATTTTTGATTCCCTAGTGCTTTCAGGAGTTATTCTGAGGGTCATCAGCACTGCTTCTGTGAAGGCTATATGACTGAAAGCAGTTCCTTATTAGAAGTAAAAAGTATTTTCAGATGCCTGAGAGGGAAAGCTGAAGGCAATTCCAGGATGTTCAGAGGCAGTCCAACTAAGTCTCTAAAAATTTCCAGCATTCTTATATAGTTAGACCCTTTTACTGACCCTGTTATTATACAAGCAAAATTATTTTTTTTTAAATTAATGTGTTTATGGGAAGCGAACTATTAGTCTGAGTATCCTCAAATATGGTTCTCATTAGCAAGGTGTTACCACAGCTTTCTTGACTAGTAGCTGGTATTCCTTCGGGTAATATTAACAGCTGCAATCAGAGACTGTTAACTATTACCCAGATTAAATAGCTTGTCGTTCAGATTTATGTAATTGGGGGGAGGAAATAAGGATGAATTCCCTTCTAGCACTTACAGGTCAAATATTTATCGTTGCTTAGGTAGTATAATGGGCTTGAACCACGTCATAAGCTTGAACAAAAGCAAGATAACATAATATCTCTTTTGCAGTTCTGCTCAATTCAGGTTCTTCACTGTTTCTATTAAGCAAAGCAATGAGCCTACACACTATTTTGCAGAATTACCCTTCAGCTGAAGCAACTAGAAAACAACTTAAAACCAAAAATTCCTCATCTTCTCAATTGTCATCTTCACTGGTGCTCAGAAGGCTACTGCAATGCAATAAAACTTCTCCTAATTTAGCAGGAAACCTCAAGCCCCTTGTTATTTGTAGAAAAAAATGCCTAAAGTTATAATAGTCAGTCGCATGAATATTAATAGTGCTGAGAGCCTTAATCTAGATAGTTTGCCAACTTTGCAAGTCTTGTTTGGCATTACACTCATCAGTCCTCCCAGGAGCATACTTCAGTGACACAGAACTGAAAATCCTGCTGGAGCTCAGGAAAAGGTCCTACCGGTTCATGACACTGCTTGCAGTGCCTCTGTGCCTCTGTGCACACTTTATCAGTAGAATTTGGAATAGAAGGGGTTAGGAAAAACCACAAACTCCCACACACAAGGCTATAGACGAAAAGCAGCACGCTAAAGCCCAGCAGACAGCATCACTGCCTTCCCCTGGGAGTCTGGGCTGCAGCGGGAACTGCTCCTTCGGCCTCTGATTTGGTGTGTTAGTGATGCTGTACACACAATCTGATGCTCCCTAGTAACTGCTGCTAGACAGGTGTGGCTTTCTGGATTCTTGTTAATGCTGCTGCCACCAATCAAAACCCATGATTTCATTGTCTGATTAGCTGCGCTAGCCAATCTGAAAAAGTAAAAGCAATCACAGGGGTCTGGCTTTTCACTCAAGGATAGAAGAGTAGTAAAAAATGCTTTAAAATCTCAGAGTCTGTTTAGGATCTCTTTATAAAAAGTGAGATCTTTACGAGTTTTGCCCCCTGATTTGGCAGCAGCTTTAGAAACACAGGCTGGGCTTTCCCCCATGTGATTGCAGACGACAAGGCACTGAATGTCGTGCCATAGTTTTGGTGCGTGCCAGCCCTGGGGGCCACTCTCACCTCCCTGCTGCACAGCCCTGTCCCCACCTTGACTGTGATACCAGCTTTTTGTACAGCCTTAATAAAAAACAGATCAGCGGTAACCCCTCCTTAGGAGGTTTATTTTGGAGCTCGGTCAGCTGACTGCTCTTTTATTCTTCTATGACATGGTGATGCTGATGCGCTGAGCTCACCTGAGAACAAGTGGCCGAGGAAGCAGGAACTTGCCAAACCCAGCCCACAGTCAAACCTAGCGTAGGGCAGGTTGTGTTTCATACAGTCTCCCAAAGGCTTCACTTAGTTCTTTTAAATGGTTGTTAAAGCAAACATAAAATAGAGGCTCCTGAGCAGCTGGCAGAAGTCACATTGACCTTACTAGGGCTAGGACTTCACCCATTTAAATAAAAGAGTAATCAAATATGTTGTGGGGTGTCATCATAAACTTACCTGTCCAATGGCTGCCACAAAGCCTTCCAAGCTGGATATATCCTGATCTTCTAATGCAGAAGCTGAAAGACCAGGAACACACATTTCTTAACTTTTACTTTCAGCCAGAAGGAAAATATGAAACTCCTGTTGGTCACTTGGATTTTAAGCATTTGATATTCAGGGCTGAGCCTCTGAGTGGAGCAGGGGGAAGCTTGTGCCATGAAATTCCAGTCTGTTCCATGTCCTTTGGATCTGAGTTTTAGTTTCACCTCTGCTTTCCTTTCAGAGTTCGTATTCCATACACAGTGTTAGCTGCTTTTTTGTTGTTATACCTCCAGGAAAGTCATTGAATATGTTCTGATAAATGCTGAATTATGTACTTACATTTGTGTTTGTGCTTATTCAGAGATCTGTAGCTGTAGTTCCTAAAAGCTCAACTACACCAACGACATTGCAGGTACAGCTCTCTGATCCCTGAAGGCATTTACCAAGTCAGAGGGAGAGATTTATAACTGACTTCAGTGGTACTACACTGATTTACTTCAGCCAAGGAGCCTCTATGTGCTTTTTAGAGTTATCTACTTGACAACTTTTCCATCTTCTCATGTGACTCAGCTGTTTTCTGTTCTTGGGCTCTAACCTTCTGCACATTAGTGGGTGTCACGGTAAATGAGAAGCAACCATATTGTAGTAGGTTAGCAAAAAACCCAGAATTGCAGGAGGTTAAAAAGTAACTGGAAGAAATATTTCAGTAATGTTAAAAAAAAAAAAAAAAAAAGAAGAAGAAAACCCAACAAAAAACCCACAAAACATGAAAGACACTTCAAACTGATCTTTGTGGATTTTTTGTAAAGTAACCCCGTGGCAGTAAATGAATAGCACAGCTGAAATGTCCAACAGCAATGTGATGGTTCAGTTAGGCATGTTGGCAAGCAGCAGAGTATGGGTTCAAATCTGGGCAGTTTCTTTTGCCTACATAGGAAGGAGGCTAAAGGCAGCAAACTCTGGGAATGTTTAGGTTCATGTTTCGGCAGGTGTCTGTGGCCAAAGAAGTAAAGATGATACTTGCCTTTGAACAACTAGAAGGCAGATAAAATCCTTTTACAGTACTTATTCCCAACAGGAATGTAGGAAGTGCAGTGGGAGCTTGCTGTGGTGTGAGGTTGAGAAGGAGCTGTAGGGTGGGATGTGCCATAGTATGACCCATCAGGTGGATAGGGTGGAGTTTGGTGATGGGGGTTGCCTCAGCAAAGAGAATATCCAGTGGTGTGTGCCGAGGGATTGCAAGTCTGAAAAACACCGATTCAAAAAAAACTGGGCTCGAAATTCAAATCCTCTTAATGTACTGACTTCTAGATAGTCTAAAAATAACTGGAAGACAAGGAATGAACTTGGCCTATGACTCCCAGAGCTTGGACTTTCACCTGTACTCGTATCCTCTGGCCATACCCATGTGTCTTTGAGAAACAGACTTTTTCCATGTGCATAGCAGATGGTGCATCTTCATAACTGCAGGACCTTAGGGATGCTATAAACAATTCTAACCATGTCTCAGCAAACAAATGTCTCTACGTTAGCCAGCTGCTGAAGGTAATTCAGAGTCCCCAGATCATAGAGGGGAAGTGAGGTTTCTTGAGAAGAAGTGTTAAAATAACAAATGCGTACTGGTCCTAGGTTACTTATCCTTTCTAATTAGAAAATGTTATTCCTACTTTGCATTTGTCTAGCTCAAGAGTTCATCCATTGAATATTTTAATACAGACTATAGATTCAATAACTCACTATGGCAAAAATCTCCCAGTGTTGACACATATAAAATGCTATATATATAAAATTTCAACTAGAATGTGTCATGTGACAAAACAATACCTGAAACACAGAATTATTTTTTAATATATAGATCATTCTTCACCCAGGCAGATTTGGACTTGGAGAACTACAGGCCTTGCCTAAAGCACGTATCTGGAAATATCTTTTTCTGATGGTATCCTAACAAAGCACTCTAGAGCTGTAGGCACATTCAACGCTGAAAGAACATTTACAGGCATGATGAGGGTGAAGAGCTTCTCGCAGGTGCTGTAATCAGAAGCCCTTTTCTCTTTCTCCGTTAGTCGCTTATAAACTGGACAATTTGAAATCACTGTGTTGTTCTGGTTTTCTCTCACAATAAAATTAGCAAATGCTCTGCTTATTTTCTTTCTATCAGTCACCAGAAACTACACTCCTGTATATAAAGAAAGCTATCATGATGTGTAGATGTCATCTAATTTCAGTGTCTTTTTTGTGGAATAAGAATTTACTGAGACAGCAGCTGCATTCTTTGGCTCTTGCTTTCCCCATCTCTTTTTTCCTGGGGTCTTTCTTGCACACTGACTTTTGGAAGTGTACTCAGACAGCCTTATCTTCCCACTCATCCCCATCCCAGGATTTCCATTGGGTTAACTGCCAACTGCCTTCAACAGTACAGGTGGACATATTTGCCTCTACCTAAAGCACATTGGTTTAGTCATGATCTTGGGATTGAGAATGTATATATTTAACTAGAAAAAGAATAACAACCTTGTTGGCTTTATCTTAAAACTAAGGAGCAATACAGGCCTAACCATGCTTGTGCAATCTGCTTATAAAGATCTTCTTCGGCCACCCTCTGCTTATAGACGTCCAGTGACTCTGTCTTTCAAATGCTACTGGTGCTGCAATTTTGAAATGCTCTCTCTGCCACTCTTAACTGCTCTATTCAGTGTGAATCCTGTCAGTAATACCCAGCACTGACAGATCAGGCGCTGAAGCTGTTGGGTTGGGTGAGGTGTGTAGCTCTGCTGAGGAAGTCGTGTGACTGCCCACCCTGGCTGCCTAGGAGGGCAGAGGTGCAGCTGGAAAAATCACCACACTGCGGCTGTGGGAGGTGACCCTGCCTTGGAGAAGGGGGCAGTATAATATCTCAATTGCCTTTGTCTCAGAAAAAATGAAGAACTGAATTAACAGATGGGTAGTGGTTTCAGTATCCTTTGTACTGGTGGAGTAAAAGAGCTTTAAGCCATATTTCTGCTTCTTCCCAGTTCAAACCTAGCAGAAGTAAAACTTGGCCCCAGTATAACCAGGCACAGGCTCCATCTTGTTTTGAGTCTCTGCTGCCAGCAGAGACAGCCAAAACTCCCTGCTGCAGCCCTGTGCTACTGCCCTATGGATAATCTGGGTGCAGACTGAGGTGAAAGGGGAAGAAAAAGAGAGAAGCAAATTATACCAGGAAGAAAGACTTGCTATATTTACAAGGCAGCTAGGTTGGGGGCCAGGGAGTGAGATACTTATGTGGCAATGGAATAAATTCTATAAATGTAATTTAGAATGAACGGGAGGATGCAAGCAATTAATTTGTTTTATTATTTTTAATTTCATCTTTATTTTCAAGTGTAAAACATTTTATATGCACAAATGCAAGAATATGCAGACTGAAAGTAAAAACAGTATATGTGAATTTTTGTATTAATCTGAAAAAGGTTAGAGGTTTATTGCTGGAAGGATCACTAGGGGAAGAGATTTTTTTGAAGCAAAAAGATGCAGGCCATATCTGTCTAGGATCAAGGTCTCTGTTAAGAAGGCAGGCAGAGAAACACCGGGGAAACAAATAAGGCACAGAATTGCATGCAAGAAAGCAGCAAACAAAACCATAAATTTGGGGTCCGAGGTAAGACAAGGGTAGAGAGACTAACAGCTACTGGCAATAAAATGCTTATGTGTGTGGATGTGGTCAAAACTCTGAAAAAGACTTCTAGAAGAGAGGAAGAAATCATTAGGCTTTTGTGCTTGGCATTGCATTTTTAATAGACTGGGAGGAGGAAAAACATAGATACTAGGTAAGGCCAAAGAGCTGAAGGCTATAAAACTACAAACTACTTTGAGTCAGCTCTCCAATGTAACATGGAAAAGACCCTAATAATGAAACTATAGATGTCCAACCCGTGTGTCCCCTGTGGGGACAAACTCCCCACTGCTCCATGCCTTTGTGAGGTTTAATGAATGAGGGCAGGCAGAGAACAGATGCAGTGAGCTGGGCAGGGAGTGTGCCAAGACTTGCTTGTCAAATCATGTTTGCTACAGTGCTGCAGGGTTGGAGCCCAAGGGGATCTGGGACTGACTAGGGTGTAGAGGCACTTGCCAAAGCCCCCCAGGCTGCTGAGCCCTTGGAGCAGCCCTGCCTGGGCATGAGGAGGGGACAAGGTGGCTGTTGCTGGGGCACTTCTTGGTGCACAGGGATTGCACTGGGGAACAAATGGGCTCCAGAGCTGGCTTAACTGAAGTGTCAAGTGTCACTGGTTTTAAACCAGTTTTAGTTGATTTGGTTATTTTTAGTATGGAGTTTGGGTTTTTTGGCTTAGGTTTTCCGTAGCTACACAAGCATAGTTGACTTTCTCAGTTGAGAATTAATGACATGGGGATGGGAGGGAAATGAATCACCAAGACTACAGGAAAATTATTTTCAGGAGAACAATAATTCCATATATAATTTTTTTTTTGTTCTGTCACTTGATAGCTCATTGGCCATAAGGCACCAGCTTGGAATCTTTGTAGACTGAGAGCAATGGCCTGTCTACACCTGAGTTAGTTCAAGATAAAAAAAGGCTTCATGATACTTGTATGAGAGTCATAGAAAGAGTCCTATAGAGATGAATGGTAGCTGGATTGAGGCCAAAACCATCACATGCCTCTTTGTAGTAGTTGCATAAACAGAGGATGAGTAGATAATTTCCCGCTCTCTTCTGCTCTTGTCTAAGATCTTTCTTGTCATAGATAATTATAAATCAAAAATAATGAACTTCCCCTTTAATGCATTTGAAGCTTTGGCATGAAATGGCGTAAACAAGTTCTGAGATCTAGCATATGGGGGCATTAAACCTAATTATTAATAGCTAAATAACATAATCAAAAACTGAAGGAGCAGTTTAGGGCTAGTAGTGTTTTATGCTAATATGTATATCCATAAATAGTAATAATTTGAGTGTCCTGTGACTAATTTTGTATTCACAGAATAGATGCACTCTGTGCAAAATGAATAGAACAGAGAGGAGCTAGTTTAGTGTGCTGCCTGCCTGGACCTACGAGTCCTCCCCCAGACCTCGGCTCTTCCTGTGCTCCTGGAATGCACAAGGATAATACTTCAATTCATGCCTCCTTCTGGTTTTTGCTTTCAGTTCAGTGATTTGGCTCAAGCGAGGTAACACAAGGATCTGTCCTTTTTAGACTATGGTCTTTTATGAGTGGACAAGTTCTGCTCTTATATTTTTAAGTTTTCCTACAAATCTGTTTGAACACTGAAAACCGGAAAGAACTATCTATGGCTAAATTAAGTGTTAGCAATATGTTTAACCTGAAGTATTTAAGTTAGAGCAAAGAGGCCTTTCATTGTCCATGTGTTTTTTAAAAATAAATCTCTTCTGCAAATCAAACTAATGCATAGCTACACAAATTCCTAGTTTTCCTCTAGGGTTATAAACTCATTATTATATATCCACTTAATTATTTCTCCTTCGTTACCCCTTTTATCTGTGTACTCTGGCAGTCACAGCTCCACAGGCAGTGATGCTCAGTCACTATATACCCCTATAGCACAGTCATTCAAACACTGGGTGAACCACTCTCAGAAAGATTTCTACTTTGCCATCTCCATGAGTCCTATTTTTCCTCTGAATAAAGCATTAAACCCTTTGATAAGTCTGACTATATGGTGACTGAAAGAAACAAGGTTTCTTAAATAAATCTGCTCATGGAAGTTGCTGAGTGATTTCTTCTCCTTTAACTTTGTATAAGTACACCACACGGTCTAGTGGATATGAAGTATTTATTTTTCCCAAAGAAAATGCTTGTATTTGTTCCAGGGGCAAAAAGGTTTATATGGTTTTGTTCTTTCTTTAACTGCTTCTATTTTTCTACAAAATATTATTAGGATTTATTTAAATTAATTGAATATAGGAAGAAAATAAATGCTGCTGTTAAACAATCAGAGCCAACCTTGCAGTCTGGACTTGAGAGAAGTCCTGTTTGAGGAAAATGATCAAAATACAAACTCGTATAATTTTCAACGCTTTGACAAAAATATTCTTGTGTAATTTGGACTGGTCTGCATGACTAGCATTGGGTAAGATTGAAAAGGTCAGGTTGAAGATCATATAGCTGTAGTGTGCTGTGGGAGTCAAACCCACATGCTCCCAGGGAAGTTTGGTCTGTGGGTGACCCTCTCTTGGGAAGAGTTTTCCTCTGGCTGTGGCACTGACCAGCACAGCTTCATCCCCTGGGGTGATCACCCTTACAGCTGCACAGCCCCACAACTGCAGCGAGCCCCCAGGGTGATGGGCAGACAAGGAGAGTCAGTGGTGCTGCCCTCACAGTGCCGGGCACCCCTTTGCTTGGGAGACCGCAGTCAGTTTGTAACCAACCTGGGCCAAAACCTGGGGAGCAAAGCTGGTAGGCCAGTGTGTCCTGAGAAAAGAGTATTTCCCCTCTCTTGCCCCTGTACTGCAGGCACTGCTTCCTAGGCAAACTGCCCCAACCCTGGGCTCCTTCTCTCAGTAGCAGGAGTTACAGTTGATGTAGGATATGCATTGTGGTAAAAAGCAGTTCTGCAGCTGCAGGTCAGGATTGCCTCCTGGGGGTGGCAGTCAGAGTATCCTTTTGGACCAGAGCTGGATGCATCCAGGCAGAGAAAAGCGGGTGCCCTAAGCCAGGGTACAGCCACGAGAGATCCCAGCAAACCAAAAATGCTCCATTACTGACAGCAAGGCTCCAGCCACTGCCTGAGAAGACAACGGTTT
Organism: Pipra filicauda; assembly: GCF_003945595.2. Lineage (NCBI taxonomy): Eukaryota > Metazoa > Chordata > Aves > Passeriformes > Pipridae > Pipra > Pipra filicauda. The sequence goes on from NW_024104287.1 coordinate 4,501,025, forward strand.
TGATTGATTGCAATACTATGCCCAAATATATATAAATAAAGGAAATCTGGACAAGAGCTTTTTGATAATATTATTTCACCTTCTGCATAATTCGTCTGTTTCTAATAGTTTACTGGACTTTTTCTTTGCAGTCAGTACTGATAGCTGTATTCTGCAAGAAAAAAATGTAAAGTAGGACAAGCAGTTACTTTAAACTAGAACTTACTTTTGACAGCTACAGTCTGACTATGCTAAACTGAATAATAAAAGTTACAGCTGATTTGTGGCAAATGGTAACCTCAGGGGTCTGAGACAGGTTAATTATTGCTACAGTTACATCTACTGCCTGCAATGCATTTGCTACAGAGGTTGGAGAGACTGTAAAGTTTATTTTTCCAGGTATTATTTGAACCTGTTGCAAAAGAAAAAAAAGGGTTCCATTGAAATTAAACACTATGTTTATTATTAAAAACAAAAGTGGGGGTGAATCTGCTAGAATTACTCGATTAAGGAATTAACAAAACTGCTTCTGGTGGGGAAACCTGCTAGTTTTGGTGATTTGTTGTACAAATCCCAATGACAGCAGCAGATCATATACCATTTCCTCTCTATATTAATTTGTTAATAGAAGAGAATAGAAGTCTGATTACAACAAGCAAATCCCATGAAACCTCTAAAATCTGGTAAACATCAGAGATGATAAAGCAAATCTTCAACTTCTGCTCCATGTGTATGCACAGTATACAAATGTATGAATCTCTTCAACTTGTGAAGAAAATAAAAATTGAGATAATGCTGCCTTCCTGGTGCTACACTACTACAGTAGTGTGGGCATCTGCACTGGGTTTCTCTTCCCAAAATTAAATATGTAAATTCAAATGCAGACTTGGGTTTAGTTTTCTGTGCTGGTACTTTAAGCAGTAATATCCTCTCATGTATTTCTGTAGTGATAGGTTTCCTTTCCTCTGTTTTTAAAATGATAAGTCTCAAACATTAGCCTCTCCTTTGAAATGAAGTTAGAATAAATGAAATTTGAGTTTATTGGGAATGAGGTGAAGTTAATTGAATTAATGAGTTTTGCTCCACTTCTGGACTTCATGTTAGTTTTCTATATAGAGAAAATACTTCTGTTTCAAACTTTTCTTCCAAAATACATTGAGAAGTCCCTTTTCAGTAACCTTAAAAACTTTGTTGAAGTTGAAAACCACCAAAACATCTATATTTAGAAATGTTCAGGTTTTGAGAAAAGTCATCCTTCTCATGAAAGCACAGTTAACCAAAAGATGTCCTGATCCTTCTAGTGAGATATCTTTTTAAAAATCAAAATTATCTGAATAAGAGCTAGATATATTTTTTGTTCCTCTTCTCTTTGAAGGTTGTAGCACATCTAATATCTTGAAAAATAAGGAAGGAAAGAAACCTTATCTCTGTGCCAAAATGCTCTTAGTGTGTATCAAGTGGCTTCCTGTGTCTCTCAGGTGATCAAATTAGCAATTTTTATTTCTCCAGTTGCCAGAACTAATCTGACAATCCTCAAACTACAGTTAATCATTGCTGGTAGAAAAATAACCATTGAAAATCTGGCAACAAAAAAGAGGCAATTTAATATACAAATAGAACATGTAGGAGAGTGTACATTGAGCTGTAATAATGCACTTAAATAATCCCCAGCTTATGAGTGTGTCAGTGAGACTGTGGCATTCCACTGCGTTGCTGCTGCTGGAGGGCCTGGCTATGGGGATGAGGTGCAGTCTGATCCCAGAGACATGCTGTCTTCATAGCCTTTCTTCCTTCAGTGTTATATTTCAGGTAAGCTTTTAGCTTTCTCTAGCAGAGAAGGATGATTTCTCATAGAGCAGATAGTGGCAATAGCACTAAGACACCTATAAAATACCCCATGTTTATGACCACTTCTACGATTGCACAAACCAACTTCCCCAGGGCTCTGTTTTGCATTGTGGAGGGGAGTGGTGATATTGCCTGTTCCCCCTGTGCCCCCCTCTGCAGTATCTGCTTGCGTGCTTGGAGGTTGTGCAGTAGCAGAGCAGCACTCCCAGTCCTCAGATTGTGGGATCCCACCCAAAATCAGGGCAGAGAACTGATCCAGTACGAAACCAGACCTGAAACAACCTCATTGGAAGTGCATGGGAGTCGTAACCAGTGCTGCGCTTTGCTGTCATGTCAGACCATGCTGATACTACTTCTTGTCACTGATATTCACAGGAAGTATGAGTTAAACCATTCTTAAAGCCTAAGCAAATACTAAGTGCTCAGGATGCATTTCCATGTATGTTGCTAATAATTTTGGTGCAGCATATGTTCTTTGCTCACCTCTCATCTTGTCTTCCTTTGCCTAAGCAGTTCCCCATGACCCCTTCCAGCCTTCTTTTATTGCACATTTGAGGAGCCCCTGATCTGTGGGGCAGCACAATGGTACTAACAGGGGCAGAGTGAGATAAGAGCAAGTGTCTGGAGATAGGGCAGTAACTCTGTGGTACTCCCAAAGGTGTAAAAATACTCTCTTGGGCTCTGTAGTCAAGTCCTCTTTTGCACCTCCCTTGAGAACTAGACAAGCATTGTGCCAAAATGCAGATTTTCAAGTCTGTACCTTAGAAAAGTGTCTTGCTGATGTGATGTTTAGGAGAGACAGGTAACTCGTTTCTGCCTGGTCACTGCTATGATGCTTTCAAATTGAGGTTGTTTGAACACTAAAAACATCAAATAGAATAAAAACTGACTTGAGCTTTCTGGTTACCCCCAGGCCATTATAATCCTCTCTAATGAAACTATCTGTTGCAAAAATGGATGAAAGTAATGCTCTTCTTTATTAATCTTTTCTAAATCTCTATCTGGAAATACTTGTCTCCTTTTCATCTTTTTTTTTTTCTTCCTTTCCCCTTAAATCCACTGACAATTATTTTAGCAGCTCTATCAATCTGGAGACTCATAACCTGAGAAATGATTGATCGTTAAAGAAAGATGGCAACAATCACCCAAGGACAAATCATGGGGGTATTCATCAGTTTCTGTGGAGTCAGAATTGGTCTATTGATAAAGACAATCTGAAACTCCCGAACAAAAACATAATGAAATATAAAGCAGCTTTTTTTTTTTTTTTTTTTTTTTTTTTTTTTTTTTTTTTTTTTTTTTTTTTTTTTTTTTTTTTTTTTTTTTTTTTTTACATTTAGGTAAAATGAATTTCAAAGCACTTCTGTAATTTGAAAAGACTAGTGCACTAGCCTTTAGGCTTTTTTTGCCTGAATTTTGGAGAACTGATGACAGTAAGATATCTATGTACCACATACAGCTGTGTAGGTCTTCTAAGGCCAGAGTAATCTTGACATCAATAACAAGTAATTAGCACCCATTGACTTGAGTGCATTAGCAGGGTTATGGGAAAAAGAGAACCTAAAAGAGAACACTAAAAACTCTATAAACCTTTATTAGAACAAGTTCTTTAAAATCTCAAACTCTTATATACAATTAAGTAATATTGTGACTTTCAAATATTTACATTACAAAATAATTTGGAACAGCTATTTGATAAAATAGTTGAATATACAGTAATTTCATATCAGAAAGTTAACCAAAGTTGATTTTATAGCCTTCCAATGGGTTTAGCATTACAAAAAAATATTTTTTTAATCTCACAGCAAGAGTTATCTATGAATCTATAACTTATGACTGCATAGAAACTAAAAAGAATGTTCCTTTTTGCTGAGGTTACTGTTAGGGTTATGTTCTTTACAAGTCCAGGACTCTTATGGAATTAATTAACTGCTGGCAATGTCAGTAACCTTATGTTTGTAATATTATGGAGGAGTTATTTCTATTTTGTTAAGATACTGATTTTTAACATATGTAGGAGAGATGTTGCCTAATTACCCTTCTTATTATCCATGTATTTCTCAAAAAAATCCTCCTTTGGATCTGTAGCTTTTCCGCCTTCTGCAGAACAAAAAGGCCTCACGCTGTAAATTAGATGTCAAATTGCCTTGAAGTGCTGGATAAGTACTGAAATAATTGAGGAAAATGGAAGAAGAGGTAACAGCTCCTTAGGGATCATCACATTTGTTAAACATTGTAGAACAATATACAGTGGAAGAGATTTTCTGTTTGCACGCGTTTTCCTAATTTCTACTGAGGAATGATAATTTGAGTTAGAAGTTACCAGTAGATGTTGCAAGAGGATGGGTTGGCTCAGATCAGGCTGACGATGAGGACATTACAGCGGAGGCCTAAATAAATTTAGCGATAATAAAATAATTTTTGAAACCTGCTGATATCTTATCTGCTGACCGGTTGTCCTTCTTTTTGTTTTGTGGGTTAGAGGACCTGACTATGTGCATCATTTAGGGAAAATTAGGGTGCCTCAACCAAAGATGTCAAGTTAATATTCATGAACTGGAATATTAGAATGTTTTGGTTTACTAATGTAGGAGAGAAGTTATCTAAATTCCCTGCAATTCAGTTCACCTACAAGATTAAAATACTGGGACAAAAGGGTGCAAAAGGAGATGACCAGGAACTGATGACAAGTGTAAAACAAACAGGAGTGCAAGGGGCTCACAGGCAAGCAGAAGAGAGAAATACCGAATGGGATCAGGGAAGAGAGGGGCCAAGGTAGCACCCGGGCCGAAGCTGAGCCCATGAACCCGTTGTCTGCAGAAAGTAACCGGAGCGAGTGGGTGCTGGGCAATGGCCGTGGCAAATGCAGAAGCCAATGTGAAAACCACGATCAAAAAAGAGACCAGTGGGGTGAAACAGGGCAGTGCAGAGCCAGGCTGAGGTATCAGATGAATGAATGACCCCCTCCATAGTTAAAGGCTGGGGAAGAAGAACAACGATGTAAAAACATTTAGGGAAAATAGAAATACTAAAAATCATATTTGTCTGGTATGGAGGCAATCTGTTAACATTATCCATAACTATACTGAAATGCAAACTACTTGGCCAAGGAACTGCCCAAAGCATTGTTTTGTATTTTTAAATGCCTAGAAAGTACCTGAAGAAGAAAATAAATTCCCTAGCATGTCAGATTTTAGAGAGGGTAAATGACATACCCTGGGTAATCATAAAGCTCTAACTGAGACATAAGTTCTGGGAAAAATTTATTTTAAAGTTTGATATAGAGATTGATTAATCATGAACACCAGAATAAGAATTAATCAATGAGTTTACAGAATATAATTCACTCAAGGTAAACTTAAAAAATAAAATATATAAGTGAAACTAAATCTCTGAGAAACTGACTTGGAATTGTGCAGCATTTTATCTGGCAGAACAACCACCTAGAATTAACATTAATCCCAAACCATCAACATGCACAACACAGGCTCTTATCAAATGCCACAGCAGAGTGAGGTAGTGCATTGTGCTGTCATTGATGTGTGGCTAGGACAGGAAGATGGATCATCATCGTGTCAGAACTGAGTTATACCAAACAATGTCACCTTTGGGCGTTGGTTAATTTTCAAAAGCAAAAAAAAATAAAATACAAAAGCAAAGACTCCTTTTTGTCCCAGCTGTGCATCAGCTCTCTTCAGGGAGAAGGTGGTGGATGCTGGACATGGGGCTGTGTGGGCTGGAGCAAGGTAGGGTGAGAGTCACAGGTGGACACTGGGGAACTGCTGGGTCCCCACTGATTGCCCTCCAACCACACAGCTCGTAATGGTCCCAAAATACATCTTTTTATCTTGTACCATTAAAGAAATGTTCTCTGTTTTGGGCATCCTCAGGTTACTGCTTTGCAGACTGTAGGAAGGCTGAGCATAACATATTTTTCTGTTGGAAAGAAGTTGGTAACAAAGCTGCTACTGAAAAATATCTACTACTGTTTTTTAAAATTTTCTGAATTTCAATCTTCTACTTTTTTTCCCCCTGCATTATTTTAAACCAATATTCTACAGAATGGGTTTGTTGTCAGGAAATAGTGGAAATGTTTGTAAAAGAAAAAAGTTGACTGAGCTTAAAACACTTTTTTCAAAGTTAAAAACCATCCAAGCAGGGAAAATCTATTTACCATTACTCATCAATTAAATCCAATATTTGTAATAAATAGTTTTGGACAATGATGAAGTCTTTTATTCTTTGAGGAAATTACTGATCAAGTCATATTCAATAATGAATGAATGTTGTTAGCTGTAAACATTCTTTCCTTCTATATTGTGACACATCCTTTATTATTCACAAAGGTGAACCATCCTCTGTATTTGTCAGCTGTTAGTGACACTTAGAAGCCATCCCAGAGGCTTGGGGCATTTGTTTTCTCTCTTTAACCAAGATATGCATGATAACTTATTAGTGAGTTATTCGCGGGCAAACTAAAATTGATCATATTAAACATGTATTGAGTGGGAAGGCACTCTATATTTAAATAGTAGATGAGGATAGGTAGGATATGATAGGGTAGGATATAAGATATGGTAGGATGTGAATTTGCTTTTTTAAATAAGGCAAAGGAAGCTTTGCACGGACATGAATCCGCTTTTACGTGTGTTACATATTTAAACTACATCCCTAAGAGACTTGCTATAGAAAATCAATGGACACAGTTGTAACATTTATATTCCCACCCTGAGGTATCCCAGGAGTCTGATTTTTTTTCAGTGTAATTAAAGGTGACCAGGCACACTTAGAAGTCCATGTCTTTCAAATATTGCAAGCTCAATATTCAACAACAGAAGCAGCAGAAAATGACGGAGTAGTCACGCATAACACATACTCATCTAAACCTATGTTTGGTGTGAGTACTGAACTGTTCAATTTTTCAAGCTCACTTATTTAAAAAAAAAAATGTTTTCAAGTTGAATATTCCTGAAGTAGGTGGTTAGAGAACAGCCCTCGGCAGGGAGGAGACTTACATGGAGAGAGCTAGCCCAGGGCGCTCATCTATGGAGATAATGAACTGAAAGGCAATCTCAAAATAATAGTTTTCACTTCTCCGAAGCCTTTAATTTGAAAACCAAAAAATACACTACAGACAGAGTCCATGCCCTTGCCAGGCTGCAGTCACTTCTGGCTATTCCTTTGAGAGGCTTCTCAGCTGCTCTCTCTCTGTCCTCAGAGGTGGTCTGTCAGTCCTAGCCTGGTACCTCCCCAGCAGATGCTCTGTGCAAATCAGTGCACCATTCAGAAAAAGCAAATTGAAAAATAAACATTGCATAGGCATGAGCTTCACATCCACAAAGCCAGGGCTGTCCAGAATTATGGACATGGAAACAAACACCCTCGAAAAACAAAACAAAGAAACCCGCTGAACTTTGAACAGAAGTGGTTTTAAGTGCTGCACAATACAAAACTGCAGAATGAGATAGAATCATGAACTATTTTGAGAACTTGGGGGGGGGAGAAGAGGTTTCTCTTGATTTGTGAGGAATGTAATTGCAGAAAGAATTTGAATCAGTCTCTAATCTTGCTACTGTGCTTTTCTTTTTTTCTTTTCTTTTTTTTTCCTTCCCCTTGGTGATGTTTCCTTTCTGAAGACCATATATAGCAGGACACAACCAAAGCATTTGCTTATCTGGCCTTTTGAGGTGAATTATATTTAAATCCAGTTCTTCCAATATCTGGGGGATGGTTAGCTTGTGTGCTGCTTCCCTTTATCCAGTTCTTTGCTGTTCTGACTTCATGATTCACCATCACTGTGAACACACAGGAAAGAAAAAAACACACCGGTGTCATGCTGTTGGGTTAGTTGTCTCAGCAGGAAATAATATGAAAAAGTATCTCTGGAGTCCACGTGAAGGTGTTACCAGAAAATAAATCTGTCAGTCATGCAACAGATGAACAGACTCCATCTGCAGTGTTGGATGCTGGCAGCAAGGGCTGCTCTGATTTCTCTGATGGTTAGTGGCTGCCCAGCACAGCCTGTCTCCTGCTCCGAGGCCTCTTTCCACAGGTGAGGATAACTTTCTATAAATAGAATTTTTGTATTACATCTGACCTCGTAACAGGTGCATTTTCTCTTTGTCCCACTGGTTTCTGCCCAGCTAGTTTGTTCCCTAGCTCTTTCTTAATAATGTTCTTAATTATGTTCATGCCAACATTAAAAATGAGACATCTTTTACTGGCTGACTGGATTTCATTAACAGCAGGGTTTTAAACCACTTTTGAAGTTAAAGAGCCACTCATAATATTTTACATGTTTTTTTAAGTCCCTTGTCAAACTGAGGCACATCCTGGGAAGGCAGTACTTCTTTCTGTACTAACTTATTACCCACCCAGAACATCTCTCCATAAGAAAGACTCCCCCTTTTCAGACAGAAAGACTAGGAGGGTGCCCAGCAGCACCCAAGGCAAACCAAATCTCTCAGGAGGTGTGATAAAGCGTAAGGGGATTGCTTGTACTCCACATCCTACAGCAACCCATGCTGTGACGGGGACAGGCTGTGCTGATTTTGCTGGGGGAAGTAAAGGTCCCTGGAGTAGAGATTGGTTTTGTACCCTCTTGTGCACCACAGGAGAATCAGCCCTTGCCTGCTGGCCCTGCTTCCACTGCCTGCTCCCTCCTGCATGGACAGGATGGGAGCCATGGCCCCAAGGAGGCTGGGGATGTTTCTGTGCTCAGGCACAATCAGGATTTTAGCACTAGGTTTCAAAGCCGAGACATATTATTTCAAATATATATTTCGAAAAAGGTATACAATTTTTGAAAATGTATACATATATTTGTAAATTAGCTTACATGCAAAAGTAGGTGACCTCCACCTACCAAGGAGCCCGGACTGTCATATATTGCCTCCTGTGCACAAATATGCAGCCTTGATGCTCCTGATTACAAATTTTGTTATAATAATAGCTTTGTTTCATTTTACTTCATAGTCTTTCACTTTACTTGCTCAAAATAGCTGCTGAAGACATCTATTTATCTGTATGTAGTTCTCTTTCTAACATTATTTATTCATCTAAGCGTTTATCAGGAAAACCAGCAGATATTGGTCTGATAGGGTTCAATTGCAGGAATAAACAGAAATCAGGTTTTTTTCATTGTTTACCCAGAAATCCCACCACTTCAGATACATTTTCTCATTGAAATAAAGCATATTTTGAAATTTCATGTGTAACGAAATTTGCAGAATTAGATCAGACTTAAGGGAAACACTCAACTTAGAAATATTTTACCACCATGGGGTTCTGTTCTTTAAACTTTTAAAAACTTTTATATTAAAAAGTCACTTATTCTGAAAGATAGTTTTGGAACAACTTTCATTCTGAAAACATCAAAATGTCATTACTGAAATGGTTAGTCTCATATAGTTTCAAAATTATATCACAATCATTCATAGTTCAAAACATTTTGGTCTTGATGAATTTCCCCCCAGCATCTTTATGAAGCACAGAAATAACATAGCCATCTCTGTTCAGTGAGGCCTTGAGATGTTTCCCATACTGAAATATCGTCAATAAAATCTAAAAGAGAAATTACCATAATTTGAGAAGAATTTTGCCCAAACAAAGCAGTCTTTCAGAATCTGAAATTGAATCTAATAATCTCACACTTTGTATTCAACTAATATCCTTTGTCTGAGCAGCTCTGAATGTTTTAGAGATAAATTTCCTATTTTTATTTGCATTTCTTTGCCTTTCCACAATTTCTCTATAGTCTGATTCTAAGGTACCAGTCACAAGAAAATATACTTAAATGGCGTGTGTGCCTTTGCTCTGACTGAAGCATATTTGTCTGAACAGGGTTGCTTTTCTGCATCAAGGCTTAAGCCTCACTATATTATTCTGAAGTGGCAATAACTCTGTTTGACAGGTTGAAGAACTTGAGGTAAGGTGTAGCCTAAAGATGCCTTTTGACAGCCAAGAGCAAAAACACCTCATTCTGATGGGGTTAATGCAAATCCAGTACAAAAGCACTTTAGCAAGGATGATATTTAAAATGTCAGCTCAAGCTGGTATGTCATGATGATTTTTTTTCTGAAAATGAATTGTTTAAGTTTTGGAAAGTAAACTTAACGCTAAGGTTGGTGTGCCTAAAAAGCCTTTTAGAGTATGACTGACGTTTGCTGGTGTTAGCATGTGACTCAAGCATGCTTTGTCCTATACTCCCTGCTATAGTCAGTGGAATGCTCAGCAAATCTGCTTTTAGAGAACCACTGTGCAGCTGCCTCTCCTTAACAATTTTCCCCCTCTGAGTTACCGTTTAGAGGCAGGAAGGGAAGACACAGATGGCTAGAAAATCCAGGATCTTTTCCAGCTGCTCAGAGTAAAATTAATGTGCTTGCTTGCATTTGGAACCTAGGATCTAAGTATTTTTTTTAAACAAAACTAAACTAAAGCAAAAACCTCACAGCACAATGATGATTTCTCTTGCAATAGGTGTAGGCAGAAACCTTTTAAATACAAATGGCTGCACTGGACAAGCCCCATCCAAAAGGTCCCCCGAAACTGCAGCTTTGGAGCAACTGAGTTGCAAACTCTCCAGCGGTGGTGATTTAACATCCCTGCTATTTCATTCCTGAGCAAGAAAACTCAGGAAAGAGGACTAGGATATTATGAGAGTCCACAGTGGGAGGTGCAGTTCTGCCAGAGAGACATATTCATCTGAATTATCTGGTGCCATGGGAAGCAGAAGACCCAGGTCCCCTTCCTGCCACCTGTCCCTGCTCCTGGCCTTGCCTGATTGCATCACTGCTTCCACTGCACCGGGGATTTTCTTGGTACATAGGATAGCTTACTTGTTTGTTATCATAACCTGGCACAGAGGAGCTGCTTTACCCACTACCCAAAACGCAGCTGCAACACAAGGGTGCGGGTAAGGGCAATGTGCAGCCTCTTGTTTCCAGCTGGAGATAGAATTTTTAATTAGAGAAAATGGGAGTTTGAGAGGGGGTTAGGATTTCTGGCCAAAATACTGAGGAAACCAGCCAGGAAGATTTTAAGTTTACAAGCTGTCAGGATTGCGGTTTTGCATCCCTCTGGGATCTCTGCTTGTACTATGAGCTAGTGCCAGCTTGGGGGGAGTGCTGCACCAGGGCACCGGGAAGGTCCTTTAGGTTTCTCTGGGATCAGACAAGTCCCTGTCTGGCAAGTCACAGCTCCAGCCAAAACATCTGGCAGTAGTTCTCAGGGACCTATAGGCACCAGACGGCAGAGGGGAACTGGGTGCCTGCACTGGTGAAGAGTGCCAAGGAAGCTATGCCGAATGCTTGTATTAACACCTTGGGAAACTGTGATTAAAGTCTGATCAGCAAGTGTTGTCTGTCTTGCACCAGTCTACAACTGCAAGATTCTTTAGGGTTGCAATTTACTGGCAGAGACCTTTTTAGAAATAAGAGTGTCAAGCCTTTTGTTTAAGTTGAAGTCAAAGTCCCTATATATAAAAACTTTAAAATTTATATAGACCAAAGAATCACTCTGTAATTACATACAAAAAATTGATTATTTTAGAGTGACATTGACTGTATTTCTTCAAATAATATAATGAATTAAAGTACCTTGGGTTGGCAATTGATTCTTTTTCTTCTTCTCTTACAGTAGGCAAACATTCACAGTCAGCTGAAAAAGGATAAGAAACAAGACCGTAGTTACTCTTGGCAATTCTTCTACATGTATTTCAAAAAAGCATCAATTTTTATCATGCAGTCTCTCTAAAATGTAGATCTGTGGATACACTTCTGCACTGTTTTATCTGCACAGACCCCATAGCATAAATGTTACACATTTTAAATCCTCCTTCCTTTTGATAAGTGTTGCCAGAATTTCTTTATTACATATATTTCAGTTATTTATGTACACCTATACAAATTAACTATTTTTGACAACTGCTTCCCTACAAAGTAGGGACAACTGCTTCCCCATGGGTAGGGTTGTTTGTTAATCTTCCATTGCTTATAGTTGCACCTATGCTTTATAGTAGAGCTGGGAATTTGGGGCTGGAGTTTAGGAAACACTAGCACACACACACACAAGTATGTGAAATATTTGTTCCCTTCTCTCCACAAAATTTTTAAAAATATTTTACAACACTATTGTCCTGTGTAGTACACTTAATGTGTCTCTTTCACTATTGCTACTTAGCACATGTTTTCCACTGGAGCTTACAGACCTCAAAGGTCAAAACCCCATCACGTGGAGCGCTGTGCTAACGCAAAGAAATGCTCCAAAGAGTTTTATGTCCTGAAAAACAAAGCATCCCTCGTAGGTCAGGCAAATGAGCCATTTGGATATAAGGCAAGGGACCAGGAATGAAAAAAATATCAGTGTTTCAGCATTTCCTAGCCAGTGAAAAGCTGTTCGAGGTTCAAAATCAGGCCTCGGTTAATTCACGCCTTACCAAAGACCCGCATTTTTTGAGGAGAATGCAGGGCCCTTAAGGATTTTGACTGGGAGATTACAGTCGGGAGGAAAATGAGGGGGAAAGCGCAAGATACTTAGAGGGAACTGAGAAGGGAGCTGAAGATGCTGCTGCTGGTAGTTACTGAAGATTCTAATTGCTCCATGGGCTGATAGACTTGCAAGAGAGGGGAAGGATGTATTCATAAGTTCCTGACAGCAGCTTTAAGTAAATGGTGGTCTGAGCTACAAACAAATGCGGATTTCTCCTACAATAACACAATGTGGAGCACAAAACTGTAGAAATTCTGAAGACTGAAAGGATTAGATGCTTCATAGAAATTAATATTTAGCATTAAAAATGTGTATTTAAAAATATAAATACCCCTCACAGCTATATGTGTGTTTAATAGAAATGTCTACTGGAAACTGAAAACATTTATGAGATTCCACCACATGTTAAAAATAAACTCCCACACAAACTAAAATACTCCTCTGAAAAATTCTACCCCTGACATTTGTGCAGTTATTTTAGTAGGAGGGAGCCAAGATCAGAACTAAAATGTTGTAGGAAAAGCAGTGACATGCATACAAAACACCTTACATTGATTTTCTACATGTGGGATCTACGTCAGCTAGCAAGAGAGGGAGAATGGAGTAGAGGGGTTACCGTGTACCATTTTTGTTCATGCTGTTCATCCATTTATCAAGCTCTTCCATTTCTATCTCCATAACAGAGGGCGTGTCTTCTTCGAAAATAGGACTTGAAAGAAGAGAGGGGGAAGAAAAGCATTACGCAAAATGTTAATTTGTACAACTTACAATGTAGTGATTTTGTATGACTCTTTCATAATTCCAGACACATGTATTATCTGTGGAAAGCCATCTGAGGAGATGCCCACCCAATGGGTTTGAACCAAACAGCTGCAAACAGATGCAAGGGAGCAACACTGAGATGCTGGTCCTGGGCAGAGGTAGGGGGGGGCTGAGATATAACACGCAGAGGGACTCAGTGCAGCCTGGTGTGTGCCAGAGCACAAGATCACTGCAGCTTTTTGAAAACTGTCCCTGTTGTAAATAGAAAACTAAAAAATAAGATAGTTTGTCTCTGCCCTGCTGGAACACGTGGCAAAAGTCTCATTGCTCCAGTGATAAAATCAAAAGGCCTAATGTTTCATCATAGCTGTGACTGACATTTGCAGTGACTTCAAAAGGAAAGGTCATGAGTAGAGTAACTGCATTTATTTAAATGCCTCCACTTAGCTTCCTTTTTCTTATCATTCCTGCAGTCATAAGATAGAAAAAATACTTTTTAGCAAAAAACCCTTTTTTCCTTCCTAGATCCAATTTATGAACTTCCAGTATTGATTAGCAAAATGGAGCTCAATAAAAGGTAACAATAAAAATTATCACCCTGAAAGAGCCACACAGCTTTTGGCTTGTTTTTCCAGCATCTAAGGCATTGCTCCCATGGCAGCCAGGCAAGCCTTTCTGCCTCACCTCTGAGTGAGAAGACAAACTTGAAAAACAGGGGAGAAAGACAGAGCTTATTCTGAACAGTAAAAGCCTGTGATGAGTCTGGGAACTGATCCCCTTTGCTCCTGGGGTACCTCATGTGTCTGGTGGCTGATGGAGCAGGAGGTGCCTAGAGCAGGTGCAGCAGGGGCTGCAGGCTGTGGGTGCCTGTGCAGCAGTGCTCGCCTCAGTCACCGCATCTCCTCCTGCTCTAGTCTTACACCTTCAGCCAGGTACTGAAGTCACACTTTAGCCACCTGTAGAGATAGTTAGCTGGTGCAATTGATGGCAAAAAGTAATGGTGTTTAGTGTATGGTAAAATTAAAACAGGTGGTGAAGGCAACAAAAATCATAATATCCTGTTAGAATAAAATTAAAAAAAAAATAAAAAGAGAGATATTCATAAAATTTACCTTTTCACATTTTCACTTCCCAGCTCATCTGGAAAAGAAGAAAGTTGGTGTTCATAGTTCTGCATGATACATACCTCTTTGTATATACAAGGTCCAGAAAAGGCAAGCAAGCCTTGGATAGTGTCAGGTAAAACAGGTTGCATTTTCAAAAGGCATGAAAACTAAATTGTAGATGAAAGACAAAATATCTCATCCTGTTTGTAATTTTCAGAGGAAGCTATTATTTTTAATCTTGAACACACTAGCAGCTCATTATTAGCTCAGCCATGCTGGGAGGAAGCCAAGTGTCAGTGCTGCAGTGGGTGGGACAGGGCAGATGCACGCTTCCCTGAGCAAAACAGATGTCATGAGGGAAATGGTATCCTGAAAAGGAACCACTTCTGCAAATATACTGTTTACGGGAGGCATTGGGACATTTTTCTACAGATTACACACAGGCAATCCAGCTCTGTCTGGAGACTCTGGGAGGTACTCATGGAGAGAAGAGGGGGTTGGACTTGCATGGCAGATTAAATCTCAGTCAGGCAAATGAAGCTGATGTCAAAAGGGATCTAAAGCTACTTATGATCCCAAGACAAAGTAAAAATGGGGGAGAAAATGGTGTAGGAGATAAATAACTTTCCCTCCAGGAATCGAGTGACTGAAAAGCCTGTCTTAAATTAGCTTATTTTTAATTCATTTTTGCCGATGGGTGCTGATACCTCCCAGTTGTTCCAGTACTCCTGCATTTCCTGACTGCAGGGCCACACAAAAACTACAGAGCCATCTGCCCAAGCCTTGAGGATGCTCCAAGCTCCTAGCTCCAAGCAGTAGACACAGGGCAAGAGAACCCAGGATTGTGTTCCTGAAAGGTGCCACATTTCCTATCTCTCTGAAGAGTGTATCTGCACCTCAAATCATCTAGAAACAGGTAGGCAACTAGATACCTGGTTGTGAATTCAGTTCTTTAGAGGGAGATGCAGTGATAAGGCAAATGCAGCCTAAAAACACCCTGAAAAATTTACTCAAAATCTGTGTTGAATGTGTTGAACTGCCTGCAGGCTGAGGAACTTTACAGCTGCGCTCTGGCTCTGTAGAGACACAGATACAACCATTTCAGGACTTCACTCACCAGATGCGTGGTTTTAATATGACACTTCAGTTTGTTTTCTGTGGCTTGACACTCCAAGTTACCACTTTCTTTGCTAAGAGATGAAGGCACCTTCCTGAAGCACTGCTCACCCTACCACAGCACCCAGGGCACTCTGACCATGGCATTCCTAGCTCATTTACTGTGATGTTTTCATAGCAGCCACTGTCCTATAGGATTGGGATCCCTGAAAATTGTTCCTTAAAATGGAACAATTGTTCTTATTTTATTGAAGCTCCAAGCAACTTTACCTTGAGTGAATCCTCGAGCACAGTGGTGGAAATGTGAAAACCCTTAAAAAGGCAATAGAAGCATTAATTTCACTTTGCATGAAGTTATTGAGCATAAAGGGAGAATAAGCATTTGCAGCCACACAGTTACATCCCTAAGTGTTCTCAGCATTGCCAGGAGCTGGAGCTCAGTGCCACGGCTCCCATGGGTGTGCAGCATGAGCAGGAGGCACGAAGAAGGAGAATTAGCTCCTGCCCAAGTAGAGGTGCGTGCCCAAGTACTGCTACCAAGGAGGATCCTTCTCCTAATCTGTCAAACATGCAACTACAGTCAGAGAAGAACATCCTAAATGTGGCATCACGGGCCTCCAAATAACATTTTGTTAATGTTGAGCACATCCTAAAAATATTCTTTTGATGCACAAGAAGACAAATTTACCTTGCTTAGACTTTTTCCTTCTATGATGTATTACGAAAAATGTGATCAATAAAATCAGCAGGACCAGCAGCACGACAGGGACAACATATAACAAGATAGACTGTTCTGCTGCTTCTAGGGTGTCTTCATCATTCACAGCATTCGGCTCACTACTTGAAGTACTTTCTGTTTCAAAGCTGCTTTCAGTAGCGCTTGCCGCGACAAGTACTGTCTCATGGTCATTCACGGTCGAAGAACCCGTAGCAGGATGAGATGTTACTGTAACAGTGGGTAATGTCGATGGTCCATCTCCTGATCCATCATTTTCAGGGCCTGTCAAATATAGGAGGACAACTTAACGTTTTCTGGGTTTCATTAGTATTATCAGTGAGTCACAGTGTACAGCTTTAGTACTTTCTATTTCACGTCTTTAAAAAATTAGCAGATGCCCCATACACACAGATTTGAAGTCTTGGGCATCAGATGTAAAATTAGATCACAAATTTATCACAAAATCTTACCAGTTGTGACCGTGTTCTTCAGCTGGCTTTTACTGGGACAAGTCAGCATGCGTGGTCTGTCTGTACAAAGCTGCCTTGCACAAACAGACTTCTTTTCCTGCAGGTTGACATCCGGCCTTGCTCACACATAAAATTATTTTGCTTCTCAGTAAACCACACTAGCCTGTTTTGCTCCTCAGTCTTGGCACATACATCCCTCCCCTTACCAAAGGAGTTAAGTACTCCCTTCAGGGAGACCATTATCCCTGGTTCACTAATTCCTTTGGTTCATGCATCTCCCTGTTTCTGTGCCTTTCTCAAATTTCTTAAGTTTGTCTCACTGTGAAAAACAGAATTGGTGAAAGGAAGTCTGAAGGATGCAGAAGCTGCTGACTTCCACTTATGCCTGGGCTAGAAGAGGTGGTAGTAACACAGGGACGTTACTGGGTACAGATGCAATTAACTGTTCCTCTGTCTGATCCTACAGGCTGGCTGAAGGAGCATATGGTAAAGCATTAATGCTGATTATTCCTCATAAATGCTAAGACTGGGGGTTTTGAACCTCAGTTTTGGTTTTGGTTTAATTTATCATGCACTTTGCAAGTGGCTAAAATTTGCTATATTGGTAATAGTGAAACAAGTGGTTTTTTGAGGCTGATTAAGAATCTGTACTGACTGTCACAGAGTGTAAAGCTTAAAACAAGTATAGCATGTTATGGGCAGGAATCAGTCCTTAGATATATTACGATAGCATGCTTCCTAATGCAAAGCCTTCAATAATTTTCTTAGCATGAAATTAAATGATGGGGTTTTTGTGTTATCTGCCCTTTCACATACAACGCTGGCACAGTGCAGGTCTCATTTTATGCAATAAAGCAGTATGGGATTTCATGACTCGCAATGACATGTTTCTCCTCATTCTTGTAAAGTGCTGGGCAGCCATAGTTTCCACTAGAGTTAGCAAGAGCTTAAGGTTTTCAGCACCTCAATGCTGGCATTTCCAATCTCACAGGACTGGAACCAAAAGTACTTAGCATTTTAAATGCTTCTGTAAACACATTAATCTTCATAATGGCCCTGAGAGATGAGCAGTTATCATCTCCATTTTACAAATGAGAAATCAGAAGGACAGGGATGCTGTCCTTCCAAGGGACGCCAAGTGAGAAAGGAAAACTGGGATTAGAGCGCTATCTCTTGCTTAATCCACTCTGCAGCATCTCCTCTCTCCCATCAGATTTGTCTCGAAGAGATGAGTATTTAATGAGACTGTATTTCAGTTTCACATGAATAAAATTATTTGAGTGTGACAGCAGTGTTCTATCTAGATTTTTATGCTGTGCATATCACACAGACACCTGATTGTTTATTCTTTCCTAAAAACTAGGAAAGAATTTGAATACTTAATAAAGAATACCTAATACTTGTATATAGTGTTTAGTACTGTGAAGGTCACCAGACTACTGCACCACAATAGGACAATGAAAATGATAGCTCTTTAGTCGCAAAGCACTTTTTATCTATAGTCTCTCTGTTGCTTTCTTCTATATTTATTATTTCAATCAAGAGCAAAACACTATCTCTGCCTCCCTTGCAGGTAATGACCCCTTATGTGTGTGCTCCTCCACCCCTTTCCCTGATCTGCTAGCAGTCCTTAATCCTATCGCAGAGAACAGGAAGGAGAGCTTCTCTCCCTTATTATTTTGGCCATTTGTCTTTTCTTTCCCAAGTTTATAGTTTCTAGTGCCTGCAGAGACTCCATTTGGATTGCTGCTGTGCAGAGCAGACAGGTAGCACTAGAGATATCTGTGCCACAGACTGTGGAGTGATAGACCGTGCCACTGGCAGAGCTGATGGCCCACTACAGCCTCACTGAACCTCTTCAATGACCTTGCTCATTTTCTTCCTTTAGCCATCGTCCTTGAAACCCATTGCCTGACACATTTGATATATTGAGAGGGACAAGCCTGTTGCTTAAAATAGTATGAATGTGAAAGGGTGTGGAGAACATACTTTGTTTCTCGTTTACGCTTAGGGTTAAAATGGATTTTTCAAATGTCTAAAGCATGGTGTGGCTTTAAAGCAAAGCAAACAGTCACACCTCATTAACTGAAGTGCTAAAGCTTCAGCTGCAGAGTATGCTGTGCTTGATTTCCGAGACTTTTCCAGTACCTTTGATATTTTTCCTGTTTTTGAGCTATGAAGCAGATTTAAAATCATTTTTCTCTGTGTGAAATAGAATTACCTTTTCTAGTCTCTAGGCAAAGAAAATGGCAAATCAGAGGGAGTGACCTTGCTGCCACGTACTTTTGTTCACTTTGCATAATTCCAGGGACAAAACAGCATCTCTCCGGGAATACCATTTCCTCTTACAGAGATCTTTTCTCTGAGTGAATTAAATACGTCTTTCAGCAGAAGGGCACCCAATTGCAGAATGTTCTTGCAAGGATATTGCTCTTGTTTCCTGTTTTACCTGCTGCCTCGACATCTCTCTCTCCTCTGTCACCTCTGAGGACCAGAGCTCGGACCAGAGGGATGCCCTACCTGTCACATGGCAGTTGCTCTCACTCTCAGGCCACCCATACATCACACTTTTTACACAGCAGGAGAGCACAACCTGCACCAGGGTTGGCCTGGTGGCTTGCACCATGGAAGTATTTGTACCTCCAGTTTGGCAGGCAGAGACAGGCTGAGGCCTCCCGAGCAGCTGCAGGGCTTGCCGCAGCCAACTGCCCAGGCCCCATGAGACCCACGTGGCCGGCCTCAAGAGAGCTGCTGTTTTTCACAGTGTTTCAGTTTGAAGTGCTCAAAATAGCAAGTGGGCTGTGTTGCAGCTGACCCCAGTGGCTGTTTTGTAGGGTGAATGAAAGCTGGGTGTTGCAAGGTTTGGAGCAGGGCAGAATCGCATCTGAAAGCTGGTGATTTTGTGAGATGCTATTCAAACGTTTTCTCTGTGCCAGATGTGCAGTGGTAATTCATACCATGAACTGTCTTGTTAGCTCTGCTGGGGTTTCATCTTGCAGATATCTATTGCCTCCCTGCAAATGGGAATCTGACCATAACATAACATAACATATCAGGATGGAAAACCAAGGCCAAAGGAGTGCAACAAGCAGCAAGTCACATACGGTCATGTACATATCTTCTTGACTTTGCAAAGCCCATGCCCTTTCTCTTGCTGAGCTAAGCCTCATGCTGTTGGCTGCAGTCCAACATCCATACTCATCCCTCTGCACAGCTTGTCCAAGGAGCATGTGCTCATACAACAACTGCGTCAGCTTCACTTTTGTCTGAACTGCCTGGGGCATAAATGCTGGTGACTTCTTCCCATGTTGAGGGAAGTGGATGGGAACACACCACAGCTTCAGACCAGCCCTTATTGTCACTTTCCATGCTTTCAAGGAAGAGGGGCTGGCACGCACCTGCATCCCACCCTGATGGGGATGTGGGCACAGCTGGAACTGGAAGCTAAGAAGCTGGAGCCGGAAGTTAAGAAGTCCTCAGGTTTCCACCATCGAGGTATTAGAGGATCTAGTCCTCAAGGGACCAAAATGTCTGAGCAACCACTAGCAGCATCTCAGAAAAGGTTCAATTAACAGTTCTTAAAAATTTTGAAAAAGCTATGTCCCTATATATAGATACCATGGTATAAGGTGTTATTCAGTATTCTCTACTTCAAAAATATGCTCGGATCACTGATTGTCTTTGCTTGAGTTTTGGAGGTGCTCTCAAACCTGCTTTTTATGGGAGACAGAGGGAGTTGAATGTACCAAGTGGTTTTACAGATTGGAGTCCAAAATAACACATCTCAGTCAAACAAACAACACTTCTGTTGTTGCAGCATTTCTTCCTCTGAGGTTTGTGCTGCAGCACTCAGAGGAGATGATATGAGCTTCCTGATTAAGTAAGCAGGCAAACAGGTTTCTGAATTCAGTTGGATGCAAGGCAAAGGAAAATAGCAAAGGAAAATAGCCATCAGTCAGCACATTTGGTTCTGTTGTAAAACCGAACCTGCCGCCTTACCATCAGACTCAAGGACTGGGGTCTCTGAAGGGAATTTTTCAAATTACACTATGGTATCTACTTACAGAGGAAAAAGGAATGGGGTAGAAAGAAAGCAAGAGCTGTATCACTGGGATAGCCAGGCTTACTAGTTTGAAAGGAAAATTTTTGTCCCATAAGCTATAAAAATGCAGTGAAAGGAATACCCACGAGAAGATGACAGAACAAGAAAAGGCTATAAAGCTGGTATGAAGTTACCACATCCTATATCACTCTGCTCTACACACATATTCCTTCTATTGGTATAGTCATACCACTCCACATGATCTGTGTGATCCTCTCCCATACTGCTTGGCTCATCCCTGCACTGTTCCTCTCCCACATTTCAGATTGCTGTAAGAAGGGCTGTTCCTTGCCACGGCCAGGGCTTGCCCAGATGCCTGTTGAGGCAGGTCTTGCCTGTCAGTCTGGCTGGAAGAGGAATCCTTAAAAGCCTGCAGGCAAGCTGTTGGGTGCGTATGCTGTTCTGATGAGGGAGCACAGGCATTTCAGGATGGCTAATCTGCAGACAAGATCCTATTAAAACGAGGTGCTTAGAAAGCGTTATCTAGGTATAACCTGAAAGAGGAAACAACTGTTTAAGCTCATTTATAGATGATGGAAACTGCTTTTCCTCACTGTATTTTCATCCAGCTGAAGTGCTGCACTAACTGCTGATATTGCAAATTCAGGCACGCGTCTTAGTGTCATTTCTCATCCCCAGTACTAAAGGTTTTCCAGACCAATGTATGCATTTAGTTGCTTCTACTTAGTCTCGTGGCCTTCTAGTGCTACATCTGTGATACCCATGCAACCTCACTGTGATGTAAATCTTTTAGTGCTCCTTGCTCTCAGGAGGACTCTGAAATTAAAGATTCAAAAGCTCTGGAGGCTTTCCAGCTATCATAAAATCTTGTGATGGAAAAGAGACTGGTGCTACTGACTGAAATTTAGTATAGAGTCTTGCTGATGTAAATGAGAGATTTTCTGAAATGCCCCTGAAGCACTTGAATAAAACACAGTGAATGTTTGTGTATGCGGATAAAAGGGAGGAATGGGAGTAAATATGTAGGAAGAAGTGATGTGTTCGGTAGAAAGGATTTTTCATCTGCTTTTTAGAGGACTGCACTTTGGGAAGACAGTATGTAGCAAATCCTCGTTTCTTATATTTTTGCTTTTACAGAAAATTTCAACAGGTGACTCTAACGGGTTCAAACCTATTCTTGAGTTCATTACTCTAGGAGGAAATAGGTCAAAACTATCCCTGTCTGAGAGATCTTGGCTTTTTAGGGACTTAACCTGAAAGGCACTTCTCTGCCAAGGCGAGAGTCGCTGCCTGTGCTCATGGTACAAACTGCTGAATAGCAATGTTTCTTTGAATGACAGCTCAAAACAATAGCACAATAGACACAGTCTTCAACTTCGTGATCTTATGGGTTTTACTGTTCCTCTCTCTCACACATTTTCTTGCTCCCCATGTCAGGCTGCGTATGCTGCAATTTCCCCTGTGTTTCACTGAACACGGTGGGAGATGGCATACCCTGAGAAATGACTGTGGGGTCAGAGCCTGTTCCTATAATCTATAGTGGGGGGTCTAAATGCTTGTTACTAGGGTCAGCACACATACCTAGGTAGGTGTTTAGGGCTGTTGCAAGGCTGAGCCAGTGAGCACCATCACCTACAGTAGAGAGAGCCACTGTCACCTGTAGGGCTTTCTGGCTGCATTAAAGCCAGGGAAAGAGAACTGGTGCAAATCCTGATGTTCCTTCAGTATGGAGTCATGAGAAGGCCAGCACCCAGAGCTGAGACCTCAGGAATGTGCTTAGAGATACGGGATTAGAGTAATTGTAGCACAGACAGGAGAAAACCATCCATAAAGCATAATCCAAGTGGCAAGGCTAACAAGGCTCTGGCATGGTATGGGAATAGGATTTATAAAGGCTTTAATCTGTCTATGCTGCAAGATTTAATCATATTCTGTTTGCCTATTTTGTAAATGGTATTTAGACAGCAGACCACTTTAAAGGGGAGGACTGTGTCTGGTAAATTGTAAAGTTCCCTTACAATTCCTGCCCTGTTGATCTGTGAACAAGGAGGATTGAAAGCAAAGGATCTCCCTGGGAGGCTGCCCTCAGTGGAGGGGCTCTTGACCCACCAGTGCCTCTGGGGTACCTAAGCCCTACAAAAACTTTTCCCCCACCGGTTCAATTTCCCCCGAAGGCCCAAGTTCACAACTTCCCCCTCCCACCTCCCACCCTTACAGTCAGAGTACTCCCCCAGTACATTTTGGGGCTGACTGCATAAGCAAAAGATGCCTTTGTATGGGGAGCAAAGGTGAGTGTTCTCCTCCCCTTCCCCAGCTGCTGCAGGCTGGCTCCAGAAAGTCAGGGCTGATGGGGCCTGGGGAGGGTTCTGACAGGACTGACTCACTCCTGAAGAGAAACCATTCCAAAAATAACCAGAATTTAAAGGGGGAAGTACTGATAGGAAGCCTCTGAAGGCAGGCAGGGTGTGGGCTGGGGCACCTGACATCTGCCTGGTGCTTCAAGCAGTCTTTAATGCCCGTGGCAAAGAAGGGCAGGGAGGCTGAGGGGACTGGGGACTAAGGTACCCCTCCACCCTGGGGAGGTGGTGATGAAATAGTATTGATCAGTACCCTGCACATGAGCTAAGGAAGCAGGAGCCTGATCACACTGTGTCTCCTGCATTGTGCTCCTCCTTTTCCCTGAGACCTCTGTTTTGCTCTGCCCATGGCAGGATTTTTGTTCCTCTGACCTCTTTGGTTCTGAGCTATGTATGTTCAATGCTTGCAGCATATTTTCCTGATGTGTCTGCAATGCAGCAGAGCTGTAGTAACACAATGAAGACCAAACCATTTTATACCTCACTTAGCTCACTCTTACAGCTGAGCAAGACTCCTAAGCGCAAGCAGCTCAGCAGCACACGGGGAATCTGCAGCCTAGCTTTACACCCTGCTTATAGTACTGGTTTTTCAGGGGAAAAGTAGCCACACTGAACCACCTATTACAGAAATGCATTTTAAAACCTTAAGAAGTCCAGTGATGGCTGAGAGGCAGCAAACACTTCTAGTCCATACTGAGGCACTTTGACAGGGATTTGTTTGACACTGAAAGGCTTGTAAGCACCACCTGTCAAGGTTTCACTAAAAGACCTGCCTGTCATGTGCAGTCCCTGGCTGCCAAAATGCCAGTGGAACCAACGAGAGCCTCTACAAGCCCAGCACCACCCAGCATTTTGTCGCAAGTGGCTTTTTCACTCGTGGTTCTTCCCTTCAGAAGGTCAGGACCTAAATCCATGCTGCCGGACACTTCGTTCTGCAGCTGAGAATTCAAAATATTTGTCTCCGGAACCGGCTGTTCTTTTGTTAAACCAGTTTCAGTGCACTGGGACTGCGGAAATTGGCAGTCAGTTTTTGAATGGAAGCAGTGCTCTGTCTTTAACTTTACTGTTAAATGCTGGTAGTATTGGGTGTGGGATTTAAAAATTTCAACAAATAACTAAAATTAGAAGCTAAATGCCTGGTGGCTCAACATGGAAACTCCAATTCCCTCCACAACTGCAATTTAGGAAGCATAGGAATTGTAGGATTAGATTGCTGCTGTTTGGGGTTAGGTCTAACAAGAAAAAATCAAACCTTCAAAGAAGAGAGGCAGCTTTAAGCAGAGAGGGTAAACAAAGCAAAAAGCAGCAGAGAGCAAGTCCCCACAGATCTTCTCCCGGTGCTTAGCTTGGAGGGTGTTGCCCTCCAACTCGGTCCCATCGCTGCAGGCATAAAACGCAGTCCCACCTCGGCAGGCAAAAGGCGCTTTTTTACTCACCATTTCCAAAAGATCCTCCAGCCAGCGACAGGGCAGAGAGCAGAGTGATAAAGCTGGGGTTTCGCATGCTGCCCTGGCAGTGCTCCCACCTGAGGGGCGCTCCGTCAGCCTCCCTGCTGCACCCAAACATCTACATTTCCTGCTTCCTGCCGAGGTGCATCTGAGCTGCATTTCTTCAGGAGATGGACTCTCTTTGATGGGTTTTAGGAAGTGATGTAATTCCGTCTGGGCCTGTCAAGCAAGCAATGATTGCAAAAGAAAAAGAAGAAAAAAAAACCAGAAGTTGCACTTCAAGCACGAACTTGGCTGAAGCACCTTTATTCTGTAGATGAGAGAGCTCCTGCTCTCCTCCACTCCTTTCACACCCGAGTTTACTACCTTCTATCTTCATCTACACACAGCACCACAGGGACAGACATCACACAAATACAAATCAGACACAAAATTTCACTGTTGTGAGTTAGTGGGAAGGTTTTATGTCACTTTTCAAGGTGGTTGAGCAAGCAAATTTCAAAAGTGCCTCCTCTCTTGCCTTGCTTTTCAAGCATGGTAGGACACTGAGTGCATTTATGACCCTAAAAAGCAACCCCAAGTGGGTTGTCTCTAGCAAATGAGATGAATTGCTAGCTCTCTTAGCAGCCTGTAACTGGTATTCTGGACTGATTTGTACCAAGGAACAGGACAAAGCAGAAAACCATATCATTTTTTTTGTTAGGAGCAGGTGGCTTGGCTGGAAAGTGCTTAGACACTGGTGTGACAATGGCTATAGATGACAGGAGACAGAAGGTCTCAGGCCCCACAAGGGTGCACTGCCTGGCATGGGGGTCCACAGTCACAGTTGATGGAGTGGAGAGAGGCAGGTAATCCTGCCTCCCTTCCTTATTCATCTTGATTTTCACTCCCCCTGGCAGTCTCTGTCTGGGTGTGCAGACCATGGGGCACACCTGATGCCCCCCAACAATGCCCTGTCCTCTGTCCCCACAACCCCACCACTGTCCACACACTCAGAAACACATGAGGGCTGACCAGGGGCTTCCACGTATTGCCTGTCACTAGGTAGGAGCAATGGACAAGCTCAACACTAAACCCAACATTTTCAACCTTCTTGCTATATGGGGTGGGCCTATCCAGGGCCAGGAACTGGACTCGGATCTAAACCATACTTGTCTTCAAGCAGGGAGGGTGGTTGGACCATAGGTTTGGTTTGCTCCGCTGTACAAATAAGTTATAGATCTAAAACTCATCCTTCTGAGTCCAGTAGAGCCTGAGCTCCAGATTTTACTGCATCACAGGTATGAGCCATTTTAAATACTTGCATAAAATTTCCCGGTAATAAACTAAGGAAGAAGGCATGAATGGTGCCTGTGCAGGAGCTTCATGGTACTTCCCCTAGACATCACTCTGTGTCTAAATCTGATTTCTGGTGAATTTGTTGAAGCTGGCATTGGTGAATCTTTCTGTTCAGATTGGTGGGAAGTGACCAATTGCTGCTCTGTTTCTCCAGCTAATAATTTTTTTTAACACACTGATGCTTTCATAAGTCATCAGTTATAGTTTTCTTAGCTTGAGTAGCTGAGAAATTGGTCAGTGATTCATTTAATGACCAGTTTGTTGACAGATTTAAAACACTTGAAGGAGTTTGTTAACTAACTAGTTGCTTAATATTGGCAATGTACGTTTATGCACTTCATAAAACAGTGTGGGAAAACAGCAAAGTTACAATATTGCAGCTACAAGAAGATAAAGAGGAGCTCTGAGTTTTGAAGACACTGACTGACCAATTAAATTTTTCTAGGAGATATTGTGTAATATGATGTCAGTCATACCTAATAACACTTACCGGACAGAAGTGTCAGAGGTGAGACTTACCAACGCTTTTAAGATTTTTCTGTTAAAAAGGGACAGAAACTCCAAGGATTAATAATAATGACTAATTGAGATAGTTTGAATTATGGAAGTCAAGAAATTGAGGCTACCAGGCATCTCCTATGTGCTCATAGGATTTGTCCAGGTGCAATGGATTTGTCTAGTCCGCGATAGGAAAACCGGTAATGGGCCAGTGGCCAGCATGGGCAAAGCCTGTCTGTGTTTTCATGAGCCTAGACTCAGGTTCTAAAGCTGTTTTACTATTGGTCATCCTCAGCTTTTCTTGAACTTCAGACAATAGGAGACAAAATAATACCTTTTCACAGTATTTTTGTTGCTTTAATGTATAAAGGATGTGCTATACTCCTTTCCATTTCTTCCCCATCTCCTTCCCAGGTTTGCCACTTTTGGTCTTTCTAATACCACACGGATTGCAAACATGCTTCCCTGATTTATCCTGCCCTGCATATTTGGCATATTTGCCCCATTCTGTAGACTTAGACCAGCTCACTCATCCCTTACTAAAACATAAAACCTAGACAGAGAAACTGGAAGAGAAAAGAGAAAAGGACTTCTGTTTGCTGCATTTTATCTCATATTTCTAGTGCAAAAGACTATATCTTTCCCTCTTTTCCCTTCTAGTCTTTCTACATAGCTTGTAGCATTTTTCCACACAGATTCCCATCAACTATTTTTGACTCACGTTTGGCTAACAACTTCTTGTGGCCCCTTGAGAACAAGACAGACACCCAGTGGTATGTACACCATTATTATTTCTAAGGCAAATACAAGTACGGGAAAGTGACTCTTGGCCACATTACATTTTAATTAAGATTTCAGAGTGATACAGAGGCAGTTTGGCACACATTTGACTATTTTAATTTAAAAAAAGTGTAGAGAAAGAGGATTGAGGTATTTTGGATGCTGACAAATCAGACTGTCAAGCAAGGGCAGTTACATGGTCCATCCCCAGTAGCATCAGGATCATGCTCCCCTGAAGCACTCCCAGCAGGCTCCCTTTTGCCTGCCTGGGAAGTAAGGTTGGCAGCCTTTGCCTTGGTTGTATTCCTCAGCCTCATGCATCTCTCTTAATCGCAGAAATGCAGAAACCAAAAACTGTAGTGACAGCCTTGCTGCAAAACTAACTATGTATTTGGAAACCTAGGTGGCTTCAGTCAGCTGATTTTGTAAGAGAGGTAGATTGTATCTGCTAATTTCATAGGCCTTAGTGCATTTACTAGGATTCAAAATGCACTTTAGCAAAAAGGAATGTCTTTTCACAGGTCAAACAACTAAGTTTCCTGGGTGCTTTCAATGTGTGTTACACAGCTGGAAACATTCTGTGCATGTTTGATGTTACTGTTTCATTGGTTTTTATATTATAAAGGGCATTTCTGAACACCTAGCTAGGCTCTTTGCTAATGTTCATCCCTAATCAGAGAAGGATTTACATCACTGAGATTACAGGATGTCACTAGCTGGACATTTTCAGAAAAACAGAAATGTATTGTAATGCTGCAGCCACTTGACTCATGCTCTTCTTGTTCCTTTTTCCTATGAAAACAACAACAGCTAAACTTTTGCAACTCATGTGGCAAGTTTAGAGTTAGTTATAGGGCTTATATTACAAACCTCTGCTATTGCAGCTTGTCTGCTGTGGACGTTGGCAGCTAATCCACCTGCTCTGAAGTGCAGGTAAGGGCTAGAGCCAGCCAAGTTCTGCTAGTCCCTTAATGACTTATTTCTGCCTCTGACATACGTTGGGAAAGGACAGATAAATTTTTCCCACAAGTCACTGTGAAAGAATGGGAAATAGAACTGTACTGCAATTCACTGCAACATTAAAATAAATAAATAAACAAATTATCATCAAAGCAAAGGAGAATGTGCAAAGCCCGCGGGGATCTGCTCAAGCCAGGCAGAGCCCTGGCTGCAATGGTGCTTCTGTGGGATGCTGAGCTAAGTAAGATTTGCAGAATTGAGGCTAAAATCCACAGCATTCTTGTGTAGAAACCTCATGTGGATTTGGAACCTCATCCATGGTTGTACTTGTTTCAGAGCAAGCATTGCCTGCATGAGTTGCAGAAGATAAAGCTCTCTTTCCAGCAAACTCTCTCAATTCTAGATTATTTGAAAAGACAAGTTACATTGTATTTCAGCCACAGAGGTGCTTAAGAAAAAGGTTTATATCTCTCTGAAACCAATGCCACCAGTATAAATTAGAACAATGCTTAGAACAATGAGATATAGTCTCTAACTGGGTATCATAAAAATATCTAAAATGAGAGTGACAATAAAAGCATAAAAACAAGTACCTTCCAGCTTTAAGAACCTCTTTGCTTAACTGGACTTGTAATTATCTTCTTTTGCCTTTTTTTTTATTTTCCTCCTTCCACACAATACAGGCTGTTAAATCACAGCTGTAATATTTTGGATACTTCAGTAGGAACAGAAATAAAATACAAAACTATACTTGAAAATATCCAGATGTTTGTATCTAAGTTTCCTTTAACAAAATGAAAAATGGATTCCTAAGAGAGACTTCTAACATTGAAAATCTCATCTGAAATTAAAAAGAATGCAGAGAGGGTGCTGGCAGACTTATACTGAAGTGCAGTTGGACACTTCATTTCTACTCGTTTCTTGGAAAGTGGTATATGGATTATAAATTTTGCACATTGCAGAAGCTTCCTAAGTTATTTGTGACTTGCATAAAATCCTAAAATAGGTGATGCCTTCATTCTACTGCAGTACTGGCAATGTTTTGAAATATGCCTCCTCCTTGGAACTTAGCTTTCCTTCAGGCAAAATCCACAGCTGAAACGGCATTTCTGAAAGGACGATGTCTGGTCAGCAAAATCATCATTTGACCACTGGAGAAACACAGCATTACTGGCTGATGTAGGTAGTCCCCTGCAGTGCCTCCCTCTAGCCTAGTGTGGGCTTTGCCCATAAAATCCTTCACCACAATCTTTCAAGACTCCTACCTTTGAAATTTAGGTGGGACTCCATGAGGTCTTTGTCTCAGTGCAGGCTTGCAATGTATCCCAAACTTGTATTAAGTGTACATTTGATAAAAACAGTCCAAGATAACTAATTAAAGGAACAAGTGGGTCATCGGGGCGCTTCAACGCTGTTGACAGGAGAGGGTCCCCTTCCACTCCCCGTTGGGGAAGACATCTGACCAGAACTGGACTCCAAAAGTAGAGCCGTGTAATAATCTAGGAGGAATGAGATGCCTCCCAGTGGGACACGAGTGGGTTCAAATGCCTGTTCAGAACAGAAACAGACGGCAGTCTCCAGTATCAGGAATAAAGGTGTTTTGTACAGACATGGCTGTGCAGGCACAGGAGGTAAACAAATCTTACAATACAGTCAGATACGTGTCAGACAATACAATTGTAATGCTAAAAGGAGTATCTGTGCAATTTAGAAAAACACTTCAGAGAATGGAAATTCTCTGTGACTGCTCCTGGGAGTGAGAGAAGAAACATCACCTGGGCGTCTAGCACAAGGATCAGAGCCTTGATGGCCACAGGCTTTCATGTGCCAGCACACTTGAGAGACGCACAGTCAGCAACTGAAACAGGGAAAAAAGCTGTCAGCCAGTGAGTTATCTTTGCATGAAATGTCAGTGCTGTGTGTCTTATATGGAGGTGCCTCCTCATTAGTTGTCACTTTCAAGTCAATGTTAGTTTAAGATCTGGCTTGAAAAAATCCACAGCGCTCTATAGAAATTGAAACATTTCTCTTAAAGAGATAACAAAAGTGAGACTGATGAAGTAAAGGATTGAAAACCAAACATGAATCTGTCTCATTTAGTGAAATGAAGAGTAGAGAAACAAGGTACTTGAGAGAAAGTAAGCTAGATTTTTTTAAACCCTTCTTATTTTTATTTCTAGGGTGCTTCAGCTAACTGTCTGAAGATATTTTCTCAGCTGTGAACAATTCATAAGAAGAGAACAAAATCTGAAAAGCACATTCCTTCAGTAATACTAGACCATAAAAAAACCCAGCAGTACATCCAAACTGTAATGTGAGTACTAAGATTTTTCCAGCCACACCTAAAGTATCTAAGATAATCTTTGATGTCCTAAAATAATTCTGCTTAAATGTTGCTCGATACTTTTTTAGGCTGTGGCAGCTCTCATTTGATCCTCCCATCGAGATTCCTTTCTCTGTTCTTGAATTAAAATGTTTTCTTCCTTTTCCTTTGCATATTTTCACTGTAATTAGTGAACTTCACAAATAGTTAATATAGAGTCCAGACTCTAAAGAAACATTAAAGATGAGCTTTTTTAAAGCTACTTAGATACCTAAAGATGCAAATGAGCACTAACTACTTTTAAAATTATGGATATCTGATCTGGGCCAAATTTTGTTCCTAGATACTTTGAAAAAGTATATTCTCTTAGTTTGTTATTTAAATATCTTTAAAGGACCTAACCCAAGTGGCCAGTTCTAGTCTAGCATTATGAACCAATGTTTAAAATCATGGAAGCAGCCTCCAGTCCTATCTTAGTCCAGCTCTCCAGCAGAACCTGAGCACATACTTAAGCATGTAAATAGTCCCAGTAGAATCAAAGAAACAGCATCCAACTGAAAACCAGACAGATATTAAAGGAAAAAAGTGTGATGGTCTGTAGAGAGTCTGTATGTATAATGTGTATGCAAGCAAGAGGCTAAATTAAGGCTGTTGAGAGGCTTTCAGTCTGCATTTCGAGCATATGCCTTTTTAACTTCAGGCCCCCATATAGAAAGGTGTTGGTGCTCTAGAAGGCACTTTGCCTGTTCCTCTATGCCAGTGGAAACTAGGACTGGAGCAATGAATGAAGGAATGGTGATTATTTGAAAATGGAACTACATAACATTTTGAAACACATCTGTTTTAAAGAAATATTCAATTAAAGCATTTTTTATATGGCACTAATGATTACTACTGGTTTGACCATCACAGATGCTAATATGTGTTACACCCCTTTGTTAGTGTGATTGTATTAAACCCACATACTGCTTACTCAAAAAGTTTTCAACAGTCTTTGCAATGCCAAGGATGCTATTTCAGGAATTCATACACTTCTGTCTAGGATCTGAAATCATTCAGACACCATGTTGAAACCTGGAAAATCACATACCTGCACCTTCATTTTCATATAGCAATGTGAGTATGTCTTACCTACAGTTCTTATTTTTCTGAAAACAGTACCCTGTCCCAACATGTGGTGTATTTAATCACTGACTAGGTCTTTATGCAAGTGATAATATTTTTTATGATACTCATCCAAAATGCCATTAGTCACAACCCAGAGAGGGATATGCTGAAAGGACTTGTGACAGAAAGCATGCCTTTTCAACACTCTGTGTTTAAATCTAACTTTCAGTTCGGTAAAGCTGACAGTAGTGCTCCAAGACTGCCTGAAAAAAAAAATCATAAATTTTGCCTTATGTCTTTTCTGCTACGTTGTTTTTGTTTCTCTCCCTCTGAGATATACCTTTCTCATTCCCCGTGAGAAACTCTACCAGTTTATTATATGGTTAAAGTAAGTTTATGTGTTCATTCACTTCATCTTGTCTGAATATATAGAATGCTTCCTAGTTAAGTTACAATGTAGCTGTCACTCAGTGAAACCTTAAGAATTTGATTAAGTTGTGCAAGTGCTGACCTTACCAAAAGGTCACTGAGTGAAACCTCATAAATTTGTGTAAATTGTAGAAACATCGAGTTTGACAAAATACAAGCAGCCGTGTATGTCCTCTTCCTCCTGCTTGAGCCTGGTATGAGGAGAAATCCTTTCCAAAGAGCTAGGTTAGATATGCTGTAGCTCATTTTCAGGTGGATCCATATTTTGACCAATCTCTGTGATGGCAGTGCAAGATGGTATACCTTCACTATTTTTTTGGTTGCTGTAGAGATCTGTGACACATACTTCAGTATGGGCTAGCAGCCCCATTACATAACCTAATAGCAGTACACAGACTGATACCCCTTAACTCTTATGGCTCCTTTTCTATATATCTGTCCATGCCACAGTCACATCCCTGTGCCAAAGTGTGGGTGCACCATGTGGTCTGATGTGAGAAGATCATGGGCCTGACAGGCTGCTACATTGCCTATATCCTGCTATCTGAAACTTAATCTTCTGTCAGAAGGTAGTTTTTATACTTAGGTGTAGCTTAAGTACAAGGCAAGGAATACTAAAATTCTGTGAGAACTGGCATTTGTCTGGTTGCAGGCAGATGCATCAAGAGTAAAAGAGGTCAATGCTAACTAATGGCTAAAGAAACTCCTGATGGAAAGAATTGTAGATATGATCCTATAGGAAACAGAAGCCTCCTGGAAGTGAATGTATAATTCCACGCTTAATCCATTTTGATTTCGAGTACTTAATTGTGAAGTTTTATGTCTTCTACCATGTCTGCAAAGGTCAATTCACATAGCCTGAGTTTACAACCCCCTTGAATGTCAATAAGGGCAGATCTCCACATGCTTTAAATTCTTATCATTGTATCTCCACACAGAGATAAATGTGGTGTTCATTTGAGGTTCACAACTCATTCTTTTCCCAGTAGAAGTGGAAATGCTTTTAGAGAATGCAAGTATCTGGTACTCAAAAAAAAAATATGCCTGCCAAAAATAGGAGCTATATTTAAAGCCTGTAAGTCAGACGGGTGGATGGCACAGAACTATCCCAGGTTTCTGAACTGGGGGACCAATCAGATCAGGCAGGAGGCTGACAAAGAATTTTTAATCTCTGAGGAGATGGAATGGCAGACAGGAAGAAGAGTGCAGGATGAATGATTAAAAGCAAACCAATACCTGCATTACTGCTTTTGGAAGATGTAATCTCACAAATATGTGCCTTGCCTGAGGAGTCAGCATCCTAGTAAGACACTGGCTCAGCCCACTTGGGAGGCAGAGCAGCAGTTAAACCTCCTGCTGGCTGGAGAGTGAGGGCTGTTTTCCACACACTGCAAGATTTCTTCCTAATTGTTGCAGACCAATATGCTGGTGAACACTAGCGGAGCTCCCTGCAAAGAACCCTGTTCAAAATTATCACTTTTGCGAGGCTACACTAGTGCAAGCAACTGGGTTCTCCCCACTGTGAGATGAAGTGAGAGGATGAAGAAATCCAAAGGAAGTTTTAAGTTCATAAAGCTCCCTAATCTCCATTCTAAATAATCCCTTAGGAAGCTTACATTAATGTGAATTTCATATAATCTCATTGTCCAGGATGCTATCTGCCATCCCAGTATTAGTCCTCAACAGATCATCGCTGAGAATGCAGGCATTTCACAAGGAATTCATGTTGGAGTTGCACATGTGCATTATGGCTGGGTATAGATAATGGTGTGGATATCATTAGGGAATGATTGAGTTATTTTTAAAGGTATTTAACCACGAAATTGCAAAATGATTACTAACCATCCAAGCGTTAAGTTTGTCAAATGCTTTCTTGTTAGCTGTAGTGAGCAAGTTGCTGGCAACAAATTAGATTTTGACAAATCTTTTAAGATGTTGTATGATTTAGGGCACCTAACTCTACATGGGATGAGTGAAGACCAGGTGAGAATGGGACACAAAAAACTACTAGTTTTATTACATATTTACTTCAGCTTTGCCTTTTGTAGTTTGGGTTTCTGCTGCCATCTTCTACATGCTACAAGAGTATGAAGCACAATATTGCCAACTCGGCAGGAAATTATCAAATCTTAAGTCTCTTTTGGTTCATAAGAGAATTTCTGTTGCTTTTTGAAAAAATTATGTTAGTAATGGGACATATAGGGAAAGCCCTTCTGATGAGGCATTGGATGGTTCTTTGTAGTCATTCAACAAACAGAGCCAAGAGCCTGTAGCTCTGTCTGCCTGTACTTGCATTTCTATCTTGCTGTTGCATGTCTACGGTATTTGCCACATCTGCTCCTACTTCTCTGCAAACGCTCAACATATAATGCACTGAAGTCTGGTCACCCTCAGCTCTCACAGGGAACTGTCCCTACTAGAATTTGAATTGTTATGTTTGTCTGTGCCATTTGTTGAATGTATGTGTAATGCTGATAGTAATTTTTTCTCAGAGCAGTAAAATTTATATCCGTCCAGCTGGCTTTTCAAAAATAGTTCAAAAGTTGTTGGGAACAGCATGTAAAAAGTATTTCTAATTCATATCCCAAATCTGTACTACAAAGTGTCTCTCAGCTAATTTCTGAAAAGCCATGCCAATTTTTAAGCTCATCTGACTCCTACTGCAACTTCTAGACTCAACATTTCTTACATAGAAATGCTGTTTCAGCCTTGCCTTGTCTCTAGGCAAATGTCTGTTTGCTTACTGAACATTGGTGAGCCCTGAGCAGTGCAGTGACAGTTTACATAGATCATGTCTCACTTTGCTCTAGGAAAAAAAACAACCAAAAAACTTGTGTCAATTAATGTTGAAGTGGAGCTGAATTATGGGTGGCCATTTCTTGCCATCTGAAATTCAGAGAACCTGTGGTGTTACCTCTTGTAACAATTTCTGAGGCTAATTTGTGTATGGATATGGATTTACAAAGGACTCTGGATATTGATTTCGAATAATAAGTTCTGCTTAACCTGACTTACAAGTTCTCCCAGAGTCCCTGCAGGGGAATTTCAATAGACTTTGCTTTTTAACTTCTCCTTTTTTATGATCTACCTGCCTTTCTCCATGATCTCAGGCCATATGGGCTGGCTACAAAGCCAAACAGGGCACAAACATCTCAAGTCTCACAAACAACTATTAAAATAGAAAAGCGTGGAAATAAACAACAGAAAATGTAAGTTCAAATAAAAAACCTTGATAGAAATTAGCTAATATCTGAGCTGGCTTTCAGTCTGACTTATTTTATGCGACACTGTAACACAGTTAGCTATGTAAACAGCCCCAAACTCCATCTTTGTGCAGGTTTTGTTTGTGGGTTTGTTTTTTTACAAGCTTAAAAAAATGAATAAAATTCATGCTGGTGATCAGGAGTGTAAAAGTAAGGTTCAAACAAAGTAAAGACTTGAAATGACCAAGAATAAAGAATAGGAGAAAAAATAAAATGCAAAGAGGTAAAATTAGGGAAAACCCCCATACTTTTAATCATTACATAATCTTTGATGTAAGGGTAACATGAAGACATGCCAAATCAAATGGAAAGTAAAAAACTGGGGTGTCTCCAGAAAGAGTTAAATATTTGTTTTTGGAGAAGAGAACTGGACACCAAATCATGGAAAGGAAGAAAAGGGATTTTGAAATGTAGTTTAAATATTAATTGGGACCAGTAAAAGAGAAAGGAAGAAAGATCTAAAGAGCTAATGGTAAGGGTATGATATTTAGAAATGTAAATGTAAAAGTGAACTGTGGCAAGGATGTTGTATGGGCTGATAGGGGTAAGAGATGAAAGAGAAAAAGGAAAGTTTTAAACAAAGATACTAAATGTCAAATTGAGAATCTCAAACAAACAAACAGGTCAGAAGTGACCACTGACAGAAAGAAAAATGGAGACATCTGAAAGGAGAGAAAGATGCGTGTTTTGTTACTAGTTCTCTCAGACATCCTGGGAGACTGCAAGAAAAAGCACTGCTCATCCTCCTCTACAAAAGGAAGAGACAAAAAAAAAGTAAGGACATACTCAATGTTCTTAGCTAAATGGAGCAAGGATTCAGGAAGGCCACTAAATACAGCAATGGAGAAATTAGGGCCTGAGATCACGAGGATGTGTACCAAGAGGGTGATACTGGCTGTCACATGAGACGATTCAAAAATACCACCTGCAAAGATAATATTAGAAATAGGGAGAGTAAGGAGGAAAGCAGCTTGCCAGAAGGTTGGGCCAGCAATCCTAACATTAACACTAGAATTAGTAGGATATAAATGAATATCAAATGATAGAAGGCAATGGATAAAAAAGGGTGGAAGGGGAAAAAAATAGAATTCTGAATAGCAAAATATCATCTTGCATCATTTATACAGGTTAGAAGTATGAGGCACCAATGTTGCCAGAAGCAGTGCTTTCAATAGGTTGTCTCCTTCTATGGATGATACAGTGGCAGCCCCACACTACATCTCTCAAGAGAAGTGGATGACTTCAGATGAGAAATCCAGCAACTAGTTAACACACGTTGAAGTGATTCTTGATTTGCAAGTGTTTTGTAAGAACAGCTCCAGAGAGTAGAGCTCTTTGAGCTTCACTACTGAGCAGAGGCCAGGAGAGCTGAGACCACTTGCCGCCCTCCTCAGCAATCCCACGTCTCACCGTTTTCAAAGAACAGATTATGAGTTATTTCATTTGGCATTTGGGGTGAGGTTGCACCATCCCATCAGACCACAACTTTCTCAGACAGGTGAGTCACTACCCCGGTGATTATAACTAAGCCTTACACAGGCACACAAAGCAACACAAGTGCAGAAGCGGAGGATGCAAACCAGCTCTGGAGCTCACCCCCACAATGATACAGCCAATGGATGAGCTGTGTGCAGGCTGACAATTCACATGGATTGTAGCTACGTGTCTGGTGAAGTGTAAAAACTTGTTAAATAATTTCCTTTTACCATTAGAGGTGGGCAACCTTCCTTTCAGTAACAGTTTAAAAAGAAGATGTAGTTTTATAGATCTGAAAGGTATTCAGAACAGCAAACACAAAAAAAATCACAGTGTAATATTTATTAAAATTTGCAAATAAAGATGTATTTTTGAAGAATATACTTAATTTTACACATTATTTGTCTCAAAAATGAATCTGAGGATGCTTTTGATTATATCAAACATACCTTCCAAATATTTTTTCTATTTTGGCCTTGTCTAGAAGTCAGTTATGTTTTTAAAACTTCCTATGTTCAGTTCATACTTCTAGAATTCACTTTGGGTTACTGAAAGCAACCTCACTGACTTGATGCTGAAGAGCATAATCACAGTCTAACCATGGTATAAGCAAAAAAGCTACAGAGAAAAGCATGCAGTTGTCCACACTAATACCTGAATTATTATAGCAAATGACGGCCTTAGTAATCCGCCTTTTGTAGAAAAGGTTCTTCTTTTAAAATATGGTGTAGTCTAGAGCAATATTCTTCCTCTCCCTCCAAACGAAACCACTACAGACACAAAAAGCCAGTGTCCGGGTGGTTTACCCGGACAACGCAAAGAAATCTCTAGCTCAAACTGTGTACACTAAATTGATTAACATTTACATAGCACACCACTTCCTTTTTTGCCGTTAGCATTTCAGATCTGTGAGTCCGCATTTCCCTGTGACAGACACCCAAAACAGCAACAAGCTTCAGAATGGTTTTCACGTTCTCTGACTATCAATGTGACCAAAATCCAAGTGAAGAAAAATATTTGGGCTCCTAAATAATTTTGAAAGCTATATAAAGTGTGTGACCTACAAAATCAGTTTCAGTGAGTGCATTTTAACTTAGTTTCTCAGAATGAACTAGGAGGCTAGGAAAAAGTCGTCTATTCTCTAAAGATACAGGATTTTGATGGGTTGTATGTTTTTTAAAGCAAGTTCCACAATTCACCTTCAAAGTCCAGGTCAAACAGTAAATCCTTCCTGTTGTTTACATGTCATGAGTATGACAGCACTCAGTAATTTACTTCCTTCATTACCAGCTAACAACGTTATTTCCCATCTCCTGATTTCCTAAGCTGCTTCTTGTGAAGATTACACTTCCTGTAGGTTGAACTCTTGGTTAACCAAGATTTGCTGCTTATATACACAAGTCTTTCTCATTCAGATCCAACATTTTCACACTCTTCACTCTCTCAGAAGGAAACAGAGGGTCTCTTTATCTGGGACTTGGGCCAATAAGGGCCACAGGGAGTCACATCGTAATAAATATACATATTTACTATATGGATAATAGAAACTTTTTCCTAAACTTGCTTTTAGCTGGAGAAGCTGTTGCAAAGAAACATATTTTAAATCAAAGGATTACTATAGGAAAATTATCTGCAGGTCTCAAATAAGCTTAGACAAAATAGAAAGTACATTTCACAAGTTTGTTCTGAAGTATTTAAGCAAGCAAAATGTCACACACCTTTCTAATTTAAAAGACTTTGCATTTGTATTTGAAAAGAATAAAATAATAAATAGTTAAAAGAGCTAATTCAGAGGGATCTTTCACGGAATCTATAAATCTCCATGTAGGACTTATTGGGATTTCAACAGAAATTTCCTATTTAGTCAGAATATCCTTTGGAAGGAATTCACATCAGGTATTTAACAAAAAAACCCCAGAAGTTTGTGTGGGTTTTTTGGTAGGGGTTCTAGTAAAACATTCATACAGTTTAGCCATATGCATTTCCTCACCAAACCACCCTGGTATTTTCACAGTCTTCCAACAATTTTCTCAAATGCTTTCACAAACTGATAAAATGTCCTACACCAGAAAAAAAGGTAAACAAAGCTTTAGCCAAACTATTTATTGAAAAGTGAAGAATCAAATAAGCATGAGATTTTTTTCCATGGTTTAATTATAGGCACCATAATATGATCGTTATTACACAGCCTTCCTAAAGGGCTTCTATAAAATATTTTATTCTTCCTCTAAATTAGAACAAT
This sequence comes from Pipra filicauda, assembly GCF_003945595.2. NCBI lineage: Eukaryota > Metazoa > Chordata > Aves > Passeriformes > Pipridae > Pipra > Pipra filicauda. The sequence goes on from NW_024104287.1 coordinate 4,539,796, forward strand.
TATATCTAACTTCTGAAAAAAATTTTAACTGATACAGAAAAGATTTAAAACAGGTTTTGAAAAAAGCCACAAGCAGGGCATTTCATATAGACTCTGGTTTTTGGCTCTGCTATGATTACATTGCCTGAAACACATACTCGAAGACGTGTAAATGTACAATAATTTACTCAACTTCATACTGCACTTGTGCAAACAGCACTCTTCTTAATGGGACTTAAAATGACAAACCACATTAGTGCATTGAATCCTACAGCAAAGTCTTCAAGTATTGTAAATAAAACAAGAGTTCAGTGAGGGTTTTAGTGCAGATGCTGCAAAAACTGATTCTTTTTTCTGTATTTACTGTAGAAATACATGGAGTTGCAGAGGAAGACCTACATCAAATCCATGTACCGAAAAGGCTGAAAGGGAGAGAATGACCTTCCTTTTTGACCTCTTCACAGCCCAAGTAAAGCTTTGTTTGTCTTTTGACTCTTGGATAAATGATTATGCCATTCGTGTGTATCCACATGCGAACACTTTTAAGAAAACAAAACAAAACAAAACAACACATCCAAAGCTGTGGTAACTTTCCGCTGTTCATCACTTGCTGCAAGAATAAATGATGGCCAGAATTCTTGACTAAGGACAAAAATGTTTATTTGAAAAAACCCTTACTTCTCAGAATTCAGGCATGTATTTTCTGTGTTATCCAATTTCTTGTTTATGTATCAAAAGCACCGAGCTGATAAATATTTACTACTGCACCGTCAAAAAACCAAAGACACCAGTGGAATTATTAATGCGTAGAAGTGCTAATCTCTTCCCGAAGAAAGAATTCCAAGTGGTCATGAGTTTATCCTGACTGCACCGAACTTCTTTTTCCTCCACTATACTTACTACAGTTATTAGTTTCAGGATTTGGCTCACTCCAAATTTGTGTCATTTGTTCCTAATTTTGTGTAAAATTTCAGTTTCAGCCCTTTTCCATAATTTCAAATTTCTTTTGTTATGTACATCTAGTCACCTGAGCAAAACACACCAGAGAACATTTCAGCAATCCTTGTTATTAAACTGCCTTTGTTTACTTACATAATCTAATTTTTTTCTAATTACATGCTTTCCCACTTTGCTAAAATATTTATTTACTTGCTACATGTTGAATAAAATTCTCCAAATCAACTAGGGAATCATAAAGCCAATCATCCGTGTCTTGACTTCTGAGAAACTTCCGAAGGGTATCTAAAGCGCTCAAAGCCTCGTTTTTTGATGGCAAAACCTGTTCAGCTCCCTGAAATTGATCACCTTCATTCTCATCCTCATCTTCATCTTCATCACCAAAAAATGTCCTGGCTTTATCTGACACAATTTCTTTGGCACACATCATTCCATTATTTATGTGCACTTCATAAGTTAGCAAGTCATCATCTAGAGCTGCATATTCCTCCAAAGATAAGCCTTCTGGAAACTCCACTCCAGCTGCTTGTGCGTGAGCAATCAAATCAAGATCACTTTCAATCTGTTTGTTGTTACCATTTGTCTCAGTTTCTAATTTGAATTCTTCTCCATTATAACTTTTTACAATAGTCTGTGGTGTTACTTCCCTCCAGCACAGGTACAACATCTCAATTGCATCAAGAAGGGTCAGCATAAACTCTTTATTACCTTCTACACAATCAACAAATCTCTTGATAAGACAGTGCCTGTATTTAACCTTCAGACTTCTGATAGCCCCTTGTTTCACAGCTATACATGAAGAGGAGTCTGAAGGAAAGAAAACTAATTTGACAGACTTCAGGTTCTTTACCTCTGTGTGAGCTGGGAGAGAATCAGCAAGAATAACCACTCGGCGCTGCTGTGCTTGAAATCTGCCATCGAGTTTACGCATCCACTGTTCAAACACTTCTGGAGTCATCCACGCCCTGTCATTTGCTTCATAATCCACAGGAAGCGACTTCACATCTTTGAAAGACCGTGGACTTTTGTTTTTTCCTATAACAAGCAGTGGAAGTTTCTCGGAGCCATCCATATTTGTCCCCACCACTACAGTTATTCTCTCTTTGCTTAGTTTACCTACAGAACAACTTTCCCCTTTAAATGCAAATGTGTTATGTGGTAACATTTGATACAACAATCCAGTCTCCTGTATATGAAACACATTTTTTGGCTGATAATCATTTAAATAATAAGGAAGCACATTCTGGTACCAAAGGGTTGGAGCATCCGCTGTAGTAGTTGCAGCTGCTTCTACAGGCTGAGCTCTGAAAACTAAACCATATCTCGACTTGAAACGATCGAGCCAGCCATTGCTGCACCTAAAATCACTGTGTCCGAGCTTCTGGGCAAAATCATTCGCCTTGAGGCGCAGCATGGGACCGTTCACCGGCACCTTCAGGCACTGCGCGATCCTGTACCACTTCATCAGTGCCTCCTCCAGGTCGGCATAAAAAGCCGTCCTCAGCCTTTTCCTTTTGGGATCAAACCGCAAAGTTTCAAAGGCTTCCAAAACTTTTTCCTTATTCTTCATAATCGAAGACAGGGAGTTCTTCTTTATGCCATACTTGGCTGCAATGTCCGCCTTTTTCTTGCCACTCTCCACGGCGCTTATGATGTCGATTTTCTCCTCGATAGATATGCTTTTTTTCCTCCTCACCATGTGTTCGGGCAGCGCCTCTGCCATGGCACCGAGGTCCGCTCATCCACATCCACACGCGGGCACGCACCCTCCTGCTCTGCCGGCTGGCTTTCCGGGACGGCGCACCGATCCCAGGGCACGGCACTTGGCGAGCCTGGAGCCGCCTCCCCGGCTGCGCTGCCCCCGGTTGCCATGGCCGCGACCATAGACACGGCAGCCCAGAGCGGCCGCCGCCCTCCTCCCCTTTCCGGCACGGCGCTTCCGGCTCCTGCTGCCACCGGAGAAGGAAGAAAATAAAGCCGGAGAGGGGCCGCCGGCGCCGCCCTGCCCGGCTGCTTCTTGCCCCCTCTCCCTGTCTCCGTCCCGCCCTGCCGTCCCCCGCAGCACGACGTCCCCGGGGCCGACGCGGCGCCGCCGCAGGTGAGGGCCGGGCCGGGCCGGGGCAGCCGCTGGGCCCCGCGTTCGGGGCGGGCGGGGAGGGCCGGGCCGCGCCTCCCGCTCCGGCCCGTCCGACGTGTCATCCCGCGGGGCTCCCGGGCGGGGGGGGCGGGCGGGCGGGGGTCTGCCCATCTCGTACGGCTCCGCTCCGGAGGGCACTGGGCGCCCGGACAGGGAGGGCAGAGCCTGAGCTTGGTTCGCGAGAGAGAGAGGGAAGCTGTGTGAATTTCGTGCCCCCGAGACTTACTCCACACCCTGGCAATTACTGTTTTAAGTGTGCCAATTTGTCTTTTGATTGCTGCTCTTCAAGCATGGGAACGCTGTGGTGTTGTGTGACAAGCAGGTGTTGTGTGTGGTGTTTGTTTACAAACTAGACGCAGTTCTTCCAGTGTTTCTTATAGTAAATCTCTAATATGTCATTTTTAACTGGCACCACCTCATATCCTTTCATCTCGTATGAAGGGCTCTAAGGGGGATCATCCTGAATGTCCAGTTCAGAATGAAGTTTCAGTGTCTAATGTGTGCTTTCTTATGCTTGGTGGCACCAGTAGCAAGGAGTTATCACTTTGCAGTTGGTGGCTGTAAGTGTTGACTCTCTACAAAAGACAACAGAAGGGTTCTTTTGCAGGGCTGGAAAAGGACATTACTTGATCGGTGCAGCTCCAAAAATGTCTGAATCATATATATGTTTATGTGTATATGTGTGTACACACACACAGTTAAAATGTAAAGATTAAGTAACACAGAAGAACAGATTGGAAGCATTAGGAAGCTGAGGCAGTATCTTGATTCACTGTTTCTTTCTGTTTTGGTAGAAGTTGAAATCATAATGGGCGCCCGTGGCTTACCTAATCTGGAGACGAGCACAGCATTAAGGCGTTCAGGGGCAGGTTGACCCATCATGGGGTTGTGGAAGTTAGTAGCAGCCTTGTTCTCTGGTCTTTATCTCCATCATGTCTTCTAACTCTCAGTCATAATTAGATCTTGTAAGTGGAGCAGCCAGGGAATTCAAGAGCATTAAGAAGAAACTATGCTGTGATTGCAGCAGAAACTGTTTAATGCAGTTCTTTACAGTCTTTTTAAAAAAGCAGTTGATCTTTATCTTGACAAGAATTAGTGAAAGTATTCTTAGTTAGAAATCAAAATTAAGAAAATATGTGTAAAATCATTATTTTAGTGGATTTTCTACAGTGTTACAAAAACTTGTATTGCTTATCTATGCCTTGGAGTAATAAGACAGCAATAAAAGTGTGTAGTAACTTAATTTGGACAGAAGCTATCTTGCTTTTGCCTTATTGGCAATTAATTAAAAAAAACAAGCAAAGGAGCCAGTGCATCCTGCTTAGAAGAGGAGATTTGGTTCTTGAGAATCCCATGGTTCTCATTTCTGAAACCAGAAGTCATTTACCTAAGTGATGTAACTATGTGAAGAATAAACTCCTTATTCAAAACTAATTTATTGTTGATGACATTTAATTCATATTTGCATGAATAAGCAAATATGAATTTGCCTTTTTTATTAAAGGTTCATAAGTGTGCTCTTCTAACCACTAATTATAATTGGTTAAATGTCTCTGAAGTCTTTATCCTAGAGTAAGCTTATTATGTTGTTTATAAGTTTTTGCTTTGCTATGCTTTTTACTTTGCCAGATGAAGAAGTGATATATAAATCCCCAGGACTTAGAAATTGTGTGGTTTTATTTACGGTGAGCAAAACTGAAAATGACTGAACCTGTAATCTAATATGCATTAAGGTAGATTCACCATGGGGGGCTTGATTTTAGTCTATGTCCTCTCTTCTACTCTGGTGCAGTATTTGTGTGGATTTGCAGAACTGGTCTAGTGGGGGAAAAATGAAGATCCAGAAGGGTGGGAGTGATATAGACAGGGTTTCAGGCTTAAATTCATGTCAGGATATGGATCAAGCATATTTTTCCCAAGTAGAACATCTCTGAGTTGTTGTAATTGCAACTAATAGTAGTAAATGTTCTAGTACACCAGTCAGTCACCTAACATATTCCAAAGTTGGGGCTGCTTTAGTGGGAAAAAACCCCCAACAACTAGATAATGCAGAATTCATGCTGTCCTGAGGATCAGCAACCTCTGATAAAGAACAGCACTTTGGCACCTGCAAGAACTATGGAGATGCAAAAGTCTGTAGGCATTTCTGTAATGGAACCTTAAGTATAAATGATAAATGTGTGTAGATGCCATCATTGCTGCAATTTCACATAAATGTCTTCACTTCTGAATCTTGGTGAAGATGTAGAAAGTTTTCATCCTTGCATACAGCATTCAGTGTTTATTTCCCTATTTTTTTGCTGTGCAAGCAGTCATCAGGAAATTCTGTAGTTAAATTAGAATGTGCAATTGAACTTTTTATGAAAGCCACCTTTAATCTACATTTTTTCCTCTTCTCATGTTTTAAAGGTGGTCAGTGTGGTCGTGCAGAGCTGGATCATAGAGCTGGCAAGTGTTGGCACTACTTGCAGGAAAAGAATATTGTACAACAAAATTGGTGAATTAACACAAATAGTGAATTAATTTGGATTTTAAAAAATTAATTGTCTTTATGCAGTGTCTTCTCCATGGGTTTGTGAGATGGTTCATGCCTCTAGATTAGGTTATTAAAAGTTCTTAAGTCTATCAAAATTATTTTTACTGCTTATAGCACTTAATAGTTTTAAACAGCGTTACTGGTCTATGTAAGTTTGTATATGATATAAAAATATAACTCTAGGAACACAAACGTGGTAAAACTGAGGAACAGATTGCCTTAACAAAGACTGCACTACAACATGAATTTAGCTTCTTGTTTAACCAGCAGAGCGTGGAAATCTCACGTATTCTTCTAATCCATAATGGACTTTTTTTAGCTACTCAAAAATAAGCTGTTAAGCGCAGAGGTTGTTTTCAACCACAAGCATAGTTTGGACAGGACTGTGGGAAAACAGCACCTCTGCCATATGGTCTTTCATATTCAAAAGAAATTTGAAAAATTAAGAAAGATATGTGAAGGAATTTTGTATTGATAGTAGAAAAATCCAACTTCATTCAGTGATATCTCTGAATGAATTGTTTTTCTGGAGAAAGTGTCTTATTTTACGTTTGATTTTTTCAAAGTAAAGGTTAGTCAATGTAATATGGTCTGGATGATTTAGGTGATTCAGTTTCTCAGGCTTTGGTCATGCGAGCTGCTTACCTTATTAATTATTTGCTTTAATTAGAATTTTTTATAGCTTAGGCATTTGAAATACAATATAAATACAAATAGTGATCTCTTTATAATTTTTCTTAATCTGGTATTTGTCTGAACATGTATAAAATGGTGCAATACTTAATGAACTGAAGTCATGCGTGATTATACTCAATACTGACAGACTGTTTAATTTTTAATGATTGGTTGTCTGCTCCTCTCAAACAGCTAGGTGAATTGTGGTGTCACCTGTAGGTACCAGCTATTTGAAATTGAATTTAGATACTTTTCTTATTTAAGCTATATTAGGCATGTAATTCATCTTCCATGATCACTACACTCACTGAGCTGATTTCTTGTGCATGTGCTCAGTGTCATTGCCTTTCTTTGCCTCCGTAGCTGAGATCTTTTTGAGACTAAAATGAAAGGGATTCTGTTTCTAATAGGCTTAACAGACTGAGCAGCTTAGTAGGTTTCAGTGGCTTAGCATCAATATAAACTTGCAATATTTGGATAAGTTTCATGTAAACAAAGTAGCGATCTTTGCAATGGTAGTCAGTGTATTGTTGCAGGTGACAGTATACATCAGCTGAAGAACCTTGTTTGACTTCCTAGGTTTTATGTTGCAAGCTTAGTCGTCTGTGTGGGGGAAGGTTGCTTTGGCAGTGGAAATTTATAGTAGATTGTATTCCTAGTCTCTGTTAGATTTGTGGAGAGCTGAAGGCATCAAAGGGAGGAGGTTTCACTTTGGTTTAGCAGAACTTGTAAAAGAAGTGTTTTCTGAAAGCCTGCCTCAGTTTCTGTGAGGTTCAGCGCCCAGCTCCTTTCACATCAATTAATGCATGCCAAACCTATTTGGTTTTCAGGTATGTCAGAACACAGCAGCGAATCCACAACACTTGATGAGTCTCACCCTGCTGCAGAAGAGGTCCAGTCTGGCTCTGAGGTGATTGGGTGATAGTTATATAAGTGTAAAATCAACCAATCCTAACAACAGTTTCAGACTACCAAAAATTCTACATAGCACAGTGGTATTAGTATGGGGCTACGAGCTCACGCACAGCATCTTGAGTGGGTGGGTTGGTTTTGAGACACTATTAAGAACATTCTGATTAATTCATAGTGAAGGATTGCTTCAGCCAGTAGTCTGTTGCTGTGCTGTATTTGTTTTGTAAGTTGAATAGATTTAGGCATGGATTCTGAAATGTGTAAGTACTGGAGGGAAAAGGATTGGTATTTGAAAAGCAACAATCTGTGTAATCTCACTACAACAAGGTATTCTATCTACTGCTGAAGTAGTGAATTTTTTTTTTTCTTGGGAGCAGAGACAGCTTGTTCCTTCTTTATGGAGAAGTCTGTGACATTTTGAAATTATGAACAAATTCCTAAGGTTCCTAATATTATTTAGCTGATCAGAATGTGTTTGGGAGGCTGTTTCAGAAAAATAAACATTTTTGTGACTGTTCTAGAGTAAAAATGAAGAAACTAATGCTGATTTTATCACTATTAGAGTTTCAATGCCAGTTAATTGTTTTTAAACTTTTAGAAAAACAGTATAGTGATTCCACAGCTATTTAGCATATCTCCAAATCTGATATTTGTAAACAGATACGTGCAAAGAAAATACTGATTGTTACTGAAGGATGATTCTATTTTTTTCTAAATAAAAAGTCCATCTTCAGCGTCATGTTTTTCTGTAATGCTTGTGTCATTCATGCTTAATACATCAATACAAATTTAGGAACTTATTAAGATTTACTTCAGGCTGTTTCTACATATGATAATTTTTCTTCTGAGGATTCAATTTCTGCCTTGTTTAAGCCAGCTGTGGGTTACACTTGCCAAAGGGGCACTTGATTCAGCAATCATACTCACTGTTTCAACAGAAGTACTGTTGTGGTTTGATGCTTTAGTTTTCTCTCAGATCAATAAGCTCACCATGATTGTGTGAGGTTACAGGAACACACATGCAGAGGTAAAGAGAAATGACTGCTTGTTTTTGGTAGTAGCCTACAGTTGAGTAAGTATTTTGAGGTATTGCACTGCTAAAGTAAGCTGATGCTGTGGCCAAGAGCAGTCCTTTATTCTCAATATATTCTTATTGCATTATTACCCCCTCAGTTTCATAGGTGCAAGTGTAGGACCCATGTGATGAACTGTTTTGGGGAACTGATGTGAGTGGAAAAATTATCCATCCTCTTTTTGAGCACAGGTCACCTTCTTTTAACCTGCAGTGTTTCTGGAATCTTGTTTGCTGTACAGATACATTGCTCTGGCTCAGGGAAGAGGTGAAGGAATGGTGAAAGCTGATAGGAGGAAGAGTTGGGGAAAAGGGCAAGGACTTTTTTTGACAACAGTGTTAGCTTAAACTGTTGACTAAAATGCAGGCAGTGGTTTCTTGTTATGTCTGAGTCAAATTAGCAGCTTATCCCACTTCCCCTTTTCAGCTGCTCGTTTCACGTCTTTGGTACTTACCTCACTGCAAACTGATTCAACTCACTGACACTGGAAAATTAACCTGGTGAAAAGGTCCATTGCCAGGTTAGTGAGTTGTGTGTGGTGACTGCAGTCAGGTGAGTGGTTCAGAGGTGGGACACTGTGTGGCTCACAGTAGGGACTGGAAAAGTAGAGTGGTGAAATGTCCTCCTTTCAGCAAAGGAAAATTATGTTACAGTTCAAACATAGCGTGAAACTGAAGTTAGCAAGTAATTTTTTGCTTTTTCTGAACTACATACATAGTTTGACTCAAGTAGGAATGCCTAAAAAAATAGGTGAATTGCTACTAGGTTGTAGTAGATTTCAGAAGTTGTCCAGAGAAGCTGATGAGTTTGGTTTTTTAATATATGTATTTGCTAGAGACGTGCGTATGCCTGAGTGTGTATATCTTTGAATAAATGTATAAAAATATATCAATGTCAATATTTGCAAGGTGATTTGAGACTGTTGATGAAAAGCACCGAAGCCAAGTATTTGTTTTGCCTTTAGTTAAATTTAGAGGTGCATTTTTGTTTGTGATCCCTGCCAAACAAAACGTATTCTCTGACAGTACAGGAGTTCCCCTTTGCACTGTGTTCTCTGATAATTTGCAGAAAGAAGACCAAAAGTATCTGTGTTAGCCTATGCCAATGTTTCCGTATTGTGCAGGTGGCTGTGACAGGCCAAGCCTTTGAACAATACCACACTTGACCGTGTCAAGTAGAAGTGTGGTTCCTAGCAGTCTTAGAGCTTAAGCAGATGAGAGATTCAGAGCAAGCTTAAGAAGCTTGATCTATTGGGCAGATTTCCTAAATGAAAATCTAATATGATACATAACTAGAACATTTGATCTGGTGGTGTTGTGTAGCAATTCCCTGTGAAGAGTAGGGAGTTGGACTTGATGATCCTTATAGGTCCTTTCCAACTTGAGATATTCTATATTTTATGAAATTAAACAAATTAGTGTTTTAGAAGTACTTATAAAGTAAGCATAGACCTTTTGGTGTGCTTCAGTATCTTCATTTACTTAAAGGCTACAAGGTTTGAGTTTATTCAGTTGTATTAAGAATGACCTAAAAAAAAAGTTCTGTTCTCTGGTTGTGGGTGAAGACTGGGCGGTGTGAAGAATTTGGTATGCTAGGCCAATGTGAATATATGGCATAGGAGGTATTCCTTGCCAGTGCTGAAAGAAGATACTTGCTGGATCTTAAATGAGAGAGATTGATGGGATAAGTTAGTGTGTTATGAAGTCACCATTTCCTTGAATTTATAGCACACTTTTTCTTAAATGATTTTAAAATTCTTCTCTCTGTATTTAGATTTTTTTTTTAACAAGCTGTGCCTAAATGTTTAGCTGCTTATTCTAGGGAAAGGTTTCATAAAGCACTATTTTTGAAAGGGTAGCATTCAATTCAGTTCTACTAAGTTAGTTGTAGAGAGTATTTATCCTCAAAGGGGGGAAATGTATCACCTCAGGTGGTATTTTTTGGGTGTACTTAGACAGCTTGTAGTTGATATGCAGGGTTCTTAGAGTGGCTTGTCACAGAACCACAGAATCAACCAGGTTGGGAAAGACCTCTGAGATCATCGAGTCCAACGCATGACCCAACACGACCCTGTCAACTAGACCATGGCACTCAGTGCTACATCCAGTCTCTTCTTAAATACCTCTAGGGACGGTGACTCTACCACGTCCCTGGGCAGCCCATTTCAATATCTGATCACTCTCTCTGTAAAGAATTTCTTTCTCATGTCTGACCGAAACCTCCCCTGGCACAGTTTAAGACTGTGCCCTCTTGACCTTCTTCTGGTTGCCTGGGAGAAGAGACCACTGCCCACCCTGCTCCAACCTCCATTCAGGTAGTTGTAGAGAGTGATAAAGTCTTCCCTGAGCCTCCTCTTCTCCAGGCTGAACAACCCCAGCTCCGTCAGCCTCTCCTCATAGGACTTGTGCTCGAGTCCTGTCCCAGCCTCGTTGCCCTTCTTTGGACACTCTCCAGCCCCTCAGTGTCCTTCCTAAACTGAAGGACCCAGAACAAACACAGTACTCAAGGTGCGGCCTAACCAGTGCTGAGTACAGGGGCGGAATCACTGCCCTGGACCTGTTGGCCACACTGTTCCTGATACAGGCCAAGATGCCATTGGCCTTGTCCACCTGGGCACACTGCTGGCTCATGTTCAGCTTTCTGTTCATTAGAACTCTCAGGTCCCTTTCTGCCTGGTCGCTCTCCAGCCGCTCTGTCCCCAGCCTGTAGTGCTGCATGGGGTTGTTGCGGCCAAAGTGCAGGACCTGGCACTTGGCCTTGTTAAACATCGTACCACTGGATTCAGCCCATTTATCCAGCCTGTTCAGGTCCCTCTGCAGAGCCCTCCTACCCTCCAGCAGATTGACACACTCCCCCAACTTGGTGTCATCTGCAGACTTGTTGATGGTGGACTCAATCCCCTTGTCCAGATCATCAGTAAAGATATTAAACAGGACTGGTCCAACACTGATCTCTGGGGGACACCACTAGTGACCGGCCACCAGCTGGATGCAGCACCGTTCACCACCACTCTCTGGGCCCGGCCCTCCAGCCAATTCTTAATTCAGCACAGAGTACACCTGGACTGCCAGCTTTTCCAGGAGTATGCTGTGGGAGATGGTGTCAAAGGCTTTGCTGAAGTCCAGTAGACTACATCCCCAGCCTTCCCTTCATCCACCAGGTGGGTCACCTGATCATAAAAGGAGATCAGGTTGGTCAGACAGGACCTGCACTTCCTAAGCCTGTGCTGACTGGGTCTGATCCCCTGTCCGTCCTGTAGGTGCTGTGTTATCGCACATAACCTTGCCAGGCACCAAGGTTGGGCTGACAGGCCTGTAGTTTCCCAGGTCTTCCTTCTGGCCCTTCTTGTGGGTGGGTGTCACATTAGCCACCTTCCAATCATCTGGGACCTCCCCAGTGAGCCAGGACTGGTGATAAATGATAGAGAGCAGCTTGGCGAGCTCTTCTGCCAGTTCTTCATCACCCTAGGATGGATCCCATCTGATCCCATAGGCTTGTGAGAATCCAGGTGGCTCAGCAGGTCACTAACTTCTTCCTCCTGGATTACAGGGGGGCTATTTGGCTCCCGGTTGCTGTCTACCAGCCCAGGAAGCCAGTTGTCCTGAGGACAACCTGTCGTCTTGTTGAAAACTGAGGCAAAGAAGGTGTTCATTACCCTAGCCTTCTCCTCATCTTTGCAACTATGTTTCCCTCCGTGTCCAACAAAGAATGGAGGTTTACCTTGCCCCTCCTTTTCCTACCGATGTATTTTAAAAACCACTTTTTGTTGTCCTTAACCGAAGTGGCCAGATTAAGTTCAAATTGTGCTTTTACCTCTCAAATTTTCTTTCTACGTGACCTAACTACATTCTTAAACACTACGTGAGTTGCCTACCCTTTTTTCCAAAGGCGATAGACTCTCTTTTTCCCCCTAATTTCCTGTAAAATCTCCCTGTTCAGGCAGGCCGATCTTCCCCACTGGCTCGCCTTTCAGCACATAGGGCTGGCCTGCTCCTGCGCCTTCAAGATTTCTTTTTTGAAGTGTGTCCATCCTTCCTGGTCCCCTTTGTTTTTAGGGTTGTTTCCCAAGGTACTCTCCTTGTTCTTTCTCTTCTCTGCATGGGTAAAAGGCAGTGTTCATTCAGAACTTGGTGGACATTTTTATGCTGCCAATTGAAGAAGCTTATTACACATTCAGATTTTGTCATAGATACCAAAGGAAGTTCGAGTTGTGACCTCTGCTTCAAAAGACCAGCTGAGGTGAAGTCTCAGTAATTTACATTTTTTGGAAGAAGTTATGGTAGCAAAGCTTTGAAAGCTATCTGGAGTTGGAGAAGCACGTTTATTGGAGCCCACAGACAGTGCCTAGTTAGAAAAAAGCTGAGAGGCCTCAAAACTTACTGAGGAAATCAATCTCACTAATGTAAATGAAGTGTTGATACATGAAAATGGAGGAAATATTAGCAATGGGATATGACGGAAGATGTTGCCAAATTAGAATGATGTAGGTGATGCTCAGTAAGTACCAGTAAAATCTTTGTGTTACATTGTTATCCTGTAAAGCTTCATGGGTGGTTGGAGAAGCTGCTGGTACTTCAGCCTTGTCTCAGGCTGGTTCTCTTCCTGACCCTTAGACTGAAAAGAACTAGTTTGGTTTGATGATTTAGGAGCTTTAAGGGAAGAAAGGTACCTATTCTCAAGTACCTGTTGATGGTATACCTTGTCTTGCCAGTCTTGCACAAGTGCATGGGCTGGTTTGAAGACTTCAGACAACTTTTATGTAAGTAATTGAACAAACACTGCCTTGGTTGTGTGTTGATTTTTCTACTGTTTACACTTTAGATGACTAATGAAGCTGCCTTGCAGAGGTAGGAGTAGCTTTTTGAAAGGGATGAAATTTTCAGTGTCTCTTCATTTTGGAGAGTGTTAGGGTGCCATTCTCCCTTCAGGTGCTTGTAAATGATGTGCGGTTCTCCTGGGAATGTCTCTTCTAGGTTATACCTTAGGTCATTTTTGAAATCAGTAGTTTCACAGCTGCTGCTACTGTTCATGATGCAACTGCATTTGAAAGTAACTTTGATTCTTGAATTCCGTTGGTGCTTTTGAGTTCTTTCAGTGCTTCTGCATTTCACTTCCAAGTGTGCTGCTGTTGACTGCATAAGAGTTGCATACCAACACTTTAGTCAGAAGGTGGCACTATGTTATGGCTAAATAAGAAGCAACTTAAACTATTTTAAGGTTTGGAATCATAGCTTTTCTTGTAACACATGAACTCACTGCACTTTTCTAGTATTTATTGCTGTTTATAGCTAGTACAATTTTTTTTAGCTAAGCTCACCTTTTTTATAGTTTGAGACACAGAAACTAAGGCTCAAGTGTGCATGGAAAACATTTGTCTGGCCCCACGCCTCATTTGTGTCTTACTCCCCCAATATCAGTGAGCTAAATTTTAGTGTTTCTTTTCTCTTAGATCTTTAAGTTACTTCTGACTGAGCTGTGCTAATGTGTAACTGTGATTTGGGGATGTGATTAAACAAATGTATGCAGACCGAGTATATCAGAATATTTCCAATAGGAGTTTGAAATAAAGTCAACTGTTTTCATAGGGATTACTCACTGGATATTTAAGACAAATCACCTGTTTCTTCTTATACTGTAGGAAAGTGCAATGGCTCAGGAGTCTCCCAAAAATTCAGCAGCAGAAATTCCTGTGACTAGCAATGGACAGCTGGAAGATTCTCATGAGCACAGCTTTAACAGGGTAAGAATTTTCTTCGCTGTCTGCCGAAGTATCATTATCAGAAATGCTGAAGTTACAATGCAGGGCGTACCAGACTTCACTTGAGGTTTTCTGGAGGTTTAATGGAAAAACTCCTTTGAAGCTCATAGATCATTGTTAAAGTTGACATAGCATAGTGTCATCACACATTGTAATAATCTTTTTTGTATAAAAGACATGTTAACCGTGGCAAATTTTGATTCCTTCCCCTAACCTTGATTCGTATGGATCAGTTTCCCTTGCGTTCAGACATCCAGCAGAGAGCGCCATGGTACAGCTTATGGAATTCGGGGTTGGGTTTCTTTTCTTTTTCTTTGATTTTCATTTGGAAATACGAAGACTAGTTAATTGTCCACGTTTATTTGACATCTGCTGAGACTTAGATTTTAAGGAAATCTCTGAGTTTTAACAGTCCCATACTGACTTGCACTGCAGGATTATTTTTAAAATGAATGCTTAGCAGAACTTCAACATTTTATTCTGTCCTACTAAAATGCTGATTAGAGGGGACAACCCTTATAAGTTCAAAACCAAATTACATATACATGCCGAATATTGATACAATAAGAATTTGCCTAATTTTGTCTTCTATTTTTACTTTAATGTAAAAAGGCCTTCAAAGATGATAAATTATTGTTAAAGTTGACTAAAAAAAAAACAAAGCACATACTGCACATTGCAGTGCAAGGTATATTAGTAATGATTTTTTTTTCCTGAATGCTAAAAGGTGTAAAGTACTGGGTACTCTGTAGTATGCAATCAAGTGTATGCATTTCTAATTATTGATTCTGAGCCTTGAGAGTACTGATTTTTAATCCAGGAATTTTATTCATAAGACAGAAAAATGGCATTTAAATATATTTACTAAAATTATGGTTTAAAACATGTATAATTTTAATTATAAATATTCTATTTAAATGTGTATAAATGTGTATTTTAAGAAATAAAAAAAATAAAATATATCGTGAAAACAAGATCTGAGACCATTTGACTATGATTGTAGGGTAGCTGTATAGTGAGCATGGCTGTAAAAAAAAGTGTAAAACTTCATGAGATGGAAATGCATTCATATTAAAAATACTGCACTTGTTACTGGGCATTTTTTCTGCTTCTGATGTATGGGGATTTTTTTTATGAATAGCACTGTAATGAGGGAAGGGTTATGTTTCTTAAGATTTGTCATTCAACTAAGCTCTATCAGTAGCATAATGTAAAAATTGGGACAGTATCTAATGAAATAAAATTAAAACTACATTTCTATAAAGATGTACATATGCCTAAGTGGACATTAGGAAATGTATCTTGAAGTAGTAATGAATTTGGGTTCACCTCGAAGTAGAGAAACAGATTTACTATTTTTAAGCTACTGCTGCTGTGACTTGACTGCTGTCGAAGTTACCTTTTCCTTACATTACGGTTGCTTCTTCAGTGTAGTGCATGCAATACTTACGGACAGCAAGTGGAACCTGCACTCCTGTTCAGTCGAAATGTAAAGGTGAAATTTTAAGGTAGTTTCTGTCTATGACCATATATATATATATATATTAAAAAAACTTGGAGTAGGTTTTTGCTCGCATGCTAATGATTTTGTTGGCTTGAAGTCAACTATATTTTGAAACTTCTACTTCCACAAAAGTGGGTCAGATATTTGGTCAAATTGCAGAAAACTTACACTATGCAAGCAAAGTTGAACTTGTTGCTGTAATTATTTCTCAGTGCTTATTCTGAGATCAATGAAGAAGTGCACTTCAATTATTTTTTTGAACTGTCTTATACAAGTTAACACCCGCATGTGTGACCTAAACTCAGAGTATGTGATAAACAGGACTTCTTATAAACAAAACAAAGAAAACAAACTTCTTGGAATTAACATCTAGGTCTGTTTACTAATCTGGTAGTCTTGAATTCTAGTATTTAGTCTTCTATTCATCTTGATTCATGTTTGTTATTTCTAATGCTTAATGCTGTGCTTTCTCTTTTTTTCCTTGCCAGATAATTTTTTTTTTAACTTAAAGCAATATATGCATTGCACCACAAAATTTCTCTGCTGAGTTTTCAGGGGTCATTTTTCCTATCAACTTACAGAAATGACAAGCCAAGTACTTATTTTTATGAGGTTGCTTAAGAAAGGGGCAGGAAACCACGACTATTTTAATTTGAATTGTTATCACAGTGCTTGGTAAGAGTATGTGACCACAGTAGAGTTTAGAGCACTCAAATTCCAATATACTGATATTGATTGCACCTTCTTTAGGAGCTGGAGAACAAGGTTATTTTGGCTTCCTGCTTTTTTATTTTTATAATCAGGTACATGTTCATCTAGGTGTTTTACAATTCAGAATGTAAACAATAAAATACCATTTATTCTGTATTTTTTTGTCTTCTACAGCTATTTTGCGATGAAGACTTGAGCAGCTTAGATTGTATGTTTTTGATAGACTGAGTAAAGAGGTAGTTGTACAACCTTTTTCTTAGATTTCTTTAATGACAACACTACACTTTCCTCTAGACTCATGTTCTAGTTAGCACTTCCATCTGACCTCAGGCTGCTCAGGCTTGAAAGTGCACATTTATTTTTCAGCAAATGCAGTATTAGTATGCACTCAAGCGTGAGAAGTATTTAATTTTTGCAAGGCAGTGCAGTGTTGCTCCTCCTTTGAAGAAAAGACTCCTCCTTTAGTTTTGCAGAACATCAGACAGCATAGATTGTCACAATGTCATTTCAGAAGGAAGCATGTTAGTTCCAATCTTGTGGGAATGTGATATAGCACAAATTGATGCATCTTCTTGGTATAAAGCATACATACAAGGTAACTTAAATAAATGTTTTCCTACCTGTAAAATCTCATTCAGAAATATGCTGCTACATTCTAATTCTATAATAAAACATGCCCGTGGAATTCCAACAAGTTTTGTCCTGCCTGTATGATGGATGGAAACTCTTTAACTAAAAAAAGCTGTAGCTTCAGTCATCATTGGATCAAATATCTAATGTTCTTTCATTAAGAAAAAGCTTGACCCAGTGCTTTCCAGCTCTCTGAGCTCTGTTGGAACTCACTTAAGCTTTAAGAACTTGGTGTATAGAACGGTTTGTGAATATTTGAGTATTACTGGTTTATATAATTCACGTTTTTGTTTCACTTATCCCTGACTTCTAGTTTTCCTGCCATGCTGTTATAATTATGTGATTAGCACATTGGTGTTTTAATGTCACTGTGGGGATTGAGAGCTGAGATTTGTAGGAAGGAGTGAGGAAGTATATTATTTCTATTTTCTATTTCTATATTCAATAACACGGCATACAGTGTGAAAGCTGCATAGGATTAAATTTAATTTTTCAGAAAACTGTTTGGTCTGCCTGTAAAGATACTCAAGCAGCTTTAAGTGATTTGTTACATTTAAACTATTGTATAAAATCTATATGACATTCATATCAGTTTGAGTCTCTGAATTGGTTGTTTCAATTGTTTCCTTTTAACTTCAGCATAGACTCTTTTTCATGGATCTTACTGTACTCTTATGGGAACAAAATCATTGTTAAACATGTATATAATACCAGTAATAAACTTCAGGCTGCAAAAGATAAATCAACTGTATTGTGTCTTCAATTTATCTTATTAGAATTATGAAATAAGCTCTGGAATCTGATGAATCTGAATGCCCGTGTTCAGTATCTTGTTCTGTAATTTTATTGCCAGACTGCACAAATAGACAAGGTCAATTCTTTTTTGTCTTTTGCCTTCTGAAAAAAAGACACCAGCCTTGTCACTCACATTCTGCCTGCAACATCTGAGTTCATCTCTTAGGTTTTACTAGGTTCACTGACATAGTCAGATTTTGGTAATTATAGTTTAATTAATGTAGGCTGATTTAAAATTCATTTCTGTGTGTCAGTTCTAGAAAACTGTTTTCAGGAAATAAAACAAAAAAGTCAAGTGGTCTTCGTACAGTCTGAAAAACCAAAAATATGCATGTTAATGATGAGAGTAGAAGGGAAACTAATTTAAAACTGGATTGCAGTGTTAGGTGAATCAAAAGGGATATGGTAGAAGGGGTCTTTTGAGTGAAGAACAATGTATTGGAGAATACATGTATTTATGCTTGAATTTAAACTGATTGGAGGATCTAGTGGCTTAATGGAAAATAGGAACTGAGTGATGTAATAGGGCGAAGAGAAGAAGAAAATGCTGAATATGTACAAGGAGCTGTACTTGTGCATGACTTTGGATAAGAAGTTAAAGTTCAGAGCCCATCTATCTTACTGGATAGATGTTATGTGTATATACACAGCTTTCTGTATCATTGGACTTTAAACTGTGAACTTTACAATAAGATGGGTTGCAAATTTTTCCTGAAGGCAACTGGAGTCATCCATCATTAAAAAATTTCTAAATCAAATTGCATATAGTGGCCTGAGTTTAAAAAATAAACAAGCATATGATTGGTCCCGGTTTAGTTGCTCCACATATATTTATTGAACGAGCTAGTGATGTGGGGTTTTAAAAACAAGGTAGTAAAGGCAAGTAAAACCATTTCTGTTAAACCTACTGCTGGTACTAAGGAGAAGATAATGCTTAGTCATGCATTAATAATGGACTGGCATAACTAAGAAATTAATACAGTGATACCTCCTTAGTTGCTCCTTAGTTAAATAAGTTTCTTCAAAATAAGCAAGTTTTGGCTAGGTTGGTTTCTACTGTTGGGGAAAATACAGTTCTGGTCTTTCCCTTCTTCATTTTAGATTAATATGGATAGCATGGATGGGAAGTATTGTTTTGAAAATAGTCTTGTAATTCAGCCAACATTCCTTCATGAACATGTGTTCTGAGTGACTTCTTTGCTGTGTCTACTGTCTCGACAGGATTGCTATGTCAAAAATGCATACTGGTACCTCTAGATGATCTGTATAATAGACTGATAATATCCCTGTTAGGGTTGTGTAAATAAGGCTAACCTGACTAAAACATGTTTAGTTTAATGTGGTGATTTGAAGTAATTAAAATGGGATTTTAACAAATGGTTGAAGTGGCTTAAATGTTCTGTGTCACCTAAGTTTGGACTGTCTTGAGCAGACCTAATTAAGTTAGTGCAGCTGTTCTGTGTCCCTATATTTCATGCTTTGCTTCTTTGAGCCTTAAGCATGCTAAATGGCTGAGAGTGGGATAGGTAGTCCAGCATTTAACTCCTTGGGAAACTTCT
Source organism: Pipra filicauda (assembly GCF_003945595.2). Lineage (NCBI taxonomy): Eukaryota > Metazoa > Chordata > Aves > Passeriformes > Pipridae > Pipra > Pipra filicauda. Next base: position 4,559,022 of record NW_024104287.1, read on the forward strand.
GAGCTGTGTTTTTTTATACCTCTAGCTCTGTGTCTCAGTGAAGTTACAATACTGAAATACTTTTTCTAGAAGATAATTGCATAAACAATGTCATAGAATTGAAAATTACGAAAGAAGCGTCTTTCTCTTTAGTTTTTGGTAATGGTGATCTGTTAACAGATTTGTGGTTTTGCAATGTATCAACAAATTTTGATCAATTCTAGAGACTTGGACTTACCTTTTACAAAGAGAGGGAGAAATCTTACACTTAGCTAAAAGAGCAGTATGTTGTCAAAATATAATCACCTTACTGTAGTAGGGGAATCTGTCCTCCCTAAGTTATCCTTTGTAAATTTTTGAAGGGATAAATTGCTGGATCAGTATGATTACAGGGTTTTTTGCTAGCTTTTTTGTTTATCTACACTTCTGTAAAAAGAAAAGGCAAGCACAATCAATTGTAAGAATGACATGTCAAAAATTGAAGTTTACATGCAGCACTGTTTATCCACTGAACAGTAACTTGCATGTTTATAAGTAACAAAAAGGTATTGTTTTGATAGTTACTGACTTTGATGACAGTTCTGGTCATGTATGCTATGATAGGTCTTTCTTTTAAATTCTTATGCAAGGATGGCGTTCTTCATCAGGATATATTTGAACTCGTTAACAAGTGTTTAAAAAGAGGTTTGAATGCAGTTCTTTAGACTGAACTTTGCCTTTTTGACAGTGAAAAAAATTAGATCTCTTGGAACAAATACATGTGTGTGTACATACACATATGCATATATTTATGTAAAACACCCTGGTGTGTATATATATAGACAGTTGGAGATATTAATAATTTTCATAATCCAAATACCAAGTTTTTATTGAAGAGAAAGATGTGTTGTGATATTCTGGTTTATTTAGCATTACAGTTGGTCCAGCCTCTGTTTAGCTTCAAATTAGAATTACATTGAATGTACAGAGTACTACAATTGCTTAAGTTTATGTCTAAACTTTTATCTTTAAAAAGCAGATGTTCTGCATTTTAACATTAAATACAGATGATTGCTTAGATTCCTATTGCAAACATGCTTAAGCAGGTTAGCTGTCTACATTTGTTTGGCTACGGGTTTAGATATTTCTGAAAACTACAAGGCGCCAAGGTGCCTTGAGGAAAAAAATAATTCATGCCATGTCCTTTTTGTTAAATCAGTGCATCTTCTCTGCAATCTAGTTATCCTTTTTCAAGTCTCTCTAATTTTTCAGCGTCTGGTGACTTGCTACATTTTGAGTTAAATGGACTCTGTGCATTAGCTAAACTAAGTTGAAGCAAAGGCTTTCCGTGGTACCACCAACTGCGAGTACTTAAATGGAAGCACCAGTGTTAAGTCAGTTGTGAAGACTGAAAACAGTATGTATCCGATGTTGCGATATGCTTAATTTGTGAGATCAGGTTCTGCACGTGACTACTATTTGTTGTTCATGCTGGATGATTTCTTTGTTTTGCGCTTGGGGTTTTTTTGTTTTGTTTTTGTATAATGCCTTAGATACACAAATATGGCATACTTTATTATTAGCCAGTTCATGTAAGTAAAAATATGACTGTAGGACTTGGTTACCCTGTTTGCAGTAACATCCTGGGTTTTTAACGTTAGCAAGATTTCTCTGTCCATTCATATGTTTGTAGCTCTTCCTTTTTTTCCTCTTCCCAGGAGTTTATCCTAAACTAAAGACACCTAACTAAATCTGTGGGGATGTGATCGTGTGATCCAAAGCCACTTATTGACAATCTGAGCCTCTAGGCAGTACCATTCTTATGCACTATCCCGCTTCTGGTTTGTGGATCAAGCAACTACAGTAATAGGTCAAACATGAATTGGATTTTAAAGGTTGTGTTTTCTTTGTAATTAGAAGCATTGCATATATCATAAACAGTTACTACACCTTAAAGCTATCTGTAGCTTTTCTGTGCAAATTTCACTAGTGCTCCTCTATACTTTTTCCACTTTTTTGCCTCTGTATGAAAGCAGAGGGGATGCAAAAAAGTACCTGACTCCAGACACTGGCAGTTTTCCAATTTCTTCATGTTTTATTTTTGTAACTGTATTTTACTGTTTTCCTTTCACTTCCACAGTAGTTTTTCAGACACTTCTTACTTTTATGAATTAATGGTTTTAAATTGCTTTAAAACCTGAACTTATTTTAAAGCACTAAATATAATTCCGTAACACCAGAGGCTTAAACCTCAGTCAGAAGGCTGGAAATATAGTCCAGGAAACCTTAGCAGGAGCTATTTGTAGAGCTGGGCAAGACAGCAAAAATGGGCAATGGGGATGGCGTGTGAATTGTGGTGTATGGATTCATAGTTCATGATGTATGGATTTATAGGCCTGCTTTGGGTTTCAGCGAAGACTTCAGTTGCTTGAAAGTTGGTTGTAGTAGTTAATCTAGTTCTCCAAAGTTAAACAAGGCGATCTTAAGCAATTTTAAATCAATGACTTTCAAAAGCAATCAGAAGTAAATGGCAGCTTTATGCTGTGAGCACTTGTGATGTAGGCTCAAAAGGAAGCTGTTGAAGTGATGCCTTTCCAGATGTTTCTCCCGTGTCAAATATTAAAAAGATTTCATGTGCTATTTATAAAAAATAAGGATGCTATGATTTTTAAAGCTATTTCTTGCTTAGAGTGATTTTTTTTTTTTTTTTAATCTTTAACATTATGATAATTGCTTCCACATTTTTGGTTTTTAAGATGTTGTCTGCTTGATAGTCTTAGATCATTCTGCACCCCTGTCAGTCCAGTTTTTAACTGGAAGCTTTATTAAACTGATATGCTTGCTTGGACCAGCTTCAGACCATATAACATGATGTTTCAGGCCACGGTTTTGGTAACTGCTGCTCTAAGAGATGGTATTCTAGTTGTTCATCAATATAACAAAAAAGTCTAGAATACATACTCAGGCTATACTTACAGTGTTTCTCTTTCATTTATGTTTTATTTGTGTAGCAGTAGAATGCTGTGACACCAACGAGGACATTCCAGGCTAAAGACTGAATTGCTTGTCTGAGAGCTGCTGAAATTGCATTTTAATACTTTTGAGTCACTTTAATTATTTTTTTTTAACATTAACTTTCTTTTTTTATTCAAATATTTTCAAGGACTTGAAATATTCGTTACCAGTTGGACTTGGACTTTCTGAAACCAAAATAACATCTCGTGGCTTTGACAGTGCCAAAGAGGGAGTTGTTGAGGCAGGACCATTTCCAAGTAAAGGTAAATGCTTTTTTGTATTTCTCAGTTTAAAATCTTTAGGCATGTTTTTGCATGGTCAGGAACACAATGTTCTGTAGCTGCTTTGAGCAGTTTGGTGTAAATGTACACATTGAGATTTGCATTAGTGACAACCAGTTTATCATCTCTGGTAGCTGGGTTGTTAAAATACAGAATATATGCTACACTTGCAGTATCAGTCAAGGGACTAGAGGAAACTACTTAGTGTTAAATTGGTATGCATTTACAAGAAGGGAGGTCCTTGAGCACCTTGAACTGCTGTCAGGCTGAAGAATTGTACTGTTACATTGTGTAGAAGTTTTCTTTAAATTTTGCAGGGTGTTATTCTGATTTGAAACATAACTGGAGAGTTATTTTTCTTCACTTACCTAGAGCAAATTATTAGGTGGAATTCTTCTTTGTTGTATTAATGTATGCCTTAGAGAGTCTAAGCTGGTATCAAACAATGAGAAATACAAAGTGATAAACAAGCCAATAATGTCAGTGTTTCCTATCTGTCAAAAAGCAATAGAATACCATAATACAGTATGTGCAAATGATATTTGATGAATTATGTAGCTTTGACAGTTTCTGAATTTGAAAGGTTGGAAATTATCTCAAATGCATAGCTGTGAAAATCAGTCTCTTTGTAGTCATAGATTTAATTTTCATTTTCCTTCATTTCCTGTTTGGTGAAATTCTTTGCTTAGGAAAACAGTGATTTATATGCTGTACATTACATATATTACAAAGTGAATGTTATGTTTCTTTAGCTTTGAAATTAGCAAAATATCTAGCTAAAAACTGGGCAGATGGCAAACTGCTCACCATTTTTGCCTTTTTATATTGTATTAGCAGGATAACTGTTGCAGCTGTTAAGTGCATTAGCCTATAAGGGAAATGTGTATAATATGCGTTTAAAGCTACTCTAATATGTTTGAAATGCAAATGTTCTGTGAAAATTTTTGTATACAAATTATGAGCTTTGGACACTTTGGATGTCATAGTTTCCCTCCAAGGATATTTTCTTCAGATTTTTCCTGATGTTCTAATAAAATCAGACAGAGAGAAGTGATAAAACCTAGGACTTCCTGTGAAAGTATGGACAAAACCTGAATGATTGCCCTATTTCTAAAAATTCTGTTTTAGTGCCTCTACTAGGGCTTCATTTTTGAATGCAGAGTAGACAATACTGGAGGGGAAGGGCTTTTAGGATTTGGGAGATGTTGAATGATGAAGCATGCATAAGGCTGCATTAATACTCTGTCAAATGATAAGGATTTTTTAACTGCTTGTCTTGGCTCGCTTGCTGAAATGATTCAGTCTTGAGGCCTTTAGCAGGATCTTGCAGTCAAACTTCTACGCCTGGATGAATCCAATTGCAGCTCTTATGCAATGTATTGCTACAGGAGAACACAGCAAGTGAGCTGTCTTTGTCTCATTTTTCTGTGCAGTTGGATCCAAATCATTGGATTTACTTAACCCCATGTTAGTAGTGCTCTGTAGTATGTGTAAAAGACAAAAGCTAATTGTTGATCCAGTTACTTTGAGTGGTGTTTTGGTGTTCCTGATAACTAAATTTTGTTGAAACCACTAATGTTCAGGTTTGATTTCCTTTCCTCTCGTTATTACACTGTTAGCCCTGAAGTACATTGGAATTTTTCAGCAAAAGTAATAAAAGTTCCCCCCCAGTACAGGGGTCACTCATCACTACAGAGAAAAAGCTAATTTGTTTGGCTGGTTTTTAAATCCTGAAAATTTCATAAGGATGCCACTTCAAATTTATCTGTTATGATAGAGTGGCAAAGCTCTGAAAAGCATAATCCTAAAACAGCTTAGAGAACACACAGAGTGCATGTCATTTAAAGTTAGTTGGGTTTTGTTTGGTTGAGTTTTTTTAAGAGAAAAAGCAAGTGATGTAAAATCTTTCTTTTGAGAATGAGCTTACACACTTCCACAGCTAATGACTCCTATGATCTTCAGTATAACTTACTGCTGCGTGTTTACACTGACTAAAGAGTCAATGTCACTGAAGTGTATCTGAAGCTGGCTGAGATTTCAGAGCTTACTTCACCTCTTAATGCTTTGAGTACCATTCAGTGACAGCGCAGAGTCAAATCTACCTGGACCTAAAAAAGGATGTTTCAGCTGTAGAAACTGTATATAACAATCGTACATGGAATTTCTGTTTATGGTATGTACTTTACTGATGAAGCTGTCAGTTGTGCTTTGATTACTCTTACAGAAAAAAAAAATCGTCATCATGATGCAGAGAAAAAGATTAAATCATGAAAACTTGGCATAGTTCACATGGACAGCTGCACCTCTTAAAAAGCATTTCCATCAGAAATTACAGCACCTTTTCTGTGGATGCTTCTGTTGTTGCTGAAGCAAATGTTTCTTTGTTTTGAAAAAAAACCCCATGTCTGTGTAAAAGTGTGCGTTGATTTCTATGGGAAGATGATGGATTTTCATGGTTAAATGTCCCCTTTTCAGGTTCCTCAGCATCACCCAAATCATCTGTTATATCTCCTAGCAGTGCAGCAGCTAGCAGACTGGCTGGACAAGGTTGTGATTTAATTATTCCCACAGGTATCAAAGCACTGAGTGGATAACGCCCTCGTCTCTGCTGACAATGTACTAACCCCTCCACATCTCTAATAATTTGATTTACTATTAGTTGGAAATTCAACTTCTGGGGTTTTTTGATGGCTCTCATTTCTGACTTTTAACAGTTCACAAAGTAACCTCTGCTTTCCTCTCTGTCAGCTGCTTTTACTCTGTAAAATTAGAAATATAACTACCAAATATTAATAATAACAGTTAAAAACCAACTGAAATAGAAGAGACCAAAATCTTTTATTTAGGTTAAAACTGAAACTTTTGGATTTTTTTGCCAAAATGATCACATATTCCAATCAACTAGACTATGGAGGCAGCCATTAGGAATTCACAACACCCAAACTAGGCTTTGCCACTTGACTCATTTTGTGCCTCTGGGCAAATTACTTAACATCTTAGTCTGTTTCCTCCTGTATAAAAGGAGAAAACTTGCTCAGTGGCCTCATAAGGGTGTTGAGAGGGTTAGTTACTTTATGTTTGCACAGCATTTTGAAGATGTAAAGAACATAGTAGGATGCTAAAGGAGTATCTTGAGGCATCTGTATAGACTTTTTTCCAAAATCTTGCTTACAAAAATAACTTGGCAAGGCTAAGGTGACTGTAAGTAGCAGTAGGGATTAGAGTTGGGAGTAGTCAGAATTGTACATGAAAAAATAAAATGTTGCTTAAAAGTTACTATTTTTAGCAGTTTCTAGTATTTAGTACACTAGGAATTACTTTTGCAAAACTGAAACATAGAATTCACGATATCTCATACTAGCTTGAAAATGCTGAGTAAGGGCAATTTATGTGTAGTGATTGGCCCTGGATATTTTAATATGTTGCTTTAAATCTGCTCTTTGTTGATACTTCCATACTGGTGGTTTGTAGAATTAATTGTTCCTAATACAATGAGCTAATAAAATTGAAATAAGTAAGATATTGATTGAACGCAACTTCTGGAAAGGATGGTGCTCACTGGAAAAGATTAAAAAAACCCTGTACTTTGGGACAACAGTTTTTATATGCCAATAATTTTCATTTAATGGCCTGCAGGTTGTAAACAGACTTTTAGAATGGCTAAATCCAACAGGATGTTCAGCTGTTGGAGGTTTAAAACATAGCTTAAGTAATAAGTGTCTCAAAAGCTGTTTTAAGGTTGGTTAGTAAGACATGCATTCAGTAAGCTTTGTGCAGCCTATTACTACAAGAAATACTGGGATATAAAATATGTTTTATATCAGTTTTAAAATAAGTCTTTCTTTCTGGAAGTGATTTTGAGATCTGCTTATTCATCTTCAGTTCATACTGTCACCTTGCTCTGCTTTTGCACAAATCTTACATACCTCCTATTAATCCTTTATAAAAAAACCAAACAAAAACCCCAAATCCAAGGCCTTTGCTTTGTCTGACACAGGGAGCAGGGCTCAGCAGAAGAGTGGGCCTGTTGTGTTAGCAGATGAAGTAAAGAATCCAGCGATGGAGAAACTGGAATTGGTGAGAAAGTGGAGCCTAAACACTTACAAGGTATGCAAGCCATGTATTTGTGTGTGTGTATGTATGTATTCTAGAAATGAGTTTGCTACTAGGTAGGACCAGAGCTGTATCAAAGTCATCTGTTGTTGTAGTGAGCATAAGCAAGAATGTGTAGGGAGGGTTTAGTTTTCTTTCAAGGGTAGCGTTCTTTGTTAGCCTTTTTAAATCCCTAGTTTTAAGTGGAAAATCTTTCATAGGTGTTACTGATTTAGCAAGATAAAGGATGTTCTGTTTCTAATGTCCCCTTCATCATTCAGAATGTACAGATTTCAGCACTAAAGCTTGCAATTAAATCTTTTTACCATTTTTGAGTTGATTGCTAATACAATAAAATTTTAGCTGAGATGAAAACTTGGTCAGGCCCATTTACAAGTTCCGTATATCTTAACTGCTGTTCTGATGTTCTGTCTTGGCTGTTTGTTTTTTGTTAGTGTTGTAGTTGTTGTTTAAATTCATGTGTGTTTTATATGCTGCTGCTTTGTGATCATTTGGGATTTGATGAAATTAAAACAATAACATAAGAATAATGAAAAGGTTCTTAAAGCACACCAGTTTACCAGAAGTGACTCTCATTAAAAAGCCATAAGATAAGGAGCAATTGTCAGGGAATATATTCCTGTCAAGAGTTTTAAACAAAGACAAATTTTGAAAAACAGCTTTTTGTTATGCCTGCAACTTAAATGACAGAGTTGTGGAGAGGTGGTTTGTGCATCAGTCAGATCTGTATCAAACCATGAAGAAATGGAGAATCTGTGGAAAAGAAAGTCTGAATCCCTCCAGTGATCTTTAAGTCTGGATAAGGACTTTTTCCCCAGTGAGAATGGGAAGCAGAGATGGAGACATTCTACCCACTAATAAATGTTTATGCCGTCTTTCTGTTAGAATCAGAAGTTTCCTTTTTTTAATGTCTAATTAAATGGCTTCTAGGTTTTCTACTTTTCTTGTCATCTAAATTTCGTAGCAACTGCAGAAGTTGCAGGCCAGCGGTATCCTGGGGTACATTAGGAAGAGCACTGCCAACAGGTCAGGGGGAGCTGATCCTGCCCCACTGGAGTGCTGTGTCCAGTTCTGGGCTTCTCGGTACAAGAGAGATACGGAGCTCCTGGAGTGTGTCCCATGGAGAGCAACAAAGATGATTAAGGGATTGGTGCATCCCTCTTACAAAGGAAAGGGAGCTGGGTCTGTTCAGCCTCGAGACAACTGAGAGAGGACCTCATCAGTGTCTATAAGTATCTGAAGGAAGGGTGTCAAGAGGATGGAGCCAGGCTCTTCTTGGTGGTGCCAAGCAATAGGACAAGAGGCAGTGGTCAGAAACTGATGTGCAGGAAGTTCCACAGTGCCCTGTGCTCTACGGTGACCATGCTTGAGCAGGGAGGTTGGACCAGATGACTCACTGTGGTTGGTCCCTTCCAACCTGACCTATTCTGTGATTCAGCTGCTCTGGAGTGTGCTGTGGTCCAATTGGAATACGTGCTATTCAGCAGAAGCCTTTCTTTAAAATTCTCTTGTCTGTTGAATGTTGACTCTTGGGATCGAAGCTCTTATACCACAACTAAATGGGACAGGACTTGACCTTATTCTCTCTTTTTGGTACCTTGATTTAGAAAAAAAAAAAACAAAAAAGTCTCCCAGTGTCTCTTTCAACTGCAAAATGATTCTAAACTCACTGACATGAACCAACAACCAGAGGAGTAGTGAAAAATGTTGGGAAAAGTGGTCTTGGATCCTTGTTCAGAGCATTTTGTCTTTGGCTGTAGTCTTTGCGAAGTCTGGATTTTTAGATTCCTTTCGTGGCTTAAGCCTCCCTCTCCCTCAATTTCAGAATCCCACCATTTATGGCATAGCAAACAAAGACTAGCACTTTCAGAAAAGTAAATGAATGTTTTCTTGAAATCTATTCCCAAACATGCCCAAGGAGATATGGCAATTGTGGTCTGTCTAGAATCTCATATTGACTTCTTGTATGCTCTTTTTTGGAGGAAGAGTATTGTTCAGAGACCTTATGAATTCATTTTGAGTTGAGGGAGTATTACGGAAATGGACCTGGAGATGCCATACATTTGAAAGCACTTCATAAGTAGACTATGTACAAAATGCATATTTAATATGGTTAAGGACAGTATTTAAGTTTGTGGACATAGTGCTTTCCATCAGGAAGATCATGGGAAGAAGTCTCCTCCTTATCTCATAATAGCTAATTGTTCATAGGTTAGAAGATGAAGAAATAAAGGGCAGGAGTAAATGGTTAGGAGGAAGTCAGCACTGAGATTAATATCCCTGCTATTCAATGTACCAGACATTAATCTACAAGTGGAGTTAGTGGTGAAACTTGATGTTAGGAAGTTCTTTAGGAATTTTGTATGAGTAGTTCCTATGCCATGGTGTCTGTATCAGGAGTTGTGAAATCTAAATTATTGGATATGCTCAGAAGCCATTCCCATCTGTGAATGCCTTTGCAACTGTTGTCCCCTGTCACTCTTCCCAGTTGTATGCTCCCTAGTAATCATGAGTTAGTGTCAAAAGAAATTGCCCTTCTTTCCTTAGTCTACTGACAAGATCTTTTTCTGTTCTTTTTTCTGCCCCACCCTTCCCCTTTGGATGAGAAAGAGGTTTTCAGTTTAGCAACAAGATTTAGGCACAGGAAAGTCATGAGTCTTCTTGACTTTCAGTAATTCTAACAAAAAGCTTATCTTTTTCATACAACTTCCTAAACTTTGAGGGGGAAAAAAAAGCAAGCCTGTTTTACAAACCTCTCTAGGAGTGGGCAGTTAGTGGAACCTTTATTTCTGAGACATGCCCAGTAGTGTCTCTGTTCATTTTCAACATATGCAATTTAAAGTATATTTCTCTTAAATGTATTTTGGTGGGGGTCTTTTTCTTTGAGTTGTTTTTCTTAAGCTTTGCATTGGGTGACTTCATTTTGAGTAACATGGTCTTATTCATAACAGTTTTCTTTATAGATACTTTTAGAACAAAGCACAGTGGAATTAATGTGTGGAATTTTCTTTGTTTGCTAGTGAGACTATACAGGAACTTGTGTGTTCGTACTAGTCTGCTTAGAACCGGAGTAATTCAAAACAGATAGGGGCATCTTCTTTATCTTTCACTACATCTGAGTTTAACAAAGTATGCAGTGTATGTCTTTCCAATTACTGATTTTTCCTAATTTGTCACTGCTGGCCATTTTTAGGTGTTTTGCTGTAACTTCTGAAGCAAATACCCCTTGGTTGAAAATAATGTCTTCATTTGTAATTTATTCTTTCTTCCAGAAATGTTGCCTTCCATGATTCAGATTTTTCTCCTGCATTTCCATGGAGGTGTGCATGTGTGTGCCTCAGCTTTTTTGCAAAATAGCCAAAATTTGGCCATTACTTCCATAGTTCTTAGTGAAAGGTTTATTTATGCTTTGAGCACACGTATTGCTAAGCTGTATTTTGCAATTTCTGTTGGAGACTTTGGTGGTAAACATGTATTCTATGTTACAATTTGTTATGCTCTCCCAAATTTCTGATGCTTGACAGACAAATATCACCTAGATTAGCTGTGCTTTTTCTTGTGAATTAGTTGAATCTAATTAAGTAGCCCAAATAGTCTGTACCTTCTGACCTAAAGCTTATGAGTCATGACTAGCTTGTTCTGCTTGATCATTCTTGTGTCTTTCCTGTGTTCATCTATTACATTTAGAAAGGACATAAAAGTTCTAGCAGGTTAAATGTGTGTCTCCTCTGGACATGAGACTGGAATAAACAAAAGTCCTTGAACTGGGAAACCTGGGAAATCCAGTGCTGGTAGTGTATTTGGGGAGTATAATATAAGGTAGGCTTGGGCATTATTTCACAAAAAAAAAATAGCAACTTTGCACTTAGTTTAAGTCCTTTCAGAGTAGTTGTGGCCTTGACTACTAAGTTTATTTCCTTGTAATTTTTGTTTCTGCCATAATTTTTAGTTTGTTTATATTGATTATCTCTTCACCTCTTGGGACCACAGATTAACTTCGAGTAACTTACTATAGCAGTAAATAATTCCTGCTTTTCATAGAGAAATTGTATGGCTTTGCCACACATCTGCTTTGCAAAAGGCTTCTCTGTGTCTCAGTCAAGGGAAACCCCAGTGTGCGTCTTGGGAGGCTCGCTGCCAAGCTGGGCTTCAATCTCTGGCAGAGGTCACAGATAAGTGGAATGTGGTAGCAGCCTGTTCTGTCACAGCCATACACAGGGTGAAAGTGTCTATGGCCTTATAAGAGCACATTTTCTGCTCACTGTGTTAGTGAACTGCGAATTTCTAAGAATTTGACTTATGACGGAAAAGGAAGTCTTTCTGAGACAATCATCTCCATTTTATAGACTTGTAAATAAGAAGTGCGTTTTAATACTTTTGTGTATTTCTTAGTAGGAGCTGCCAGTTTTCTAGTCAGCTTTCAAAAACGTGCTGAAAACCACCACCTTGTGACTTCCCCCCTAAAAAATACTCAAAAATAACATTTTTGGAAAGCACAGCATGGATGTTCTGGAATTGGATAATTGGTAGACAAAGCCCAAAAGATTACTAACTAGATATTTTTATGCAGAATAGTAATGCTCCTATTAACTGACTTCAATGCAGTAGGCTAAAATGCTTCTTTTAACTTAATGAGATTCACCAAACCTATAAAGAGATAAGTGTTTTTTTACTTGAGAAACAATTAGTTATGCTCTTGATTTGCTAACTTGAATATTCATCTTAGTAGGAGTTGAGACTTGTCCAACTGTTCTTGCTGAGTCCTGATAAACTTCTAAAGAGTGTGTTGTTTTTTCAGTTTGTTGTGCAAACTTATATTGGGAGGGGTGATTGTGAAAGAATTTGTGTGTAATTATACGTCCCTTGAAGCTGAAAATGGGTGTATGCTGTGTTGTCTTGAATATACTTGATTCTTTATAATTTAATATTTTCTCTGCAGTGTACACGTCAGATCATCTCTGAAAAACTGGGCCGTGGCTCAAGAACAGTAGATCTGGAACTAGAAGCTCAAATTGATATATTGAGAGATAACAAAAAAAAATATGAACATATCTTGAGACTGGCACAGACGCTGTCCACGCAGCTCTTCCAGATGGTACATACCCAAAGGCAACTTGGAGATGCATTTGCTGACCTGAGTTTGAAATCATTGGAACTTCATGTAAGACTTTTATAGTGTTAAAAAAATACAGTGGCAGAGATGAAGATAAGCCTAAATGACTTGTGCAGGGCATATAGTAGTTAGCAGCAACTTTTATAAACATTGTAGTTAATAACATATTACGTGCTCTGTGTGTCAAAAGCCTATGTAATTCACTTAAAACTATAGGAAATTATTGAAATTACTGTAGTTCTTTGTTTCTTAAACATTTGCCTCTAGTTGATGGTTGGACTCAAGAACTGACAACCTTGCTTTGTAGAGAAGATGCATTTTACTATTAATTTTGATTCTAATGAAATGTCATCAAAGTGTTCCACAGTATTACGTAATTTCAATTACAGGATGTCTTTGGGGAATGTGCCTGGGAGTAAGTAGATTAGGGCACATTACTTCACTTGTGCACATTGAATGTGAGTAAATTATTTTTCTGTAGCATATTTAAGCATTTTGATTTCATCTCAAAGTCCTTTTTCAATCAGAATTTTCCTACTAATAGGACTAATCTGTATTCTTATGTTGTCTGGAGTTGCTGAGCAAGAGAGGCAATCTTTAGATATCTGGGCTGTTATGATTCCGTGGTTTAGAAGTTAATGTAACACTGGCACTTTCTGTTGCCAATAATAAAACTGTCTGCTGTAAAGAGAGAAAAGGTAGATGTTGCTTACAAAGTAGAGTAGCTGGCCTGCTTTTATATTGCTTGTTCTGTACTTGGAAAGTTAAAGCAGTATTATTTGGAAAACCAGTATTAAGTGGCTTATGATTCTCTAAAACATAGCTGCTGGAACAGCTCAAAATATCTTTGTGATTTTAAAAACATCTTTCTTTTCTTAATTGTCTTTTACCATTGAGTTTTAAGGGAGGAGGTGGAGTTCTTGCTTGCACAGAGGAACCTTAAGTGATAGCTAGCTGAAAAACATTGAGACTCCTACACTGGCATACAGGAATTTTTAATATTAATCTGACAGATGAAAATCTGTGAATGTAGAGCATTTCTAGCAGCTAAGAAATTAAATTATCTGCTAAAAGAAGCTTTTAATAATCAGTTTACTCTTGACACAAATACGGGCGTGTGGTTTGGGGCAAAACTTACTGATTGTTATAAAATATGTGCTGAAGCTGGATGTTTCTTCCAGAACTTGGATGAAATCTGGCGTCAAAC